>NC_053167.1:90465872-90800639 GCF_016835505.1 Polypterus senegalus | reverse complement strand
ACTGAGAGCGGCACACATCCATGATATTTAGTTAGGTTACAGATTTAAGAAAAACAAACAAACAAACAAACTTTTATTTCATCACTTAAAATAAGTGAAATTATAATTAAGCATAGTTTGAAAATCCCTGTGGCTGCAATTTCAATCTGTGAATCAGAAACAATGACTGTGTTTTTTTTGTTAGAGTGGTATTATCCTCAAAAATAAGCAAATCTCACAAAAAAGCATCTGTAGGTGGATTCCAGCTAATAGGTGGCATTTAGCAAACATGAGTGGAGTAGTGAACAATGCAACAGCACCTTGGTACTTTAGGAGGATCAACTTTATCTCATCTAAATGTTACAAGATAATTCCCCAAATCTTTTTAACCACCACATTCGTACAGCTGCTTTGTGCCTGTAACAGAAGAATGGCACAAAGGATTAATGTGCACAAGTGCAGAGACTTCATAAGATGACAAAGCTCGGGATTGGAATGAAGCATTCATTTCTATTTGAAGAGGAAACTGTCGGGGTTTCTGAACATCTTGCATGCCTCTTTAGCCTTCTGGACACTGTTAAAGCTTTGAGGGATAATGGATTGTGGACACTGAGTGCTGCAACCTTACCTTTTATCCTCTAATGATTTCCTCAAAACTGCAATGACTGCCCAAGCTTACCTAAGCTGCTGGCTTATCGATAAAAGGTGCAGGTCCTCATGTTCAGAGCTGTGCACTCTGGTCAGCTGCCTAGCATCAGGTTTTAAAGTTTACAGACTATTAACTAATCTGGTCTTTCAGTTCTCAATTAGCAAGGCACACGTGGTGCGTTTCATTAGCTTTACAACCCACCCCTCGGCCGCTGAGTGTTTAAACAAAGTACAAGCAAACTATTTTATAGATGTACAGCAAAAGAGTTATGTGAACTATTATATTTCATGCTTTAGAATCTGTTTGACATTTCATATGTACATTTTCAAACAGTGGCACGCTTCCTAAATTATAAAAAAGCTGAGTAGGCATAAGCAGTTGTAATTGTAATGGGCTTTCAAATAGTGCACTTTACAATAATACATTGAATTAACACTAAGTAACTCCAAAGATAATGTTTTGATTTATAAGACACAGGTAGTATTTCAATAACATCAAGAAGCAAATTCGATAGCAGGGTAGGCAAAAGGCTGGATTGGATAAGCTTAAAATCGGATATTTAAGTTCCTGTTCATCTTTTGAGTGCACATTTTCTACTAAAGTCTTCAAACTTGAGGCCGAAATCAAACCTGAACGGGACTCTGGCCTGATATACCATCAGCTACACAGGCATGGTGACTGAAGCTGAGAGCATGATAACTGCTGAGCCACCATGCTATCACAATGATATTTAGAATCTTGAGCAAATATGGCTTATTTACCTACTGACAGGTTCTGATTGTTATGTGTCACTCACATTGCTGCCAGTCTTTATAAGAAGGGATGGAAAAGTCATCAAGTTGTAACTCTAAATTTTATGTGCCAATATGCAAATCTGGTTTGCCAGTACAGCTATTACAGGCAGCTCAGGATATCACATAAAACTCCACAAACAAAACTCCACCATAAAATCAAATTCCACATGAATACAAAATAGGGTGAACATCCTTTCAATAAATTTTGTACCCTTTATATATGTTTTCATCTTGTTGACCATCAACTCCAACATTCCAACTCATCATGGTCCCCTGGGCAAAGTAGTGCACTGGGGCTCCTGTTTCGATAGCAAAACAGAAATATAAATAGGCATCAGAAACATTGTGGACCCCTATGCTCCTGTGGCCCCGGCAAGTGCCCAATGTACCCAAATGTTAAGATAGCCCTCTGTCATAATAAAGAGTTTAATAAAACATATAATCTGTCCAAGTACATACTTGCATTGATTGATCTGATGTAGAATAAGGACAAAATGATGGTACAATGATTAGTATTGCTACTTCATGGCTCCAGGGATTCCAGCTTATTTTTTATTGTGTCTGCATAGAATTTTAGGCACTCCAGTTTTCCTTCCATGTGTCACCTGTGTTAGAGAAACTGGCAATTTTATATTGACCAGGCATTTGTAAGTGTGAATGTGTTCATGAGTGTGAACTGCAAAGGAATGGCGCCCCATCCAAGTTTAGGTCCTGCCTAATGTTTGATAAGCTCCATCTCCCTATGACCCACAGTTAGATTAAAGTGGTCCAGATGGTACTGTTACAGACAGATGGATGGAGATAATAGGGCAATACAATGAAACAGCAGACAGAATTTTCATCTTACACTATGTGGACCCCCATATGATCATCAAACCTTGCTCAACAAGCACTCCTGGGTATTGGCCGTGGAAATCCATCAGGGAGAACGATTTATTTGCCCTCCTCCATTAGTAACCTATTTGGCTTGTATACATGGATCCCCAGGTGCCTTTCCGATGAGCTTTTAGTGGAGGTGCTGGAGACGTGGGAAATGGGCTAGAACTGCTGTAAGGCTCTGTGTATATTGTTTGTCTATCCCCGTGAGGGATATTCTTGCCTACTGATGATATTTCTGAGATTCTTGAGCTGAATTTAGTTCGGAGCTCACCAGAATTAAAATTACTCAGGCTTCAGGCTACCACCATTCCCGTATCCGTCTCTGAGGAGTCAACCAGCAAAACCTTCATATGCTAGGCCGCGCAGACAAGCCGGTGAAAGGCGAAACTCCTTGCAGGATCCTATTGATAAACACCACTTCCCTGATAAATAAAACTTTTATCTGGCATAATTTCTTCACTGAAATAAATCTGGAATTTATGTTCATAACAGAGACCTGGCTGAGAAATGGTGATGTAAGTCCACTCTCTGAAGTTGTTCCTCCGGGTTGCAACTTTTTTAATTCTCCCAGATCCAGTGGCTGAGGTGGAAGTATTGCTATGATTTTTAAAAATACTTTTACATGCCAGCAATTATCTTTTGATGCATACGATAGCTTTGAATTACAACAATATGAACTGTCTGGGACCAGATCTATGATATGTGCATTTGTTTACCACCCAAACCCAACATGGATTTTACTTCAGAATTTTCAAATGTTTTAGCTGGAATTGTGCAGAAATATGATAAACTTTTAATTGTTGGAGATTTTAATATTCACTTTTGCTGTTCTTCTAAACCTAGGGTTAAGGAATGTTTAACCATCATTGATTCCTTTAGTTTTACTCAAGCTATGACCTTTCCTAATCATGCGCATGGTCACACATTGGACTTAATCTTATTTTAAGGTGTAAGTGTGGGAAACATGGAGATACGTGACACACATTTCTCTGATCACATGCCTGTTTTCATGGACATGTTTTTTAACTGTATTGTTAAACCTGGTGTTACTGTGTGTCGCTCTCATGTCGTAAATTCCTCCACTGCTAGGCAGCTTTCTAGCGCCTACAGTGAAGCAGTTCACTCCAGGTTGTTGGCAAATGTGTCCACCCATCAGTGTGAGCTCCGTTTTTAACTTCACTTGTACCAGCATTTTAGATTCAGTTGCTTCTAATAAGACTTTTTCTTCAAAACCTAAACCGGAGCCTTGGCTGGTCAATAACACTTGTGCTCTGAGACAAGTAAACAGGAGAGCTGATCATAACTTAGTGGAAGAGGACAAACTGCAGGTGTCAGGTGAGACTTTTAAAACAAGTTGGGCAAACTACCAAAAAGCTGACATCAAGAACTGGATGTCCTTACATTTTCTGGATTTTAACCAGAAGAAAACTGAGGTTTTGAGTTTTGGTCCTCCCGAGGTTTCAGTCAAAGTCAAAGTGAACTTTATTGTCATCTCAACCATATACAAGTATACAGATAGACGAAAGTGCGAAGCTCAGGGTCCACAGTGTAACAACATGATGTGCAAATAGTAAATTAAAATCTAAATAAAACTTTAAAAATTTAAAATTAAAACGCAAACAAGACAGGACATTGTGCAAAGATAGGACAAACAAGTAGCAGCAATATTGATGTGTAAGATATATAATATAATAAATAAATAAATAATAAATAATAGATATAGATAATACAGAAATTATCAGTGTATGATAATAGTTGTTTAAGACGTGTGTAAACAACGACAGGTCAGAATGTTTCATATCAGAAGGATATCAAGAGTGTCAAAATCCTTAAAGGTCAGTATGAGATTTTCAGTTCTTTTCTACATGCACACTCATCTTTGCAGGATAGTGGTTTTCATGTATAAAAGTTCTGTTTTTAGTGGTGGTGGTGGTTGAGGCCGTGTGGAAGGTCCCAGGGGGCAGCCTGGTGTTAAGGAGTCTAACAGCTTGGGGGATGACAGCTTCTGGTATGACTGCTAGTAGTCTTGGTCCACTTGAACAGTATTGTATATCATCAGCAAGCAAGGAATTTGGGTGTCATTTTTGACAGTAGTCTTAAACTGGATAAACAAATAAATTCAGTTGTTAAAAATTGTCTTTTCTAGTTGAGACTGTTGACAAAGGTAAAGTCTATTCTTTGTTTTTCTGACTTTGAGAAGGTCATACATGGTTTTATTTCATCCTGCCTGGATTACTGTAATTCTCTGCACACAGGGGTCAGACAGTCCCTCCTGTATCACCTACAACTCTTTCAAAATGCAGCTGCTAGGCTAAGTGAGTGCACATTACTCTAGCATTGGCTTCTCTTCATTGGTTACCTGTTAGTTTTAGAATTGATCTTAAGCTTTTATTGCTTGTTTATAAGTCTTTAAATGGTTTAACACTGGTATATCTCACCAATCTTCTTAAACCATATGCCCTCAGTCTTTAAGATCATCTGTCCACTTGCTACTGGTGGTACCTCGGACAAGGCTGAAGCATAGGGCTGGACCACCAGCAGTGGTTTCTCCATGGCTCTGGAACAACCTGCCGCTGATGATTAGACCTGCTCCAAATTTCAGCATTTTAAAATCCAGATTGAAAAGATATTTCAGTGATTCAACTTAGTATTAGGGTGTTGTACCGTGTTAGCCATCCTCATTACAATAATTCAAATTATAAGGGTTGCTGGTTTGTATTTAATGTATTGGATAACCACTTGTTATTTATTGTCTTTCTGTTTTTACTTTTATTTACAGTACTGCACTTTGCTAAACACCTTTGTGTTTTTATGTAGGTGCTTTATAAATAAATTGGACTTGACTAGACTTGACTTTTCATTTAGCACTAATTCTGTAAATATTGTGTGCTATTGTTTGGCATTTGAATGAAACCTCGCATCACCTGCTATCTTGATCTGATTTAAAATGCTGAATTAAAAACAAAGGTATCACATCAGTTACTGAGTTAGTTTCATAATGTCTGTGTACAATTGACCCTAACTCAGAATGAAACCATCCATTCATTCATTTCTAGAAATGTCTCAGTCTAGTTCAGGAAAACCAGGGAATCTGAGCTTATTCTGACAAGGCAGAAATCAGCCGTGCCAGTTCAATAAAGAACAAACTCGCGCACAAAGCCACACACTCATGGTAGGACAATTTACAGGTGCCATAACCTAACGCACACTTTGTTAAAAGTTACCTGGTGGAAATCCCACACAAACACAGGAACAGCATAACAAACCATGGCTGTGCCAGAATTTGAACTGGAGATGTGTGGCAGTATCTCTATAAAGCTGTGCCATCTTTCTGCCTAGAATGAAACTTTATATTCAATAAAAAGTGGATATGAATACATGATCAATAGTTTGAAGTATCAGGGACAAAAAGTAGGAGCATTGAGAAAAAAACAGTTTGATGGTGACAACTGAGCAGTATTTCTCTTGATACAGTGTTTGTATGGCATCATAAAGCAAGGACCTTTTAGATTCTTTCCATTTTTTTTTAATTAATTCAGTTCAATTCAATTTAATTTTTCTTATTAAGGACACTTATATTTTTCATCCCAGCATTCTATACAACATTTACCAATATTATATAAAATTAAAGAAATATTATGCAATATATACTAACTATTCCCCATTATATATTAAACATATAATGGGCTGCATTTTTCTTCTTGACTATGTCAAATGACTTCTCTGGCTTCCCTTACAAATCGTTGTACATGTTGTTGCACGTGTGTATATAGGGAGAATCTTTGTGATGCTACTGAGGTAAGCACATGGACACCACCACTTGGTCTCTAACAACCTCTATCCTTTCACACAAAGACCAGAGGACGACTCACACAATAACTGGTTTAGCCCTGGAGCTCCCACCTCTACTGCCCCACAGGCTATTTAAACAATGATTTCACCAAATGTTAACATTCATTACCTTCAAACATGTTAGTCTGAGGGAGACTCTAAGGGATGATAATGTCCACAACCATTTTTCATTTGTAGTTTTTCTTACTTTCCTTTTCTTGCCCAACAATAAACAGAGTCACAACTGGTCTCTTGCTCTTTATCACTTTCCTGCTACATTTCATTTAATGTTTGTATAGTAAATATATATATGTATATATATATATATATATATATACTGTATATAGTAGTAGGAGACCGCGGATGGATTAAGCACCTATAGCCGGCAGGGAATGGCGGGGTACTAACTTTCTCCCTCTGCTTCCTCATAGGAAAAAGGACCTTCCTCCTCCATAATCCGGGTTTTGACCGCAGTACGGTACTTCCGCCCTTCCTCCGCCATCTTGTCCTGACGTCATCAATCCCATCCTTCCTCACGGTCCTTCCCAGCATTCCTCCACTTCCGGCTCCTCCCTAATAAATATGATATATATATATATATATTATGTTTGTAATTTTGACCCTGTTTATTTACAGTTTATTGTGGATCCTGCACAAAATACGGGGCCGGAAAACCCCAAACCTTTGTGCTGTCTCCTCCTCAGTTTGTTACAATATATATATATATACATACATATATAGTAAATATATAAATATATTGTCATTCATGTGCACCTGGGGACCAACTTCTAGGCTCAGAGAAGGAATCAATACCACCTTGGGATGAGAGGGGCCACTGTTGCATACTATTTCTTTTCTTTTCTTTCCACCACAATTCCAAGAAGATGTCTGAAGACAGTATTTATCCCTGGCCATAATGTCCAGAGAAGGCTCCAACCCTTACTCCCAGGATGACATAAAAATAAGTGGTCACCAGAAGGAAGCATTCATTTTGGACCTGGACTTCAAAGCAGACAGTTCTCCTGTTGATGTGCCATACCTTTGGCTGATAAAGGCTTAGGGCATTTTTTTCTGCAATTAAAGGGTGGGGGTACCCCAACCTTTCTCCTGGTATCCTTTTTCACCCTATCAAAATATATACAATACAGGCAGTCCCCGGGTTATGTATGAGATAAGGACTGTAGGTCTGTACTTAAGTTGAATTTGTATGTAAGTTGGAACTGGTACATTATTTTAATAAATGCTATTGTTGACCGACTGTAACCAAGTGCTCTGCCAATGAATGATGGAGTTTCACCTCTCTCTGACATTTTTATTATTTCTAGTTTATTTTCAATGGTGATGATTTTTCTCTTCTTTACTACATTACCAACAGTTGTATTAGATTGGTGTTTCAGAGACATTCTTGATGGGTGAAGACAAAAGGTTAAGATGAGCTCTTCTGCACAGCACTGTCCACGCTATCACAGCAGGAAGGCACCCGTCAACACGTCTGATGTACTGACAAGCGACTACTTCCTACTATGTGCGTAACAGTACAAGCAGGCTTGCTATTGAGAATGAATGGGGGCGGCGAGGGGGGGATCATCACTTGCCCACCACACAGTCACCTCCACTACAGTATGCTGCCTGCAGCGTCTGCCCACCTGGAACGAACACAGTGTGGCCAAAGGCGGGTAGTGAATCGCCAAACCCCAGTTCAACAGGCAGCCATCCAAGGCACACTACAATGCTACCCCTGCCGCCCCGTTCACCCTCAATGGCCTCTGTTCAGCCACAACCAGGTCAACGCTTGCAGCATTACCAGCCGCGTGTGCTGGGTGGGCAGTGAAATGCCCCCCTCTACTCCATCCAGCCTGCATCCAGTCAGGAGCAGTAGCTGCGGTGGCATAGTGGGCGGGCAGCGAACCATCTTCCTCCACACGACTGATAGCTGTGGCCCTGGGGACTATGGACCATAGGTCACTGCTTGCCGCCAGGAGCCGGCCATGGGACACTACACTGCGCGCAGCATCCTCAGGCCGAAGATGACGGAGCAGCAGTTACTGAGGCCCATGCACCACAGCTGCGTCCTCGTTCGTAAGTCGTAGGTCGGATGTCCATAACCTGGGGACTACCTGTATATATTGTGATAAGAAAGAATCAAAGACATCATAAAGATTTGGGGCAGCCACCCATATATTGTTTTCATAGCTTCAAAAGTTGATTTAGAGAAGCACAATATGCATAGAACAGAATCTAGAACAGAACTGATTGCACGGAGACAAGATGGCGGTTTTAACTGATAAAACAGGAAATTACATTATTGGCGCCAGAACCAGAAGTGATGTCTTCATACCTGGAAATGACGTCTACCTGAGCGGAAGTGACAATATCAGTCGGTGCCGGAACTGGAAGTGATGCTTTCTTGATCGGAAGTGAAGTCATTGTCGGTGCTGGAACCGGATTTCCCGAGAATGGTATGCAAGAGACTGTTAGCACACTCTGTCGCCCCCTGGTCTTGCATATAATTACCATTTTGTAGGCCCTTTAGGTGTTTCCCGTGCACATGTATATATATTTATATAATAATGCAAAGAGTATGCGATACATGTTTCGCCCTAATTCTGGGCACATCGAGCGTACACACTCACTGCAGTCCTCCTCGGGGAATCAAAACTCGTGCATTATTTGACAGTAAAACTATTCAACCATTCTATGTTCTGCTTCTCGTAACAGAAAGAGGGCACCATGGCGGATTTTTGCCGACTTGCAGAAAACCATAAGTGTTACCTGGTAGGTAATCACCCATACAATCAGATTGTGATTCAGACTATGAATGCCATGAATGTAATTACCCCGATCTACATGCTGTCAAATAAACGAACCACAAGCCGTGGCGCAACGTAAAGAGGCTTTGACTCTGACACTGACGTCCCAGGTTTGATTCCCCGAGAGGGGGTGCAGTGAGTGTGTACGCCTGATGAGCCCAGAATTAGGGCGAAACACGTGTCTTGTACTCTTTGCATTATTTGACAGTAAGACTATTCAACCATATATATACTGTATATATACTGTATGCATACTGTAAGATATATACAATATATACAGTATATCTTTTTAAATAAATTTAACATCATTGCATTGTATTAAACTTTATGTGGACATCTGTATTTAATGAATTCCCTGAAGTATGCAATATTTTGGTCTGTATTGTATTATCATATCCTATGCAAAATGTTTTGAGAGGAATATTTCATGAAATAAAGCCTGGTTGAATGTTAATTAATTATTACCCATATAGTGCAAAAAGATACTAAACTAAAAGTTTTTGTCAGATCTCTTGACAGAGATCTCTCTGTCCTTATGAAATTGAATATACAGTAAAAGCAGGCTGTCTTGCCATTTATGTATTATTTATGCATGTATCTAATAGCTTTATTGACTTACAAACTATATGTGTTAAAACTGTTCTTCAATGGAAACACTCAGAGGTTGATCAACTTTAATAGAGTGAGCATATGGCAAGGGTTGACCCCATAGCCTTGTGCTGTTCAGTCCAGTGCCTTAGCCACTTGGCCACACATCAGACCCTGTAAGTACACTGCTGAATAGACCTGTACAATTAGAATGGCCTTGTCTTTAAGCACTTGAGTTTAATTCTAGTGCTAATGTTGACAGAACGAGATAAAGTGCTTGAGGCCAGTACTGAATCTGTATGGTTAAGGTTTAACTAGCAATCACATTGCTGTAGGTTGTCCAGAAATCCTAATGTGACTTAATACCCCCTTTTAAACCAGAAGAGCTGCCTGGTTAATTACTTTTCTAAAAATGTAGATGCAATGCTAATAAAGGCTCTAAAGTTCTCACTAGAAGTAAATATCTGCACACAAACCATTTGACTGATAATTGAGAGGCAAAATGTGTTTTTGGATTTTATTTTACTGTATGCTTATGTAATGCATACAGTATGTATAATTTGTTTATGAAAAAAGTCAATTTGATTTTATTTAATTTTATTTAATTTGATGTATAAAACATTAGAAAGAAGCTGGCAACTTTTAAAGCATCTTGTATATCTAAATATTTAAAAAATGTATCCTTCGAAAGAACTAAAAAAACATCATTAGGAAACTGGTTAAAATCAACTTTAGTGCAAGTACTACTACTGCGAGCCCCTTCACCACAACTGATGGCGACTGTATAACATGCTGTAACACTAAGAACTGGGTGGTCTCTTCAAGTGTGCCTGCCTTTACTTTAAGAGCTGATACAAAGGAGGAGTTCCAAGAATCCCTCTTAGCATCTAAACATAGATATTGTTTGCTTTTCTTTTACTGTTTGACAAGTCATTTATCTCTTCTGTCTATTAATGTATAAGAAATGCAAATACCAACTTTATAAAATTCTCTTCAAATTTCAAAAAAGAACATAAGAAATTTGACAAATGAGAGAAGTCTACTCAGTCCATCAAGCTCATTTTTAGCTAACAGCTAAGATGTCCCAATATCCCATCCAGATACTTCTTAAAGGTTGTCAGGGTTTCTGCCTCAACCTCAAGTTACGGTAGTTTGTTCCAGATGCCCAAAAATCTGTTTGCATAAAGAAGTGCTTCCTCACATCAGTCCTAAATGCACTTCCCTTTAGTTTTGGTTGGTATACATGAGTATGTGATTAGTCTGATGGCTTGTGACTATGCTATGCTGGAAATTAATTGTGTAGAGTTAATTTTATACAATATGTGTATGGCTTTATAAAACTTTCTTGTACTGTGATCACTTTTAACTACATTCATAAATTGAATGGGGGATCAGTTACCAAAAATTGTGCTGTTTGTAGTTGTCAATATGGAATCTCATTAAAATTAATTGAATTGTCTCTAACCAAAAAATAGTTTTAGAAAAATTCAGAAATCATCTAAAAGAAATGGATATAGGCCCTGGTAAGGAAATGGCAATTTATCACAATTAATTACAAAAGCATTACTTTTGCAATTGTCATGTTATAAGAAGGAATTCTGCAAACTCAGCGACAATGTAAGTGCTCTGTATGGTAAAGGTGATGAACCACAGACAGGTGGGAGAGCTGAAACCATAACTGTGGACTTTTGGAGGAAAGTGCAGCAACCTTGCAATCCATGAAGCTAAACAACAAAAGCTGGCAGTTGGTGAAATTAGAACAGTTTAAGATACCCTGGATAAGAGCAAAGGGGTATAAAGTCCTGGCCAATCCCATAATACATTTTTTAGACTAGAAGGCTTTGGAGGTTCAGGGGAACCTCATTTCAAAACTTGGAAACAATAATTTAGAAAACTTATCATCTGCCAAGAAAAGGCAACTTTATCAGAGAGGCTGAAGTAAATGGCAAAAGTTTGTAAAGCAACATGGAGAGTCCAGAGACAGAAAGTAGTAAAAGCAGAGGGATTCGGGGCCCTGCAGGTCAGATATGAGTTTTCAAAGGAATCCTAGCAGCAAGTGGAAGCCATTGGAGAACTCCAAACAGAGTAGTAGTGTGTGTGAAGCAAAGTGCAGGTTAGAGTAAATCAGACTGCCCACAGCTTTCTGGATCGATTAGTTCACACACCAGATGCCAGATGATTCTAACTGAGAGAGCACAAGAGCCTGATGTTCTGCTGCCAATAGGAAATGGAAGATTTGGAAGAAAGAAGGGACTGGGAGATGGACAAAAAACCAAGTCAAAATACCCTGGCAGGGTTTGTCACCAAAGTGAAATCTATTGTGATACCTAAGCCCAATACAGTATGTAAACCAACAATCTTAAATCAACTAACAAGCAAAAATTTCAGAGTCAAAAGAGTCAAACACACACCACGAACAATGGCAAAACAGTTTTAGTTATTTATCCGGACTCAATCAGAAAGCAGTGAATCCAAACTTTAAACCATCCCTGTGATGTCTCAATGATGTCACTCACCCCGACTTCCAGTTGTCAAGAGGTAGCACAAGCCTAGCGACATTAAACAAACACTTGTAAAACGATGGAGGTGCATTAAGGTATTAGAAAATAATAACAATTTACCAACAAAATTATTAAATAATCATACTGTATTAAACACAATGGAAACACCCCCGGAGAGTAACAAAATTTACAAAAAAAAGAAAAAAATAATCTAAATGCTTAACTCCTGATCAAGTTGTGGACTGACAGACATGGAAAGGAAGGGTGAATGAAAGAGGGAACAGGTCAAAGTCAGCGAAGAAGAATGTTATATCATTGTAACTGGTTTCAGATTTCTTTCTATTCAGTGTTTTTAAGTCTGGAGTTGAGAGGAGAATTTGGGGCAAAGACCCCACTGGTGGGAGGAAGAGGACAGAAATGGGAAGTGAGAAAGGGAGTGCTTACTGAGTTGGCCAAGAGGATGAGCCATCAAGGAGGTAGACAGAGGCTCATACTTGGTTGAGGCACATCCAGAGATTATGTTTCTGTTCTGCTCAGTTTAAGACTTTGTATTCTTCATGTGGTCATTGCTCAGTTCTGTTGCTTTTTTAATAAAGTTTCCATTTTTATTTACGGTATGTTAGAGTTATACTGAGTATGGAGGTCTGCCATAAGATATTCATCCAGTTTTAAATAAAACAGAAGTTCAAAAATGTGAAGAATTCTAATACTATTTAGTATGGAAGTTTGATGCTCTTGCTATTTAAATGTGCATGGTACTCATTTGGAACCAAATTATTCTTTTTTTACAACACAGCTTTCAAATGCCAGCTGAAGACTCACTACTTCAGTTTAGCATATCCTGACTAGAGCTGCTGATTAGCTGTATAGACTGCTTGTCTGTTGTTAGTCATTAGCACTAAAACAAGTGTAATAAGTAATAAGATAATTTGTTACTAACCCTCACCTATATTGTTTCTCTTATCGGTACTCAAATGTGGCACTGGGTGCCACTGCCCACCTGCCAAGTTGTTTTCCTGTCTAAGGTAAAGTCATCCCTGATGGAGGATCACAGGAATTATCAGGTAGAGGGGTCCTTTCATCAGATTGGCTGGCCCAGCGCTGTCTCAACTGTGGAATGGCCAAGTGGGGGAGGCAGCTTGATGGATGAGGTCTCCAGGACTCTAAACAAATTCAAATTATGTGATATCATCTACTGTTAAATTCTGCTCCGTAATTGTAATATTATTATTTTTATACTGTATTGAGGATTACTTGTGTTCTGTTCTGTGTATTGCATTGTATTGACCCCCTTCTTTTGACACCCACTGCACGTCCAACCTACCTGGAGAGGGGACTCTCTTTGAACTGCCTTTCCCAAGGTTTCTTCCATTTTTTTCCCTACAGGGTTTTTTTGGAAGTTTTTTCTTGTCTTCTTAGAGAGTCAAGGATGGGAGGCTGTCAAAATAAATTATATTGTGTATTGTATAAATTTAGGTTAACAACGCTTAGGCCTTTTCAGCTATGCAACTTAAATGCTTTAGTTTATGTTCTAAAAGTCTTAGTTTAAAAAATGCCTGGGTGAAATGATTTATTTTGTATGGTGACATTGTTTTTTTAATTCTGCATCTACCTAGTGCTGTGCTTATTTATTATAGTGCATTGCAGTGCAATGTCTAACTATGCAAACCTCACTCAAACAGTCACAAGGCCTGGAAACGCAACAGTACTGAACACCACAACATCACAAAAGGCAATTTCAAAGTGTTTGGTGGTCTGCCTACTGCAGTCAGTTAAGGGAGATGAGGGAGAGCCTTCATTTATATATGAGTGCTACAGTGAATAGAACATGAATGTAGGTATTTCTGATATTTTATACTTAACGCTTTTAATCTTTAGGTATAAACTTAATGAGATTGACTAAGGTGTTCAAGGACAAAGTTAATATAAAAGTATTGAAGGACAGAACTTCATAAATTAATAAGAGAAACCTCACTTTCAGGCAGAACAAAGATGGTTTTCACATTTGCAGTACTGGGGACAGAAACATTTTTATATGCGATTACCAAAGTAGAACAATGGTTGCTTGCTTGTTAGAGAATTCCCAAATTCTCCTTTCATCTTTTCAGCATCATTTGAATATATGCCTTCTTCTCCCGAGGATTAACAGAATCTTCAAGCTAAGTGTGAGCTTTAAATTTACCATTACATATTATTTTCTTCTTCATGGTTTGTTTTTCTGTTTTGCTTTTTTTAAATAACTGTAGCTGCATTTGTTCAAAATCACCAAAGTTCTGCAGCTTTTAGCTTGCTTCATAGGGCAATTCAGGCAATAGTGTGACACATTTTCAAATAATTCCACAATTCAAATATCTTTGTTTTAAAAGTTTTAGTAAATATTCAAAGCAGAACACTTCACACAAAAATAGAGAAAAATTGATATTACGAAGAAAAGAAAAGTTCTTGTTTAAAGAAAGTTCTGTTTATGACTTTTTTATCTTGTTTCATTTCTCTCTAAACTTGGCCATACAGTCATACTTTCAAATGTTCATATCCAAATGTGTAGTAAAACTGTATGACAAAATCCCATTTGTGGACTTACCTAATAATCCATGCTAGCAGTGAGACGGTTTCCAAACAGGCTTAATTAACACTCAGTTTTACAGATATAGCTAAGAAAGTTCTCTTTCATGCCAACTTACAGGGAGTAAATGACGATACCATAAATCTAAGTAGCTACGAGAAACTGATTTTCTATTGAAATTAGATGTGAATGTAACATTAACTTTCTAAGATTGGCTCTTACAGGTACATTCGCAAAAATGCGAAAAGCACCTACTGCAATAGCAATGTCTGTCCGTCTGTCTGAATTAATGAAACAACTCAACTCCCAGAAGGCCGATTTTGTTGACATTTTGCACTCTTATTCTTCAGGGAAATTTGTCAGAAGAGTTCAGTTTTCATTGAAGTGTTTTAAATACATATTTCTTGTTAAAAAGTTGAATCCTTCTTGCACTACTGGTTCTTATTTTTCAGCAGTTCTCTGACAAGAACCTGAAGTTTTAAATTCTTTTCTAGGAAATATAGAATAATTGTTGATTAATGGATTCTGGATAAAACTGAGGGGCAGGTGCATAGGTTCACAGAGTAATCCAGAGACCCTGACTGCATTTGATTGATTTAGGTAGTCCTCATAGCCTACTCTCTGAGGCACTTCTGATATTTTCTACATACATAACAAACTTTTATTAAAGTACTTGGATTGACTTTGATTGATTGCACATAGTTTTGGAGTATTGGATTCCATTGTAGCTGATTATTTTTAGACTCACTAAACTGGTCATAGTGAATGTTTGGAAACCTCTGAACATATTACCTAATCCTCCTTGATCGTAGGTGCTGGAGTCTTACCAGATGGGCAGAGCTACCTAATTAAACTTATCTTCAGTCACTAACATGCGCTTAATCTCTGTTTTCTAATTTCATAATATAGATGGGATGATGTCAAATACAGTAAAACAGTACTTTTGGTAATGTTCAGTCTTCTGTGTACTCCTTGCCCCAAGGACACCATTCTTTCTGAATCTAGGTGTCCCATTTCCTAGTAAATGGTAGATGAACTTTGATTCTTGCAGACATGTACTACTGTAAAACCTGTAGAAAGTAAAACCAAATTGAATCTTCACTTCATTGGGCAGTTTATGAGGACAGGACAGTGAATAGAGTATGAAAATTACACCACTGATGCCCAGTGAGATTAAATCTCTTCTGTTTTTTTGAAATTCCTTTTTGCTTATTTACTTTTACCTTTTCTTGAGTATACTTTGATGAGTCAGTCTGATTTGTTTCTTATGTTTGTTGCCATAGCAGCAGGTATTTTGGTTCCCTACCTGGCAGGTAATGCCACTCACTATCTTTGCCTTTGTACATTGCCGTCTAAGTCATTTAAGGAACTCCCCAGCTGACTAAACATTTTCTTTGAGACATTATCAGAAGGAACTGACATATTGTACTTTCTAAAATAACACATGGAGATTACTTTACTGATTTTGTACAATGAAACTAAGGATGAGATCTTGATCTATTTACTCTATTTGTTTTTATAAAGAATTTATAATGTTTTTCTTTCATTCATAATAACTGAATGATATTTTGACTGCTGTGGTAATTTATGATGTATCCTTTATAACTCCATTGACTTTTTTTTTATTAAACTCCAGAATAGCCAAAACGTATCATAGCATCAGATGCTATGCAAGAATCAACATTGGATGAGGTGCCAGTTAATCATAGGGAACTTGATAACACAAAGGCTGAATTTATTCTGTCATACAAATGGGGGACAAATCAAGTGTGTAAGTAAAACCCCCACAAATGGAGAGAAGGTAACAACTCTACATAGACCTTGACTAGGCCAGGATTGGAACTCAGGTGTTAGACCTGTGAGACAGCAAGGTTAACCAGTTTGCCTCTCCTAGAGCTTCCCTAATTAGTCATTCCATGTGGGATATGAAAGTACGCATATTCCAGCCAAGGGTTGCAAGGAGCCAATCTTGGCAGCTTTGGATGCAAGACAAGAAGCAATTTTTGGACTTAGAAAAACATCATTGTGGACACAGAAAAGGGCATTCAGACTCCACACAGCCAGTCATAGGATTCAAACATGAAACACAATGATGCCTCTTACTTAATCAAGGATATATGCAGAATTTATCTAATTTTGACATTACTAATTATTTCCTTCATTTTCTAAACAATACTGAATTATAAGGAGCTAGAGCCTATGCAAGGAGCCCCCAATGCAAGATGCACACCAAACTGGATGGGAAGTCAGTCCACTTTAGACACTCATGCCAGGAGGACTGCAGCTAGCCCAATGTCCATATCTTCCGGTTATGAGTAGAAGAGCACCAGAGCACAATGAGAAGAGACAAACTTCACACCTGTGACTTCCAGAATTTGAACCCAGGACTCTGCAGCTGCCTAGTTGTCTCATTAGCCACTGTGAAGTTTGACGTTAAATATGCATATGTGATTCTTCTATCATTTAGTGAATACTGATAAATATGCTAGCATTTTCTTTCAGTGGGATGTAAAAAATGCATAATTGTAGAAAAATAAGCAAAAAATACAGCAAGCATACAGTAGCTAAGAGTTTCAATTCATTAAAACATGTTGAAAGAAGTTCTGTGCCTACTGTAAATAACTCCAGCAAGTGTGAAACTGGAAACTGATATCTGATCTTAGTGTACACTAACATATTTTGCAGGAGTGAGGAGTCTTAGCAACAACAAGTACTGGCCTTTAATTTGATAATATTCATTTTTGTGTGACTCTATTGTACTCCAGACATTCTCCTGCTTGTCAGCTACCTGACTCATGGTAGGAAATGAGAAATGAAAAACTGCACAGAAATTGACCATCAAGGAATTACTCATCACATCATAGTAGTTTGCGTAGACATGTCTTTCCTAGGTACTAATCAACTATAGGCACATTTTAATTACTGTACAAACGTGCATGCAGACTGTACATGGAGAAAAGAAAACTGATCATTAATGCACAATAGACGTAGGGTAATTTAAAGTGGCATTTATTTGGGCCATAGTTAACTACAGTTCACAGTGTACTTTCCATTCCAGGGTGTGGTAAAGGGTACAGCCTGAGCACAAATATGTCTTATTGCACCTGCTTAATTTGGGTTTAAGATAAAACACTCTCCTGTTGTGAAGGTTAAGGTATAGATAGATAGATAGATAGATAGATAGATAGATAGATAGATAGATAGATAGATAGATAGATAGATAGATAGATAGATAGATAGATAGATAGATAGATAGATAGATATTTTTGTTTTTACAGATATTCTTTAATTTATCAAATCGATTGTACAGCTTGTAAGGGATTACCAAGCCTGCAAGATGCAGAAGAGTAATGCACAATAGGGGATGGAAACTTCATGTTCTGTACCGTAAGAAAAAAAGCCATAATAGAGATTCGGAGATCATTTTAAAGTGCCAGGAAAGGTCAACCAGTCCAGTATAGAAAGCAGGCAGGCAGCAGTTCCTATCAAGGGTCACCGAATCTTTAATTACAAAAGGGTCCTGAGGAGTTCAGGTATACTTTGTCCACCAGTGGCAGCTGTGGTGGGATGACCCTTGGACATTCAAAGGGCATTACTGATCCTGGCTGTAGTTCTTTTGTCTGTTCTGAATGTAATCTTTGGATGGAGTTAAAGGTTGTGCCCTACCACTGACCCCTTCAGCTTGAAATCATTTGATGACCTGGGGCAAAGCCTTAGTGGGTAGAGAGACATTGCACCCAAAAAAGATAGAGATCTGAGAGCTGGAGATGAATGAGAATGTGTTTTGGTACATGAGGCTCTGTGTTTGGGCAGTGGAGAAGTTGGTGCATTTGTGCTTTGTGACTGTGTCTGACTTTATCTATGATTTTCTGTTATAAGTGATTATGGAACCCTCGCGGTCTGTTTTTCCCCAGATTGCCTCAGACTGCAGTTTTTTCCCCCTTTCCTCTGAAAGATTGATGTGTGCATTACAGTTGCATATTTCAACAAAAATAATACAAAACACCAAGAATTTATTCACCCTCCCAAAGTTGTAACTTGGATGAATTAGTGGAAATAATAATAAAAGGTTCAAGATAGAAAAAGAATAAAGAACAGGCAGAATGTATTGAACTGAGTGGGCATTAATTGGTACAGAGACATCACTATCCTGCAGTGGCTTCAGTAGCAAGGTTAGTTCAGATACCATGTGCAATGAGGCCTGTATGTCCCAGGTTAGTACCTAAAATATCACCATTGGTAATTTGTGATCTGAAGATTGAGAGATTTTTTGCTCAAGTTTACTTCTAATGAGCAAATTCTGGAAAGAGAGGTCATCCCTTTTGGCTTCTCATGGATCATTTCAGTGGTCATGGTAGATTTACTTGGTGAACTTGCTGATTTGTATTTCATTAGCCTGTAATGAGACCTTTTCTCTCATTTTCTTCCAACAGTCCTTGACATTATCTTACTGAGTGAATGTGTGAGGCAGGAATGAAAAGGATTTCTGCGATTCAAATTTGTGTATGAGAGTTCTGCATCAAATTGTTTTAACTGAGTCTCTGAGATGAGTAATCCACTTGATTATACTGGTCCATACATCTGGTAAATCTTCCTATTCTTCCCAACATGGATAATGGATCTCTTGTAGAATTTCTACCCACTCTTTACTGTCAGCTGGTCATGTTTGGTCAAAATTTGAAATAAGCACATTACACTGAACATGATAATTAAGGAGTTCATTAATGTCTGATCTTTAGAGTTTGGCAGCTCCCTCAGATATTTGTAAAGTGAAAGATTTATTTTGAGATGTTTACATGAGAATTGATTCTAATATAAGATATCCTCATTACCATGTGCCAGCTTCCTTGAAGTCAGGTTTCATAGCCAGTTGAAAAAAAGGTGTTTACTTTGTGCTTTTTGAAATATATTTGTTTCATTTTCCATACTTAGAGATCTTTTATATTGTTTTAAGGGATCCAAGATTACTGCAGGGGCATGGTCCCATGATATGATTGATGTGTCACATGGGCATGGCTAGGTGGGCAGGGCTGCCATGCTCTCTCACTGCAGAAGCAGGTCAGTACTTCTGTTCATTTTGGAACAGCCAGCCTCCAACACTTTCATTTTTTTTTCTAAGTAGCTTTTTCTATCTTACCTGTGGTTTCTTTGTATTTAAACCACCTTTATTTTTGTGCCCAATCTGTTTTTTTTCTTTTGGCTTCCTGTCTGTTTTTGACATTCGTTTTGCATATTTTCAGCCCTGTGGTAACTATGCCTGTTAAAACTAATTTTCAAAACTGACTGCACAAGGTCCTTTATTGCAGTTGTTTCTGCCTTCCTGCCACCCTCAGAGTGTATTTAAATTTTTGGTTTTGGTGACATTTTGTGATATCTTCACCCCACTGTGTCCATACATGAAGGATACTCAAAATTCATCCTGAAAAGCATAAAGTAGTAATCAAGTCAGAAAGTTCTGACAACTCCATTCAGTGTGGGAGTGGCGTCACTAGCAGAAAAGATTGTCGTTTGGACATTTCGAGTCAGAAGACAGATCTCTTCTCTGTAAGCTGTCTCTTCATTGTTGGTGGTGACCAGGCCAGTGATAGTGGTATCTTCAACAAATGTAATGGTGGAGCTGGAGCTGTGTAGGCCACATTATAAGTAATAGATGAACAAGGGGACTCATCATAATGTCAGCTGTCAGTCTGTACATGTTGAGTTCTGCTGGTTCTGCTTGCTCCTCCAGTTAATCCAAAATGCTGCTGCAAGAATTATTACAAGAACAAGAAAATATGAACACATAACCCCAGTTCTTAAATCTTTACACTGGCTCCCAGTTAAGTTCAGGGCAGATTTCAAAATCCTCCTTTTAACATATAAAGCATTAAATGGCCAAGGTCCGGCTTACTTGTCTGAACTTATCATGACTTACAAACCTGAGCGCACATTAAGATCTCAAGATGCCGGTCTGCTTAGGATTCCAAGGATTAATAAAATAACAGTGGGAGGTCGAGCTTTTAGTTACAGGGCCCCTAAACTGTGGAGTGGTCTTCCTGCTTCCATAAGAGATGCCCCTTCAGTCTCAGCCTTTAAATCCCGGCTGAAGACTCACTACTTCAGTTTAGCATATCCTGACTAGAGCTGCTGATTAACTGTACAGACTGCATCTCTGTTGTTAGTCATTAGCACTATAACATAAGTAACATGATAATTATATTTGAATACTAACCCTCACCTATTCTGTTTCTTTTCTCGGTACCCAAATGTGGCAATTGGTGCCACGACCCACCTGCCAAGTTGTTTGCCTGCCTATGGTAAAGTCATCCCTGATGGAGGATCACAGGAATCATGAGAAAGAGGGGTCCTTTCATTGGAGCAACGTTTCAGCCGTGGCATGGCCAAATGGGGAGGCAGCTAGATGGATGAGGTCTCCAGGACTCTAAAAATATCCAAACCTAATTATGTCATATCATCTACTGTTAAACCGTACTTCTAAAATTTTTATTATTATGCTGTCTTAAGGAATTGTTCTGTTCTGTATATTGTATTGTATTGACCCCCTACTTTTGACACCCACTGCACGCCCAACCTACCTGGAAAGGGGTCTCTCTTTGAACTGCCTTTCCGAGGTTTCTTCCATTTTCCCTACAAGGTTTTATTGGGAGTTTTTCCTTGTCTTCTCAGAGAGTCAAGGCTGGGGGGCTGTCAAAAGGCAGGGCCTGTTAAAGCCCATTGCGGCACTTCCTGTGTGATTTTGGGCTATACAAAAATAAACTGTATTGTATTGTATTGTATTGCTGGTTACAATGGGTTGCCCTAAGTCCCATATTCAGGAGTTTCATGGTCTCTTTGATGGTACAACAATGTCAAATGCTGACCTGCAATCGATAAACACGACTGTGATGTAATAGTTTGTATGATACAGATATGCCAGGATGGCATGAACTGTGAGGGATTCAGTATCTTCTGTAGACCAGTTGTGATAACTTGGACTACCACAAGTTTTCATATTATCTGTAATATTACTTTTAAAGTGTCTTAGAAAAGTACCTTAATGCACCTCATCATGACTGGAGTGAATTCCACTGTTCTGTAGTCACTGTGACTGTCCACATTTACTCGTGTAGTGCTGCAGGCAGTGAAATGGTGGACTGCTTGTCATTGCAGTGAAAATGGGCATAGAAGGCGAGGAGAGAAAATGTCATACTGTTCAACCTGGCATTGGAGAAGGTCATGACACAACTCAACATAAATGCCAGAAGAACCATCATGAATAGAATATTACAATCATGGCTGTGCAAATGAAATCAATATTATGGCTTGATTATGTGGAGATCTAGAGGAAGTATACCAGGATGTGAATAGTGGAGTGGTAGAAATAAGGCATCATGTCTAAACTCAGAAAGTTAAATACATAATAGCTACATGAGCAGACAGGGACAGAGACATGATGATAATGTTAGTCAAAGAGCATTGTGAGCAGCTTAGGAGATTTAAGTAGCAGGATTCACTGGTCAATAAATGTAACAGCACATCAGATTAAGTGAAGGCAAGAGTGTTCTTCTGTTACCACTGCTGCTATTTATTCCACCCCATCTTTGGATCAAGCATCATACTAACGTTTTAGTGTGTCGAAAAATGGTTCAACCCACCGTCCCGAATTGATTGGAGACATGGACTTTTTATAGTAAAGGAGGAAGATCTACTGAGAGGATCTGAACTGAACTGCTAAGAAGAACATATGAATTAGTTTATACAAATGTAGTTTAGAAGATCCACAGAAGAAAGAGCTGGAGAAGCTATATGGAAAGTCTGATATTATGGCTAAAATCAGTTTAGCGAGGATCAGATATCTATGACATGTCAACAGAGAGAGGTGACAGAATGGATGGAAGACTAGGAGGCTGGAGACAGAGATGCTAGTTGAGGTAAAGATGGCTGAATAACATAAAGGAATACCTACACAGACTTGGGGTTCTTAGTTGAAGCTCTCGATAGTGAGGTATGAAATGCACTTGTCAAGGAGGGTAAGACCCTTTGTGAACTTTAGATCCCTTAAGTAGTAAAGAAGAGTTTGGAATACGGGAATTGGTGTGAATTTAACTTTACTTGTTCCAGTGTGCTATTTAGGTATATTTCATGTATGGTGTTAATGTTCTTGCCTATGACAAATAAAAAAGGGGCCTTTAACCCCTCTGAAAGTAAAGATTCACAGACTGAAGCTGATATACCGGAGAACTACATAATCTGATAGATAAAAAATGCTTCTAATAAGTTTGAGGGCCACAGTTATATAGATAGCTGAGACACATTCCTATGCAAAAGTATGATGATAATAACAGAAAATATCCACCCATTCACCAATGAGCCTAACTAATCTACAGTAATTCAGAGTTGTGCGGAATGAAACCAGTAAATAATCATTAATATGTATGGAGGAATCTTGATGATCCTGTTTTAAGTAAGTAGACCAAAATTAAACTATGCAAATTATACCAATAAAACCTCTTACAAAGACATAAAAGGCAGCTACTCCAGGAAAAGCCCTGAAGCACACTAGGACATTTAGTCTAACAGCATGCCTTTACATTATAGAAGGATAAAGGCATGGGACGTAAATGACATCAAATTGATTACATATTCAAGAAATAGTCATGACAGTTTTATTAAACAAATATACATCAAATTAGAATATATTTTATATTCATGAGAGTGAATTCATGAGTAATTCTGCATTATGTTTTTATGAAATTACCTTTGTGTACTTTGTTCTGCTTTACTTTATTGCTTATGTATGTGCTTTACTTCATTCTGTCTTTTGTGTAAATGTCTTTAAAACCTTGGTTATGATCAATGGAAATGTCGCTTACAGTGGGCTACACCACATTCAGGACTGGTTCCTGCATTTGCTTGTGTTGTTGCTGGGACTGTCACTTGTCTCCTGTGGCCTGGAATTGGATTAAAGAGTGTACACATGTCTCAAGATGGGCAGGAGTTGGATTTGAATCCAGGACTCTACAGCTCTAAGGCACTTGGGCTAATTACTGCACCAGCAGGCCACCCCTTCCCTTCCTGGGTCAATGAGATTACTGAATTTTTCATTTCTTCAAGAATCAACGTATTATTTTTATGCCGTCCTTCCTTGACACCATGGTTCATATTAGCTCTGTGTTGGTGAGAGTTTTTTCTACATACTTTTTCTAGCACATCTTGGCTGATTTGTGTGTTGTGAAGTCTGGGCCGTTAGCCATATTTATTTTCATCTCATCTGAAACCTTATTCTCCATGTGCAAAAGCCCGGAGCAGCTGAGCATGAAAAGTGGCAAGCAAATATCTACAAGTACTTTTCTGCGGATAAAACCATTGACCTGGGTATGTGGCCACCAGCGATTGGGAAGATGAGAGCAGATAGTGTTACCCATGGTGTTACCTGCCGTATGACTGGCGTGGGGTGAAAATGCAGGCAGACAGAAGATAATACTGTGTGGAGTCAAATGGGTGAAGAACTTCAGGGTGGTTTCTAGCTGCAGAATAACCCTTAGGAAGCAATATTTCTCACTCTTCATCCCAAAACTCTAGAAAGCGCTACGAAATGTCTTTTTAGAGAGTTTTGTGTTTTGCAATTGCAAAATTACACGTGAAGCAAATTGAAGGAGTGATTTTGAGGAACAGTATGCAAAACAAAACTCTGCTGTTTCACTGATCACTATTAATTATCAATTTGTAAAGTTTGTAAATGTGTTTTACCTGTGAACAAAAATACACTGAATTGAATTGAATTAATTACTATAAATATACTGTAGCTAATGGTCCAAATAAGTAAACAAATATTTTATTTTAGGGTAAGCATAAACAGTCACAAACTTGGGTGCAGACGAAACAGTCTAACACTGAGGCACACATGAGGCAGGTTAAAAGTGAACCTTTCTGCAATCGATATAAGTGGATGCCATAAGCCAAGCAATTTAGTGCACACACAGTCAGAAGTGTTAATCATTAAAGTACACAAGAAGAAGGAGTGGCAGCTACATGGCATTTTCAAGTGCTTTCTTTGTGACAAAAAGCAGGTAAACGTATTAAACCATTAGTTTGTGTCGACTGTTGTGATACACACCCCCAGATTAGTGCATTGCAGTGTCCCGAGCATCTAAAAAAATCTGTTAGGCTTGACTGAGCCAATGTTTTACACTTTAGCATCATTCAGAAATAGAGCTATCACTCATTTAAAGTGTACATTTCTCTTTTTGAAATACATTTCTGGTGTTTGCACCAACCCACCTGTTACCATTCTTATCGCTGAGATGACTCACTAAGAAAAATACAGGATGAGTGTACTGCCGTGCTCCACCCCAAAAAAAGGACTGCTTCTTGGAAACAGCATCATGTCTGCATCCACCACAAAATAGCTGTCTTATCAAACAGAGAAAGAGTTCAGACCCTAAATGCCAATTACTTCCTAAGTTTAAATAAATAATTTCTAGGCTTCACTGACAGTGAACTGTGTGAAAGATGTTGTGTCCTTAAAGGATGACTCACTGGCAGAAGCATTTGCTGTCATTCCTGTCCTGGATGTAAGCGAACACGAACAAAATATATTATTACAGATGGATCAAAGACGTTCTCAAGGTTATACAGTGAGACAGAGGTACAGATTGATCCAGCTGCTTTTTGGAGTACCATAGCCACAAATGTTGCTATAAAAAAGAGAACTTAATCAAGGAAAAGTGAGTAATGCATTGTGACCTGCAGGGGGCACACCATCTGCCCAAACCGGACACAGACAGACACGAGGCACAAGTTTCAGCACAACACGCGTTTTTATTTAAAGTGGGAAACTCTTTAATCTTTAGTTTCCAACCTAGACAGCCCAATAAACACAGCACACTGCACTTCCTTTCTCTTTCTTTCTTTCTTTCTCTTCCTCTCTCCTTCCACCTCCACTCCTCCCAGCAGGTTTCGTCTCTCTTCTTCCGGGGTCTGGATCCTGGATCGAAGACAGGTGGTCTCCATTTAAGCTGCATCTGAGAGGGGCTTGTTAGCATGGTTCTGGAATCACTCCCAGGTGTGCTGAAAGCTCAAAATTGGGCTCTGGCCTTGGTGGTATCCATGGGACCCAACAGCGCTGCAGCAAACTCCAACTCCCAATATGCCCTTGTGGGAATCTGTAGTGGGGCTTCCCTCTACTGACACAAGGGAGATAATACCCTCGCCACACTCTCTCCCCCGGTCCTTTCAATATTGGTGTCGTGGCCCCTGGCTGTCTGTGACAATGTCTAAGGTAATACTGTTCCCTTTGCAGTACTGAGTTGATGTTTAGAGGCTGCGAGATGAAGGTGTCCACCATCAATGTTTCTGAATCAGTAGGCTGGGTTTGTCTTTATATTTGGTGACATTAACAAGGAGGCAATCTCAAGTCAGACAGACAGACATCTCATTTGAGCTCTCAGAATGGTAACATGGATTTACATTTCAGGGCTCTTGCATTGGTATACTGTTGTTACAAATTCTATTTTCCCTTTAGCATGCTTCGAAGCATTCAACACAAACGTCCTTGCACATTTGGGACATATCACTGCCATGATAACACGAGCAAGTTACATGCTTTTTAAATGTGTCTTTTCACTCAAAAGTGGGAGGCTCCAAAGTTGGCACAGTCAAGCAACAGCTGTGCAAACCTGATAAGATCAAGATTGAATCACAAATTTATTCATTCAAAACAAATTGAACTTTGACTACAAATACAAGATTAAGAAAAGGGACAATTATTCACTCATTAATAGCATGGGAGAAAAAACTTGCTGACTGTACAATAAGATTGTTCTTGAATTCCAGTGCCATGGCTGTTTTCTTAATGAAATCAATACCCGGTTGCAGATTCTATTATTCTGTGTTCTTACATCACCAGAGAAAATATAAATACAATGCTATTTCAGGTCTTCTCGTGCCTCTTGGGACATGAAAAATATGTACAAGGCTTCCTTAGTTCTTGCTCTCAAGAGACAAGAGAATCTTCCTCTGTCCGTTTTAACTACTTCCATTAAGGGGTCCAGTGAAGGCCCATGATTTCAGGAACAACACTGGGTGGCTAAAGTTTTCTATCAGTCTTCTGAAAAACCTCAGCTAACTGTGCCTTTACCATCAAATTGTGCCACTGACTGCTGTCTTGCTCAGCATTAAAGTGTGCTGCATATACAGTCAGTCATTCAGTCATTTTCCATCCATTATCCAACCCGTTATATCCTAACTACAGGATCAAGGGGGTGTGCTGGAGCCAATCCCAGCCAACACAGGGTGCAAGTCAGGAACAAAGCCCAGGCAGGGCGCCAGCCCACCACAGGGCACACACACACACACACACACACCAAGCACACACTAGGGACAATTTAGGATCGCCAAGGGAGGAAACCCATGCAGACATGGGGAGAAAATGCAAACTCCACACAGGGAGGACCTGGGAAGCGAACCCAGGTCTCCTAACTGTGAGGCAGCAGCACTACCACCGTGTGCATATACAGTAATGCACATTTTTGTTTTCTTTTTTCTTTTTAAACAGCTTGTGCAAAGGTGTCTGCTTCACAACAATCTATTCACCTATCTATTTTCTGGACTGTTTAGTCCAATGTGTGCGCCAGGGAAAAATGGAGCTTACCCAGGCTGTGTCAATCTCAAGCCCAGAAACAGCCATAAATGATGATCTAATCTTTGCAGGGCACACTCTCCCACATACACCTACACCAGGGCACTTTATGTGCACCAGTCAGCCTAACTTGCATGTGGGAGGAAAGCTGGAGTCTCTAAAGAAAACCCACACAGCCCACTCATCATCTTGTGCAGTAATCGGTAAAAACCCCAAGAGATGATGCTGGGGCTGGAAATTAACCTGGTCTGGCCGAGACATGGCAGCACCGTAGTGCACATCGTGAACAATGTGTACATCCCTCCATCAAAAGGGCATGTTATATGGCAGAAGTTGAAATATGGCATCTATAAACCAAACCCTTACAATTGGAAGCCAAAGAATTGGATGAACTTTCAAAATAGGGCAAAAAAGAAGCATAGTTTTGAGAGCTTAATTTGACATCCTGAAATTCTTAAAAAAAGCCTTATCCTGTATTTTTCAAGTAAGATACAACAAGCAGCAGAACATTAAGATTTCTTGTTCTTATATAAATGGTGTTGAAAAGTTCCATCTGATAACCTTGGGCATTCTCTTCCATTAATGGTGTTGCTCCAGGACAATCGTTCACCTTTAACCAATGAGTGTTAAAGTTATCCTCCAGAATCATAGCCAGTGTGTGAAGGAATACAAATCTCACTTTTCATTCATGAATATGCATGCAGAGGAAACAAAATCTATCATTAATTACATTTCTATTGCAAACATTTTTTTTTCATGTTGTTATTAAAGGATATGAAATAGTGCATTGAAGATGTCATACAGGCTGTTTAAAACAGACTGTTTGAAAGTGAATGGCTCTCTTAGAGCAACTCCTTGATGTTTCATTAACACATCGACCTTAGTCTTTTATATCCACCGTGTCTAAAGCGTGATAATCAGCAGTGCTTCGGTGGGATAGCGTCCGGGAATCAGCGCAAGTTAGTACCACAGGATGTCATCAAAGACAACAATGGCCTACTTGAGAGATTGTGCTGATTTTACAACATCTCAGTACCTCAAGAAATTTAAGTAATTTGATAGGTATGCTTTTTGAAAATGTAAAATCAATAAATCAGTAGATATGGACATCAGTGATTTACACTTTAAATGGCAGTGTGAAGGAAATTGTAACATAAGTTTTGGTTCTCTGATGCCATCATATATAGAATTAAAAAAAAAGTGTGTTTTATGTATTTAAGTTACAGTTGTATGGCATAAATAAACTGTATGTAAAATATACAAAGCCTGTAGAAAGGCTTGGCATCTTATCTGAAATTAATATGTAATATTCATGGATTTGCCACTATTATTTATATAGTACAAATTGAAAATGGAAAGTGGTTAAAAAAGAGACCATCTCCATGATGGGCACCAGGGTGGTTAAGCACAGTTTAGCCACCATGTGCCAGTTTGTCTGACAGTCTCTCAACAAACATAGTGAAACCGTCAAGGGATGCCGATATGCCAGAACACCGCCAGGCCTCTAGCAGGCAGCACATGATATCCAGCCAGGAAAGCTGAGGTCCTGATTTTCATGTACGAGTGGGACCTGCAAGAACTGGTGTACATCTTACTTCTGGGGTCAGTGTCTGATCTCTGAGTGTTCATGACTCTTGGAGGTTATGGGAGTGACTCAGGGATACTGCAGTAAAAGGGCACCATTAGAGTGAGATAAAGCCTGCTAAACATCTAGCTAAAGATGACCAAATTCAAGTAGGCCATCTCTACTGTTTCATTATAGTTAGGCTATATTTGTTTTAAAATGAAAGATTTTGTTTAGTCTTTAAAAGGCTCGCCATCCCAACTTTTCTTTCCAGGAGATGAATGCATGGTAAAAAATAATAACAAATTATATATCACCAAAATATCTTACTCTTAAACTTGTCTTATTTAGTATAAAGTTTCTTTTTGCACAATATTCTTGTTGTTTCCTTATAGTGCAAAAATATGTAGCTGTTTTTTAGTTCCACCACACAACCATCCAACATAAAGTTGGCCATTGTGAACAGCGTGATGATACCAGCAAGGGCCATAAAACTGAACCGAAGATCTAATGAAATGATTGACATTTTAATACATTTTATCTGCATACTCAACTTGGTCACATTGCAATGTTTTGGAAGATGTCAGTGTTGCATATGGAATTTTCAGAGTCAGGCTATGAGATGAGATCCACCAGTTGTTGGACAACAACATTGTTGTCAACAACTATATCAATACTTTGAAATCTTTTGCTTCTCTAGATATTTTTATATAACATTCTATCATTGATACCGTCCGCTGCACCATTTTTGATGCCAATATGTCTCTTTTAGTAAACTGATCACTCCTGAACACACAACGTTCTCCAGTGTTCTTTAGATGAAACTGTGATGTGCTTGGGAAGGGCGAAAAGAAGCTAATGCTCCATTACTAGTATTTAACAGTTACTTAATCTGTAAAAGGTGGGCTCTCATATTTGTGCTTAAATGTGGTATCTGGGGGCACTTGCTGGGCCTGCAGCTTGTTTCCCCCTGACCCCCAGTGCTTCAGACGTTCAGGCTACTTTTGCA
The DNA here is from genome assembly GCF_016835505.1 of Polypterus senegalus. Lineage (NCBI taxonomy): Eukaryota > Metazoa > Chordata > Cladistia > Polypteriformes > Polypteridae > Polypterus > Polypterus senegalus. The sequence goes on along the minus strand of NC_053167.1, from coordinate 90,770,853 downwards.
GTGTTGGTCGACCTGCACGGTGATTTTTTTCCTCTTAAATGGTATAATTGTCTTCAAGAAAAACATATTTGAATAGGGAATCAGTAGTATTGAGCAACAGTCAGTTGCATACCAGTTGGTCTATTTATAGTTAGAGAAAATACAAGGTATGTGGCAGCATGTTGTGAAATATAGAAACTTTTTAGGTAGCATGACACTCTAGAAGAAGACTGAATTTAAAAATTTCAAGATAAAAAGTGTCCTTTTTGGTATTTAATGAAGTTGAATGCCAAAGGTTAGATCTTAAAAATATGATTTAGCATAGGAACTACCAAATTCCAGGACTGTGGCTTCAGAAACAACCCTGTGCATAATAGACACACAGAGTCTGAGCTTTAACTTCCCGTGTAGGTAGAAGGCTGAAATTTGGCAGGCTCATTCCTTACAGCTTACTTACAAAAGTTAAGCAGGTTTCATTTCGAAATTCTACACGTAACGGTCATAACGTCGATAACGGTCGACAACGTCCGCCATGTTGAACTTTCTTATTTATGGCCCCATCTTCACGAAATTTGGTAGGCGGCTTCCTGCGCTAACCAAAACCGATGTATGATACTTATTTCGGTGGTATGACGCCATTGTCGGCCGCCATATTGAATTTTCCACACGTCACTAATTCTCCAACTTCCCGTGTAGGTAGAAGGCTGAAATTTGGCAGGCCCATTCCTTACAGCTTACTTACAAAAGTTAAGCAGGTTTCATTTCGAAATTCTACGCGAACGGTCATAATGGTCAACAATGTCCGCCATATTGAACTTTCTTATTCATGGCCCCATCTTCACGAAATTTGGTAGGTGGCTTCCTGCGCTAACCAAAACCGATGTACATACTTATTTCGTGGTATGACGCCATTGTCGGCCGCCATATTGAATTTTCCAAACGCCACTAATTCTCCAACTTCCCGTAGGTAGAAGGCTGAAATTTGGCAGGCCCATTCCTTATAGCTTACTTAAAAAGTTAAGCAGGTTTCATTTCGAAATTCTACGCGAACGGTCATAACGATCGACAACGTCCGCCATATTGAACTTTCTTATTCATGGCCCTATCTTCACGAAATTTGGTAGGTGGCTTCCCTGCGCTAACCGAAACCAATGTACATACTTATTTCGGTGGTATGACGCCACTGTCAGCCGCCATATTGAACTTTCCAACGTCACTAATTCTCCAACTTCCCGTGTAGGTAGAAGGATGAAATTTGGCAGGCTCATTCCTTACAGCTTACTTACAACAATTAAGCAGGTTTCATTTGGAAATTCTACGCGTAATGGTCATAACGGTCAACTATGTCCGCCATGTTGAACTTTCTTATTTACGGCCCCATCTTCACGAAATTTGGTAGGTGGCTTCCCTTAGCTAACCGAAACCAATGTATGCGACTTATTTCGGTGGTATGATGCCACTGTCGGCCGCCATATTGAACTTTTCAACAGTCTTTGTTACTTATAGGCCCATCTTCAAGAAATTCTATCGATCAAAGAACTGTCACTTACCGAGTGGTTTCCATGCCCGGAGATACCACCTACCTTTTCCATTCTCTTTGTTACATATTGCACGCCATATCAGGCTCACTCTTGATATCCGGAGGAACATTCTGTCTTATGTATTGAATGACTGGGACAGGTTCAAGGTGTGGACTGATGACGGTACAGGAGATAATTATACTACACAGGAGCACTAGAAGAGTGAAATGCTTAAGCCCTTCACCTATGGTTCTGCATGTGAGTTGATGGCTGCCGCTGAATTGTTCGGTTGTCGCTTTCAAGTGTACCGAAATGGCCAAATATTTTACACCTTTCGACAACCGCCAATGCCTCTTAAACATCTTAGATTGACAGGTGACGATTTCAGTAGTGGACACTTTGATGTTTATGAATGTTTAAACTCTCAAAAGCTGGATGTGATTTTATCGATGAAACTGGTTGTGTGCTTACAACGCTTGACAGATGCCGAATGTCACTTCAACACAACAAATCCTGCAAATACTGTCGTAATTGAAACAAACCATGAAACTCAAACCGATTATGACAGCAGCAATCCAAGCTATGAGATTTGAGACAAGATTACTGTTCACATGGCCAACTGTAAGTTGCATGCTCAAGAGTAAGCTCAGCGCACAGCTTGGTCATGTTACAACCGGAGGGCCGAAATGACAACGTGGCACACAAAGAGATCCTTAACAAATAATTATTGGCATATTTTCCCTCAGTTTAAAGAGGTTTATGGATTAATAAAAGGGGAGATAAAACATAACATTGTTCATGCCCCTTAGTCCAGATCAGGGTTATGGAATGGTAAAAGGATATCTGCATTGACAAAGAGATTTTATTGTTAAAGCCGGAGAACTTACATATAAATTCCGAACCATTGAAAATGGAATATAAAGCTGTTGTTGGAAAAAACAAGGTGCTTATTAATGCCAGTAACCTTAGGAGACTGTCCTTCTGGCTAATGCCTTAGTTACAGGGTCTGCCATTCTGTCCACAGCTGATACGTTTCAGCTCAGGCAGGTTCTTCATGTTGGTGGTGCTGACTGATGTTGTACACACAGAGGTGTTCATGGACATCCTCATAGACGAGAGGATGGTCACATAAGAGACAGAGATTGAGCTTACACACTCAGGCAGTTGCCATTTAATTCATAGCTAATGTATTTCTGCTCCAACAGGCTTTTTTTGTTAGAAGTATTTTGTATTGATTAGGTGCAGGACTGTTTTTCACCATAAAGTAGTCACTGACTTCCTCCTGGATAAGAAGAGGATCCTTGTAATGTTTTGTGGATTTTATTTTGCATTGTCTATGTGCATGAAGAACAAATGGACAGAGATGAAGCTTTGTAGACATTATTATAATATTGATGGTCAATTTTTAGTATTTTAAAGACTCATTCAAAATTTCAGAAATTATCTTTTCAGCTGAGCTCATCTCTCATTCGGTAAGTTGAGCCCACAGTCTTTCACATATATTGCGCCATGATTCCAATTCTACCTATCTGGGATTATATTCTGCCACCTAATTAGTGGGTAGGCTGTAATTGGCCTCATTCTGGACTCCAGCTTTACAACGGCTAAATGTTCCTTCTTGTAGCCTGAGATCATGTGCTCCCTCCAATGGGCTGGGATGTGGTCTCACATTCTGCCAAGCCTTGATGGTTTTCCTTGTTCTCATGCATCCCTAACATTTGCTGGATTATGTGTCATCTAACATTCAGGGGAAATAAAACATGGATCTAGCCAACCTAGCATCTTGAGCACAAAGAAATTAAATAAATGAAAAAGAAATATCTTTACCATTCCATTTTTCTAGCCTACTTATCCAGCTCAGAGTGACAATGGTGCAAGACGTGAATCACCCAGTACAGGAAGCCAGCCCAGTGCAGGGCACACTTTTACACATTCACGATCATTCAGGTTTGGCCTGTCTGAATGTGCCTATTAACTTGCAACACACATTATTTTGGATTTTAAGGAAAATATAAATAGCTGGAGGATAACCCACCCAAACACAAGTAGAACTTGCAAATTCCCCAGACACCATGTCTTAGTCAGAATAAAAACCCATGACTCTGGGGCGGTAAGCAGCAACATTAATGACTGTACTTTTAATATTAATACTTTTAATTCTTCATTTCATTTATCATTGAATTATCTATAAGGATGTTCAATCAAATGCCACAAGCTTCAAATTTAATGAAAGATTAATACAGCTTAGCTGAAACAACATTTGCCATTTTTATGCAGGTTCTATAAAAATCTATACAGTCTGAGTTTTTCATGTTGCCAAACCCTTAATCCCTGGGTGTGCACAGATGACTCATTTTGAATTGTTTGTTCTTTAACATTCATCTATAAAATATCTCTCTGTTTATATTATTTTATTTCTTCCTTGTCTGAGATTTTTTTATGCTATAAACTGTTGAATTCTATGTAGGCGTAACTGAAAGTGAGTGAGCCAACTTGTGTAGTCTTCACCTAGCTGCACATCTGTGTTGTCAAGTGTGAAAGCACCTAACGGTGGGTTAACTAAATTGAAGTCAACCCCACTTTCTTCAGTAGAGGGTGAGTAATTCAATTTAAAGTAAAAAAAGCTCATGAGACACACACCATAAAAGAGAACCTCGTTTATCTACAGTTTTATCTTTTGGCTTCTATTCCACTGAAGCAAACAATTCCTGGCTGCACACGAGGAAAAGATCTATTAGGCATCCATGTACATTAATCAAGTGTTTTTTTTAATCAATATTCTGTCTCACGTGTTCAGTGTCAGGAGCTGAAAGCCCGTGCCTGGTATAGAATTTGCATAATCCCTCTGTATCAGTCTGCTTTTTTCTCTCGGTGCCCTAGTTTTCTTCATACATCCCCAAAGCCGTGCATCTAAATTGGCCCACGTATGACTCAGTTGGGTGTGTGCATGAGTGAGCCCTGCGAAATGAATAAGCATCAAGCACTGTGGCCCTGAATTAGGTGAAGCAGATTAAAAATGTGTTTGTTTTAATATTATTTACTCATGAAATAGTTCATGAGCATGTAAAACAACACAAATGTGTCCAGTGTATTCTCACCCTTAAGTCAAGGAAGAAAACTCAACATTCATAAAACAGCATATACTCTACTGTGAACTGAAACTCCTATCCTGAGTAGTAACTGCAGTAAAAAAATGATTTATAATAAAGAATGGAGTATTAGAGTGTAAGCACATCTATTGCCATTTCAGTACCAATATAGTAGTAGTATTGTCATGTGTACAGAGTACAGTGAAACTCTTACTTGCATATCTGACCAGCACGCAACATGTCACCACTCTGCTATGATCAACAAAACTTTCTTTTATTAAATAGAAAACATATAGTAAAATACCTGATTTAATCCTAATCCTGTTTTTATACTTGTTCAGTTGTTCTCCCAGTCCTTTAAAGTGTGCGAAAGAAAAACTGAGAAAAACTATAGTATAGTTTATAAGGTTTCTAAACTCTTAAGCAAAATGGGATGACACACCGAAGAAGAACGTCCCGAACTGCGATCGATGCGTCTGTGGAAGACAACGTATTGGTCACCGGGGCAACCGCAGGCTCCCAGCGATGTAGCATCTCGCCGCAAAAACAAATCTTAAAAGATCGCGGCCGTGCTATGAGCGCCTGCCTTCAAGGGGTAACACAAAGAACTTTGTAAATGCAGGGAACAGGATTACTTGGCCATTAACCTGGTCACAACCCTGCCTGACTGCTATGTCTGTCTATAGGAGAGTGGTAGATCCCACTACAATAAATAGCCGTGCTGTACCTGTTTCAAGTTGAATAAAGCTGGTTTTGCAACCTTGTGTTTTGGGGTGCAAGACAGAGATTCACACGTCCCAAGTTATACATAATTACTAAATCAGTCTTCAGTAATGTTTGTTCATGTGTGTACCTTATGTAGCAAAAAAGTGTAACTTAATTGCTATGCCATCTTAAAATATTAAAAAATAGGGTATTACATCAAATATACCAGATTACTAAATGGCTAGTGTTATTTTGCAAAATTCTCCAAAGAATTTTTCAGAGTGAATATGCCGTTGCTGCCGTGATTGTGTTTCCCAAAATATTTTCCTTCCTGGCTTACCCAGTGATTTTTTTCTAGTGCCCCATGATGCTTTTGCGATGCCAGCATAACTTCACAAAGCTGTAAGCAGCCAATGTTGGATGGGACAGCCACGTATGTAATGCTGATCCAAGTAGGTGGCTAAAAATTTGCAGAAAATTTGAGAATACACTTAAACCAGTGGTTCTCAACCTGTGGGGCAGGCAACTCTAGGGGGTTGCGAAGTAACAAAAAGGGGGGCGCGACGATGTGAAAAAAAGGAAACAAGAATCAAAAATATGAAAAAAACATCTGTTGAAACCAAAACAAATGAACTTAAACTACATTCTGATACTAGAACAATAAATATAGAGTTAGATAAATGTCGATAAAAGTTAAGTAGGTATAATAAAACATGCATCTACATTTCAAAAAAATGTTAGGGGGGGTGGGATTAAAACTGTTATGAGAACTCGGGTTGCGAATACTTAAAGGTTCAGAAACGTTGATTTAAACATAAAATAAGCATAAGGAAAATGAAAATGTGTTGGTATATTCATATGTCTTTAAAGTAATGTCTTTTTGTATGGATTTGTATGTGACCAGTGTGTAATATGTGATCCTACCCCTTAATAGCATTACCCAGAGTGCTGTGTGGTTGATGTAAACACGAAGGAGTGAAGATTCCACATGCATTAAGGCTGTGCATATCTTTCAGCAAAAATAATGAAAAACAAACTGTTCTAGACAGATGAGTACCTGGTATGAAAGCTGTAGGGTGCAAGCCTTAGTGAATTCCTGATGCCAGTCTGCCACTGTCTTCAAGAAATTTTGCTGTTTTGAAATTTAATTCTATTAAATTTATCTCAGGGAGGCGTGGTGATGCAGTGGTTGGTACTGCTGCTTCACAGCTCAGGTCCAGTATAGTTGGCAGACATTTCCCTAACTGTCAGAGACACTTAAAAGACCAATGCAGCAACATAATTAACTCAAAACTAGTTCACTTTCTCCCTCCCCTTTGATTTCAATGGATTTGGTGAGTTCAGCGAAGTTCCTAAACATTTCCGTGATTTCGAAGAACTCGAGGCAAAGTTAATTTAGCTGGATTTGCCCATCACTATAAATGATAGACTGCAACTGGTAAAGACTGAGAGACACTAGTGTATGGATGCTGAGATCATTTAAGAGCATCCAAATACTGTAATAATGTGTTCAGATTGTGTGAAGGCCATCAAAAAATTACTTTTTTAAGGATTGTAACTATTAGCGAAAAAGATCCTTTCTCTCCTTCATTCCAGATGAATATGCCTTTTTCACTGATCAGTGTGTAGAAAAAACTAAGATATTTTATGCTAAATGACAAATCATAGTCTGATCAGCTATAAATCTCTGGCAAAGCATATTGAAGCAACTCACCAATGGCTGAGTGTGACATTTAGGCTTGGTAGTAAATTAACTGTAAGAAATAACTGTACGACCATACTGCTACATATTTATATCATATCCCAAGTTACATATTATAAATTGTTCATAACTGAAAATGACAATAAAACCTAAATCTCGCTTACAGTAACACATTAAAAATGTTGCAATTATGAAAAAAGTACTCAAATTCGGTTAATGATATTGAAATGACAGAAATATTTTTTTGTTTCATTTTATTGTTTTTTTTTCCTCTTATTGTATTTGTGGCAAAAGAAAAACAAACACATTTTATTGTTAAACCAGAAAATATATGGATGGTGGAATATTCAGATGTTCTGGGATTGGGTTAACCTTTTTGAAAGACTGCTGATTCTAAATTGCCCCCTGTTGTGTGTGGTGTGTGTGTGCCTGTGTGTTTACCCAATGATGGGTTGGCACCCTGTCCAGGGATTGTCCCTGCCTTGTGCCCAATGAGCTTCCCTACATATGTACTCCGCATAAGTGGGTTTAGAAAATGGATGGATGGATTGATGGAAAGCTGGAGTATCTTTCATTTTTGGACATTTTGACACAGTGGAGTGAGTGTGTGTGACGTGTGAATGAGGTTCGCTCAGACCATCATTTATACAAGTGGCACTTTCAAACATAAGACACAGGTACATGGGTAAATTAATCATCTGCTTTAAACTAAAGTGCAAGGGTTAATCCAATTTCTCACACACAGTAAGATCCAACAGTATGATAGGAAAAGAAACATTCAGAATGAAAATACAAGAGCAGGCTAAGTAAGTCAAAACTCTGATAATGAGTGATGGGCACTACAGTTCACCATATAACATTGCTGGTCTTAGTTCAGTGAAAATAACCCTTATCAATAACTCAAAGATTTAGTCATTTATTTCATCAAGTGACAAGATGTTTTTCTTAGACCTAACCCTACACTGAAATTTTCCTATGGTGCTAGTCCAAATCAAAAAAAAACAAAAAATGTGACTGCATTAAATGTATCAAGAGTGCAGTATGGATTCTATCAAGCTGGGAATGTAACTGAGGAGCAGTTCAGCTACTAGCTGACACAACATTTCACCTCAGTGATTCTTCATGTCGGCAGATTATATCTTCAGACATTCTGAGCATGATTATTATACCTCCCCACTACCACATCAAACTTTAAAAAGTCATACAAAAACTATTTAATACATGATGACTGACTGTGCAATGTATTAATTTTTAATAAAAAAATCATAATTAACCCTAAATGACCCTGTTCACTTATTAGCTTATATTAATAGAAAACTAATTTATTACACATAAAATATCATCACAATAAATGTTAAGTTTACCCACCGTTATTAAAAAGTTTCCTCTATGAAAGACAGCTTGCCAACACCTATTTAATCATTGTCATAGACTGATAATCTGTATTACCACATTACTAAAATACATTCAAGCTCAATTACTATTAATGTCTGGGCTTGTTAACTGGTACATTTAAACGTTTGCAATTATTCTTAGTTCACCTAATGTAAATAAGACATTCAATTTCATAATTATTGATGTGAGATATAATTCATTAGTGTAAATGAATTGATTCGGGAGATAGTTCGTGAAATAAGATCATTCTCTCATATCACTCTTCAATTCACGGAGAAATTACATTTAGTTTGATTTTTAACATTTAACCTAATTTAATATTTTTTTTATCATATATGTTATTATGAATCCTGATTATAAAGTATCTACTATTATACTATTATCACTATATATAAATATCATTTTAAATATAAACTAAAGCATTATATTATATATATATTACTACTAAATATAATTATACATCACACATCACATTCAATCATGTTTGGCTTCGTTAACAAACGAATGTAATAAAGGGATTACAAACGATGTTGCAAACGTCAGATTCAATGCCAACTATTTCAATCATTAGTACAAAAATGGGTAAAAGGAAATCAGTTGCATCTGGTGGCTTGTTGATGCAGATCGAGAGAATGGCAAGATCATAAAGCAACTGAACCCTAAACGGTTGCAAGTGAGACACAGACCTTGAGGATGGGCTACGGAGACCAGGTCCACCATCTACTCATGAAGGTCATTTGAGTCCCAAATGACAGTTGATGAAATGTTCCTGGTTATATCTATTTCTACATTAAATGATCAGATGTACGTGATGGACATTCTTACACTCAGCGGATTGTAGTTGATTTTCTGGATTGTTTATCAATTAGAATGTTTAAAGAGGGTCAACATTGTTGACATTAACCTCAGCATGAAGCAGTATCATTAAAGTCAAATGACATGAGTTCATGCTAATGGCCCAGTCACCAGTTAAAATAGCACTTATTGAATGACTGTCTGATTTAATTACAATCAATATATCATAGTATCACATCTAGATGCTTTAGATTGTGAATCATGCCCTTAGGCATTGAACTGAAGACACATTATATGTAATAACTTGGAGATAATATATAATATATATTTAGTATATTATATTTAAAAATATATATAAATATACTATAAGTTGCATGAAGACTCTGCTCTAGTAGGTTATGCTAGCTGAGTATGTTCATTTATTTTTCAGGTTTCATATATTTTTAATACCTAATATGGTTTGTTAATGAATTTCAGATTGCTCATTTGATATTATATATATAGCCAGAAGACAACTTGACTAAGAATATGAGATAATGCATGTTTGCATGGTTGGATTTTTGAGCAAGTGAAACATAGACGCTGTTATCATTCACGAAATGTCATTTAAATTGAGTGATATTGGTCCTTCGATGCTGAGATCCAGGTTTCTAATTTAGAATACTCAAAAGTAATAACTGACATGCAAGGAATCAAAGATGATTATACGATAAAATTATCAATTTCATGGTAATGATGGTAGAGATGAAGCTGGAAATCATAGTATTATGTCACAACAACATTTCATGCTCAAACTTGAAATTAATGTAGAACAGTTCACACTATGCCATGACTGAGAAGTTAGATTCAAAGAAATAAGATCATGCAAGGAGATGAACATAGCATCATCAAACGGTACAGGTACTGATTGTAGAGCCATCATATTGTTGATATTGAGAGCAATGAATGTGGTCACGTACGTTTCGATTCAATGAATCGGAACTGACAGAAATGGGTGACCCGGTTGGATAATGAGCTGCATAGGATACGCAGCCAAGTAGGTAATCTTATCATATTCATATACTGTCTTAGTCAAACTGGAAGTTTTCTATGGCAATGACATCAGAAATGAACATCTAGTGGTATTCTACAGTGCATTATTTGGGTACGTAATCTACTCAGTTCCTAAGTTTTACTAGTATATATTGAGAAAGTTACTCGAATAGATTCTATTTCAGGAAAATGTCACATGAGTATGAGTTCAGTTTGAGTGATCAAATAGAAATTGATACCTGGAAATGGCTTCATCAAAATACTCTTGTCCACTAGGAAATTATCCAGTCTGCTTTAGGGTGTCAGTAATTTAGGTGATAAATATGAGCGGATTAATTATGGAATAGCAATTGAAATCAAAAGCAAATGGTTCTAACAATACGAAGTCTACCGAAAGCTAATTATATGCAAATTATCAGTTCTAAAGTCCAAATATTCAGTTCCTCATTAATTGCCACATATACATCCCTAATCTTTCACAGTAGATGCAAAATATATAATTCACAAAGGCAAAACTGCCAGAACTAATTGAGCACCTAAGCTGATCACAGATAGCTCGAATCATTTAGTTTAATGATGGTTGTCTTGAGACTAGATCAATCTGAGTGGTTCCACTATAAGTACTAAAATGCTGGAGGGTCCTCCGACATCTAGTTGCAAGTGATTAAAGATGATTCATGACTCGAAATGTTCATTATTAGGGTAGACGTATGCATTGAGGTATGTCCATAGTAAACACGGACAATAAAATTGCAAAGGTAGGCTATTATCTAATCCCTAAAACTCTCATACCTAATGCATTGACATCCTATCAATATGGCAGAAGGATCATTTTGAAAGAAAATGTTTACAAGCACCACTTGGTAATTGCAATTGCCATACTTAGTTGAAGGCAGTGCCATGTTTCAAATTAGTTTTAATTGAAACACTTCGAAAAAACTATAGTATAGTTATAAAGTTCACTAACATTTAGCAAATTAGGGATTGATTCTATCAAAAAAGTACCACAAGAATCACCATTACAATGCATTCTCCTTCGAACCTATTATTATTGTTGCCGGGCAATCAGTCAAGAGCATTGCGTGCCAGGCTGAGCATCCTACAGGAAAATACAGTATCTTTAAAAGATGACTTACTGCTGAAAGCAGCGATGGCCACTTCAAGAGGGTGAGGCATGAATGCAGAACATTGTGAAATGCAGAAACAGGATTACTGGGCATTGACTGGTGCAAAGACATTACTCACTGCGAATACTGAGGCATGTTATTGTGAAGGTATTTCTATTATCTAAATTTAACTAACACGAACTTAATTGCTATGCCATCTTAAAATATTAAAAAATAGGGTATTACATCAAATATACCAGATTACTAAATGGCTAGTGTTATTTTGCAAAATTCTCCAAAGAATTTTTCAGAGTGAATATGCCGTTGCTGCCGTGATTGTGTTTCCCAAATATTTTCCTTCCTGGCTTACCCAGTGATTTTTTTCTAGTGCCCCATGATGCTTTTGCGATGCCAGCATAACTTCACAAAGCTGTAAGCAGCCAATGTTGGATGGGACAGCCACGTATGTAATGCTGATCCAAGTAGGTGGCTAAAAATTTGCAGAAAATTTGAGAATACATTTAAACCAGTGGTTCTCAACCTGTGGGGCAGGCAACTCTAGGGGGTTGCGAGTAACAAAAGGGTGACGATGTGAAAAAAAGGAAACAAGAATCAAAAATATGAAAAAAACATCTGTTGAAACCAAAACAAATGAACTTAAACTACATTCTGATACTAGAACAATAAATATAGAGTTAGATAAATGTCGATAAAAGTTAAGTAGGTATAATAAAACACCGGGAGCTTCGTGCCCTGGATGTGCATCCCACAAATCTCCATCAACTGCAAGATGCTATCCTATCAATATGGGCCAACATTTCTAAAGAATGCTTTCAGCACCTTGTTGATTCAATGCCACGTAGAATTAAGGCAGTTCTGAAGGCGAAAGGGGGTCAAACACATATTAGTATGGTGTTCATAATAATCCTTTAGGTGAGTGTAATATATATATATATATATATATATATATATATATATATATATATAATGTATATATATGTTTGGCAAAATGGAAGAGCAGTGCTTAGTGCTGCTGCCTCATGTATCAAAAGGTCTTGAGCTAAGAACCTACAGCCTGGTCACTGTCCGTGTTCAATTTTCATGCTATATCTTCAGGTCTTACTAATTTTTACTGTGGCTGTCGCCCCAGCAACAGGAGTGTTTTACAGGCTAAGGTAAAGGGAAACTCTTTAGGTGTTGTATGGTCACTAACCACATGTCTGTTTCAATCCCTGTAATGGAGCAGTTTCTACATCACAAGCCCCGCCTTCCCTGGTTTCACAGTTATTTAAGCAAAAAACTCACCAGATGTTGGCATTCATCATCAGAACGGCTCCAGAGGATAATGGACCTCCCAGCCAAAGAAGCTGTTCTTAATTGTGGGAAGATGGCTTGTAACACCCATTTTCCTTTATTTGCTTTTTTCTCCGTCCAAGGAATATTTGGACATTAAATGGGGAATACTCTAAGAGTCAAATTCTTTTTCTGTTTACTTTGTTTTTCTTCAGCATGTTTTCTAGCACTGAATGCTAAAGCATCCTGTCTGCCACATTCACAGGTTACAATGAATTATGGGACCATTAGGATCACTGTCAGTATAGTTAAAGTTTCCTGAAATATGACAACTGATAAAGTGGGATAAAAGGTAGTGTGGCCTAATATCCAATATTATGAACTTTAAATTGCATGCTGCTAGCTTAGCCCAGGGGCCTCATGTATAAACAGTGCGTACGCACAAAAATATTGCATAAGAATGTTTTCACGTTCAAATCGTGATGTTTTAAACCTAAGCTTGGTGTAAAGCCACACACATTTCCACGGTAGCTCATACCTTGTCGTACACAAGTTCTCCGCTCAGTTCTGCAAACTGGCGGCACCCAGCATTAAAGCAGTGCTACTGTTCCTGTGTGTTTTCCCATTCTTTTTTAGATCAGCATCCCTGATGTGGTTTTATAAATACACTGAAATTAACTGCATATTGTTTATTAGTTTAATGCATCTGATCATAATTAACCTGTAAGAATATAATGGTCCACAGAATGGTCAAACTATTCTAAATACCATAGCTGCTTTAGATTTGTTACTCTCACTGCACCTTCTTCTTCTTCTTGTTTCAGCTGCGCCCATTAGGGGTTGCCACAGCAGATAATCTTTTTCCATATTACTCTCCCTGCACCACTCAGAGTATTTATATCACTGTATCTGAGTGTGAATCACAACTGTACAGCAGCTGATTGGAAAGAGAATCATCGGTATACAGCATCAAGCACACGCTGCCTCAGCCATGCTGCCTATTTGAACTGCTCTCACACGGCAAACGCTTCAGAGCCTTTCCTGTGAGGACCTCACGGTTCAGAAACAGTTTCATCCCAAGAACTCTAAACACACTCAACCAGTTCATCAAGTGCTCCTTGTAGAACTGTTTGTACATATAAGTACAATTACCTCACTGTAAACTTGTGATACAGTTAAAATATTGCACAACCTGAGCCACTTTATAAAACGTGTATTTACATATGATAACTATATCATTTTTAAAATGAAATGCTGCAAAATATGTTTATTATATTATACAGATAAAACTTTAACTACATTTAAAAAATCTAAATTGTTAATAATTAAACATGTGAGGACACGGTATCGCAGCACTAGCGAGCCACTGACACTCCGTTCACGGATTGTTCCTGCCTCACACTGTATTCTTGCTGGTGCTGACGTGACACTGGAAGGATAGATGGATAGAATAATTTAACATGTACTACGAAGATATTTCAATGTTCCTTAAAAGTTTTGAAGAATCTGCGTTCTAAGCTCACAGATGGCTTAACGTCTATTACAGAGCTGATTGTGAGGCGATTGGGTATTTGGAGAAAGAAAAGTAAGGACAGGAATTGGAAGTTAGTACGTTTGAAACAGACAGTACTGCTACAGTAAAGTATTTCATCGAAGGTTACACATGGCACAGTAAGAATCTTGCGTGAGGCATGAATAATCACTGCGCCACCGTGTTCCCATATTTAATAACATGCTTTAACTCCTATCATCATGAAAATATCAAGTATACATCTCATTATTTTAATTATTCAGAGAGCTGTAATATTACAAATTTAATGGATTCTGTGTCCTGTCGGAGGAAGAGAAAGCCTGGAAGCACGTAGTGATTCACACACATAGAGCACATAGAAGATCAAATACAAAGCAAAGCATTTAACGTGCTACTTTAGTTACAATGGTATTTGAGAAACTAGTAGATTAAAAAATTTTAAGATGAAGCTTATGATGGTCTACTTTAATGACAAAATAAACTACGTGATTAAAGTGGAAATATCGAGATTAAAGTTGACATTTCGTGCTTTTTTCCCACTGTGTGCCTTTTTGTTTCTCTGTACCCTAATAAGTATTCATATGACACTCAGACGGTGAGCTATGACTCACGTTTTCATGGCGACTTTAATATGTGACAACTTCTTTTTATTTTGGCACTGTGCGACTTTGTGAACTTGAGCTTTCATGTTTCTCTGACACGCTATGTCACTCGATCAACTTCCTTTTGTTGTTTATACCACTGTTTAAACCAACAAATAGTATGTTTTTCCTTTCCTCCACTTGGTATTTGCTGAACTTCTTCTATTTCCCCTGTGCTTTTGCCATTGCCTTTTCACAGAAGGCTGAGCTTAAGGGCTATTTATGGTGATTTTAATATTCAAAGAGGCATAATTCTGGGAGGAGCTGGGGCGGGACAGCAGGCGCGTGCATGTGCGTTACTTTTCACGCTGACCGGGATTTATGGAGCAGAAGAACGAGGGAGTTGGCGAACGCACAGATTTATTCATCTGGATTTTTTTGTGCATAAGCACATTTCCGCTTTTGTCCTTACATCATGTTTTAGTGTGAATTCTACGCACGGCGTTATGCATGAGGCCCCTGGTCACCTACTCTGTGTTACCCTAAAAGAACCAGTTAACACGTGTGCTCCAGTTTTAAAAAAATACATGAACTTATAAAGTTCCTTCTGGCAGTTTTAATTATGAAAGTGCCTCATCCAATGGTATTCTGCTTTGACACTAGCCATTGGGAATCACATAAACTTAGAAATAAGGATCAAATTTGATATCTTCAATCAAACAGCCTGTACACCAGGGTAGTTTAAGCGCTTTGGCCACTCCATAATAAATGTTTAAAGGCATCAGGCTTGTCCAGACAGGTCTAGAGCTAATAAGCATTTAGTAAGGGGATAGAAAAAGATATATGATTAAACAAATACATGCAAGAAACATGTTCTTCAGTACACTTTGTATTACTGCTGTTTCCTGAGATCAACTGAATGAAATTTCCAAAGAGCATGTTGGTGCTTGTGAGGAGCCTCAGTGGTAAATGTCTGGCCTTGTGGTTTCTCATGCATTATATTTGTTTGGTGAATGAAAGTGAGATTTTCGTCACCTACCTTGTTATTATATTAATCCCAACAGGTTCATACCCTAATTATGATATTTTTAGCACATTTACCTGATTATAATGCCCAGGGCATGAACAGAGTGCTGTTATTCTTCAAAAACGACTCACGTAGAAAGCTACAGCTGCATTTCTCTCAACTACATGTCATGCAGGCAAGAGCTCAGCTCTTTGATCTATGACAGCCAGCTTACTGATTGTGGCAGCAAACCAATAGAAAGAATGCATTTAATTTAACTAGTAAATGTTTTTTCAGGGTAAACACAAAATGTGAGGTAGGCAACATTCACAGTTACAATACAATACTCAGAAACATTTATCTGTTCCTTTATGCAAAAATTGTTACTGGGTAGGTAAGTAAGCACAGTATGTCCAGCACCTCCATATCTATACTACATATAATTTGTGGTCTCTAGTCAGTGCTACTAAGCTAATTGATGTAATGCAAAAACATGTTTTAAAAAAATTTGTGAGGGTTTTACTGTGACAGTAAGTACAGTTGTGCTTGAAAGTTTGTGAGCCCTTTAGATTTTTCTATATTTCTGCATAAACATGACCTAAAACATCATCAGATTTTCACTCAAGTCCTAAAAGTAGATAAAGAGAAACCAGTTAAACAAATGAGACAAAAATATTATACTTGGTCATTTATTTATTGAGGAAAATGATTGAATATTACATATTTGTGAGTGGCAAAAGTATGTGAACCTCTAGGATTAGCAGTTAGTTTGAAGGTGAAATTCGAGTCAGGTGTTTTCAATCAATTGGATGACAATCAGGTGTGAGTGGGCACCCGGTGTTATTTAAAGAACAGGGATCTATCAAAGTCTGCTCTTCACAACATGTTTGTGGAAGTGTATCATGGCACGAACAAAGGAGATTTCTGAGGACCTTAGAAAAAGAGTTGTTGATGCTCATCAGGCTGGAAAAGGTTACAAAACCATCTCTAAAGAGTTTGGACTCCACCAATCCACAGTCAGACAGATTGTGTACAAATGGAGGAAATTCAAGACCATTGTTACCCTCTCCAGGAGTGGTCGACCAACAAAGATCACTCCAAGAGCAAGGCGTGTAATAGTCAGCGAGGTCACAAAGGACCCCAGGGTAACTTCTAAGCAACTGAAGGCCTCTCTCACATTGGCTAATGTTCATGTTCATGAGTCCACCATCAGGAGAACACTGAACAACAATGGTGTGCATGGCAGGGTTGCAAGGAGAAAGCCACTGCTCTCCAAAAAAAACATTGCTGCTCGTCTGCAGTTTGCTAAAGATCACATGGACAAACCAGAAGGCTATTGGAAGAATGTTTTGTGGATGGATGAGACCAAAATAGAACTTTTTGGTTTAAATGAAAAGCGTTATGTTTGGAGAAAGGAAAACACTGCATTCCAGCATAAGAACCTTATCCCATCTGTGAAACATGGTGGTGGTAGTATCATGGTTTGGGCCTGTTTTGCTGCATCTGGGCCAGGACAGCTTGCCTTCATTGATGGAACAATGAATTCTGAATTATATCAGAGAATTCTAAAGGAAAATGTCAGGACATCTGTCCATGAACTGAATTTCAAGAGAAGGTGGGTCATGCATCAGGACAACAACCCTAAGCATACAAGTCATTCTACCAAAGAATGGTTAAAGAAGAATAAAGTTAATGTTTTGGAATGGCCAAGTCAAAGTCCTGAACTTAATCCAATCGAAATGTTGTGGAAGGACCTGAAGCGAGCAGTTAATGTGAGGAAACCCACCAACATCCCAGAGTTGAAGCTGTTCTGTACGGAGGAATGGGCAAAAATTCCTCCAAGCCAGTGTGCAGGAATGATCAAAAGTTACGGAAGCGTTTAGTTGCAGTTATTGCTGCAAAAGGGGGTCACACCAGATACTGAAAGCAAAGGTTCACATACTTTTGCCACTCACAAATATGTAATATTCGATCATTTTCCTTAATAAATAAATGACCAAGTATAATATTTTTGTCTCATTTGTTCAACTGGTTTCTCTTTATCTACTTTTAGGACTTGAGTGAAAATCTGATGATGTTTAAGGTTATATTTATGCAGAAATATAGAAAATTCTAAAGGGTTCACAAACTTTCAAGCACAACTGTATTGTCATGTGGCAAACAAAAACAGTAGTGTTCACAAAACGTTGAATTATAGTCTGGAAAGAGTTAGTGTGTTTGTGTGTATGTGTTCAGCTAAAGAATGCTCCTGGATGTCTGTTTTCTCTTCTTTGGTGTTGGTTTATAGTTTATGAATTTGTGAACATACACCTTGTATTCTAGGTTTTTAAAGCTACTGAAGTACATTGATAACAACCTGTTTCAAAGTTTATACATAAATGTGTTTTTATTTTTTAAATGGCTCATGAAGTAGCCAAGGAACTATGCTCATTAGGCATCATTTTGGCCTGCACACAAACATCTTAAGGAAGTTAAATTAAATGATGTCTATGAAGAGAGGCATTTCCTTCCCACCACTAGGGGACCCTGGCAGCTCTGTTAACGCAGTCACCATCAAATAACCTCAGGTCTTAACTGTTTCATCAGAGCAAAAACAGAACTAATTGTGGCTTTCTGCGTCACAGGCAGGCAGCCTTTGGTTGGCAAGCAGAGTTTCAAAGGACCGTAGTCTCTCTCTCTGTTGTACACACATGCACTTAAAAAGAGGGACAAATGATAAAACTCTCCAAACCATGACAGGAGCCGTGGGATGGGGTTAGTGACACGCTTCCTCCTCTAGGACAGACCCCACAGAAGTGGCTTCATGGAATACTGACTTTCATTTAGATCATTGTAGGATTTACTGATGGAAGAGCATTGCTAAAAAGAAAGAAAAAAAAAAACAGGATTTTGAATCCCACCCTGTTTGTCTCTCAATACTAAAATAATTCTGGGGTCTCTAGGTGCTTGTGGCTTACCAATGGCGACCATTTGTCTGGACTGCTTCCTAACTTAAATTGATTCTAAGTGAATGAAATCATTAATGAATATTTTGGAACACAAATAGTCATTTAGACAAAGTAGTTTAAGCAAAAGCGCATTCATCTTTGAGTGAAAAAAGTGTGAAGTCTTGCTATGAATGACCGCTTAACACTTATGTTGTATTTGGCCCCTTCATATCTTATTCTTAGAAATATGTCTTGCCATATACACATTTAAAAAAATAATTAGAGGGTTTCAGTAGTACTGAAACAAAACATAACCATGGCCTGCTTAATTCATGGTATTCAGGAGACTGGAGCCTATCCTGGCAGCACTGGGTATACAGAAAGAAGCAGCTCTGGGCAGGGTGCCAGTCCAACTCTGGGCCCACAACCACACTAACATTGGGTCGGCTTTAATTTACCAATTAACCTTAACACACATCTTTGAGGAATGACCAGGCACTGGAGTCAAACCACTGCCCCAGCAACATCAGAAGCAAACACAATCATTTTGTTTCTTCTTCAATCAATTTCTTTTTACCAACTTTTGGTTACTTACTGGATAAAGTGTTATGTGAAAAAGGCAGAAATTTCAAATTTGACACATTTATAGATGTGCTGTACAGACTAAAGACAGCAGCACTCCTTTGCTTTTCTTTTATCATAATTGATAGCATTGGCTGGTATAAGCAACAATTCACAGACTTCCCTTCCACATCCCCAAAGACATGCAGATTAAGTTAACTGGCAATTCCAAGCTGGTCCTCTGTGAGTGTAGAAATGTGCATGAATGAGCCCTACAGTGAACTTGCACCCTGTCCTGGACTTGGCCTTACACATTGAGTTGGGATAAGCTTCCAGTTTGCGATGACTCTAAATCGGTTTAAAGGGGTTTGAAAATGTTGTATTATGCTTGTGTATAATCAACGATGAATGAATTAGTAGAAAAAAACATAAAACTTCAAACTCACATCTGCTTGCTTTGTTAAAAAATTGTATAATTAAACAAAAACCTTCCAGAGCCCAACAACAATACTACTAGAAATATGGAACTGAAATACATTAAAGTGTATATTAAATAGAAACTAGACCACTATTTATTATCTAATTGGCATAATTAATCTAATTAGCTTTGTCTAAAATGGTGGTTCAGAAAGTACTTGAGTTCCAGAGGTCACATATGATATTGCATACAGTCAGTGAATGAGCAATTAATGAGTATAGTTATAGAATCATTAAGTAGATATGCATGTGAATTAGGCGTAATTTGATATTGTGCCATGTCCATAGAGTTTCAAACCTGCTTAATCTGGTCCTGGGCCATTTAACACTAAAGCATAATATGACTGTGTTTGGACACTCCAAGGCTGGGCACTTAACACACAGGTCTTGGAGGTGTGGGAGGAAAAACAGAGCTTCAGAAGAAAAAATCCTCACAGACAAGGCCCTGACTGAGATTTGAACCCAGGGCCCTGAAGCTGTGAGGTAGTGCATTTGCATCACCATCTAAATTGTCATTTACTGCACACATACATTCACTGACCCACTTCAAGTGATTCATTGAGGGGCCAGAGCCTATCTTAGGAGCTCTGGGAGCAATACAATACACGATATTCGCTAATGCACCTGAGCTAATTTGGAACCAACCAATAACCTAATGAGCCCAACTTTGGGAAGAAAACCTACAGGGCAGAGGATTTGAACCCAGGATACTAGATCCATAAAACAGTGATGCAAGCATCTGTGCTGCCATTCCTGTTCTAGTTGTTTTTATTTAAATAACCCACCTTCATTTGTATGAGTATGGTGTCCTATATTGAGGATGAACATGAGGATCATGCAGACTAAACCTTATCCACCACACATAATAAGACTTAATTATTAACATTTTGCATAAAGAAGAGTATAGGAGAAGATGGTGTATTTCACATGTAAATCGCATCTGATGCAACACCTCTAGCAATTTACGTTTTGCTCTACACAATGTCAAACTTCAGTGAGAAATCCCTCTAATATTTATCTAGCATCTTTATGTCACCCAGGGCTGAAATAAGACCTTTAGAGGCCCTAAGAACTTAATAGATATTGGTGCCCCCATATACTCACTCTTACTGGATGACTGATTGGGAGAGCTCACTTGACCAAGACAAGAACGATCACGTGGACCTCGGTGGACCGTGTGGGAGCAGTCACTAGATTCTAATTTTGTTGTATTCCCAATATTAATATATATTATTAACCTCTATTAGTACTATTTTATTATTATTTTTATTATCTATATATACAGTATAAAAGCCAAATACCACTGACTCACTCATCACAAAATCTCCCAAACCATGAGGACATGGTACTTGAAATTTCGGAATTTAGGTTACCCTTGGCCCATAGGTGCTCGCTAAGAAATGGTTTCAAAAATTTCGTGGTCCAAGTGTGAAATTTCTTATAGTTTTTTTAGACCCGTTTGTATGTCTGTCTGCTTTTCACGAGAGAACTACTTAACAGATTTAGATCAGGTTTTTTCTGTAATTTGCTTGAACATTCTGTTGATTTTATGACTTTCTCATTGTGCTAAGTATCATAGTTTGCTTGTGGTACCGATTTATTAGCGCAAATTCAAGAGAGACTCATCGGGTTGTGGGGAGGGGGACGGGCCCTCCTCACTCACGCGTCTGGGGTGTAAACTTAACTCCGCTAGTTAGCGAACGAAAGAACTACTTAACGGATTTAGATCTTTTTTTTTGCTATAATTTGCTTGAATATTCCGGTTGATTTTGTGACTTCTCTCATTGCGGTAAGAATCATAGTTCTCTTGAAGGAGTGATACAGTATATTCCCGCTAATCTGAAACAGAGGCTGCGGGCCAAGGGGAGGGGGAAGAGTGACATCAGGAGTAGTGTGCTGGGCGGGGCCCTCCTCACTGTCCTGTTTCACTACTCCGAGGGCGAAGCCGCGGGGTATGGCTAGTTGTATATATATATATATATGTATGTAATTTTTTTATTTAATGTGGAACCTGGTTCAGCTGCACCATTTGCAGTTTTACACCAAATTGTCCATAGTAAATCCAGCAAAGGAACATTTCTGTGATGCCCTAAGCATGTGCTTATTTTGCTTAATGATTAATCCAGCCCTGATTCTACGGCAAGCAGAGTCCCTGTCAGCAAAGAGTGAGTGCCAATACCTAGTGGAAAAAGCATCAGATTGGCCCACCTTCAATCAATTTATTCATCCATTTGTTACTTCTGTTTTATGTTGATTAATTTGTTGAAGATCTGAAGCCTGTCACTGCAGAAGAAAACTGAAGAAAACAGACTTCATCTTCTTACGAATTCAAATATCATCTATAATAGTTTGTGTACATGAGTGGACCCATGCTGAGTGCTGACAGTTTGGTGGAAGTCAGGACCCTGGTACTGCCTGGGGGTTTAGGGTCCTTGTGCTCCCTTTGACTCTATAACGGCCAAAGCACCCTTATAATGGATGCTTGGCCTTATAAGACCAAGAATAATAATACACTTTATAATATCACACTTTTAAGTGGAGACAGCACAGTCTATTGTATATTAACAATGTCAATTTCTGTGACCACCATGCATTGTGTCTCTACTGCTCCTGGAATTCAAAAATGTAGCAGCTAGAATGTACAGCTGCTCCAAAACAAGAAAAAAATTATTTGGGATAAATGTTTACAGTCATCCAGTTTCTAGTCTTTAATTTAGTCTAAAACTTGAAACTGCAACAAATAATGTCACTAAATAGGCAAAAGAGGTGAATACTATTCATCTAATGCGTTGTGGTCTTTGGCCGGCTTGTCATCCCGGCCAATACCCCAGGCCACCAGATGGAGCCATCCCTGCACTATGGAGGTGCCCCGAAGACCAGCAGAGAGTCATGGACAATGTAGTTTTTATACATAGCCCTGCTGTGTATAAAAGGGGCCGCAAGAGGGAGCTGCAGGGAGGACCGAAGAGTCATATGTGCCCTATAACCTGGAAGTGCGTCATAGGAGGAGCGACGACAGAAGTGGCGTACTTCCGGGGTGAAGAAAAGGACTTGTACCTGACCCGGAAGTGATAAAGAATCACATGGACTGGGGATTGGGAACACTTCCAGGTCAGGAAGTATAAAAGGATTGTGGGAGCTCCCAGACGGGGAGCTGTGCTGGGTGGAAGGGTGGCAACGTGTCTGGGAGTGGAGGATTGTTTATTGTAGTGATTATTGTTTGGTTAATGAGTATTGTGGAGGAGAGGGTGCTTTGTGCACTGTGGAAGATTAATAAAGTCAACTTGTGGACTTGTATCTGGTGTCTAGAGTCATGGTCAGAGGTTCAAGGGAGCGATAGTGCCCCCTATCTGTCACAGCGTCATTACTATTCCAAGTTTAAAGTTGGGTCATTTTTTTGCTCTACCTAAACTGCTTGTCTTGAGAGGTCATGGCAGCCGGTGCTGTTTAAGTTGGCTTGCTATGTTCGAATGGGCAGAATGTGGTCTGTCTACAACTTAACAAGTAGGTGCAGGATTGCAATGCCAATAGACAGTCACTCTCTTGTAGGACAACAATCTTACCCAAATCTCAATGGCAATCCCAACTGTTTTTGCTGTTATTTTCTCTGTGACTGTGAAACATCAAAACTCCCCAAAGCTAGTTGATGAGGTTTGACGTGTTTTTTTGAGAGTGTCCTCCACAGAGTCACACCACAATTACTGTTTACCTCAATGAAACCACATCGCAGGGCAACTTTGTACAGGACTGAACTTATTTTATAACTAATGTTACGAAACTGCACAAAATTGAAATATGCTACGTTTTCCTCATTATAGAACAAACATAAGAAAAGTTGGTAATGTTTTATAAAACTGACATTATAGACTTGCTATTGTGCACTTTTTTCTATGTAGCACAAACAAAACTCTTGTTAAATAGCATTAAGTTACTAATTGATGCACTACAGGTAGCTGCTATTCTATAGTGTTGTCATTGGTGCTTTTCAAGTCTTAAGAGCAAAACAATTGTCTGTTAATGTGTTGTTACACAGCAGTAAGTAACTAATAGGCCCCCCCCATTACACAGTGGCATTAGCAGTGCTACCAAAATACATTGAAAAGGTTAGGCTATTCAACACAGTTTTTATAGGCAACAAATTGTAAGTGAAAGAATAATGGGATTTCTAAATTTTCAAAGTCATCCTTCTAAAGATAGAAAATTTTACACTGTTGCTGGTCAAGCAAGTAAGTTAAGTTTTACTTACACTGGCAGTAATTCTTTGAAGCTACACATGGAGTATTAGATGATAAGGTTCATTAAACTAAGTAAAAGCAGTCCTCTGTGTTAAAAGAAAATCTTTCCTACAAAATCCATGAAAATAATAATACATTTTATGTATATACCACCTTTCCCATGTTCAAGCATTTCGCAGAAAGAGCAATAAGGCAAATACAACCATGAATTCAAAAAACATCTGTATAAAACACTAAAGATAAATACAGGATATATAAAACATTAAAATAGAATAAGAGACACAAATACAAAAATATTAATTCTACAAGAGAACCCTGAACAAATTATATAAAATCTCTTTAGTAATGTCATAAAAACCTGACCAAACAGATATTCCAAAGTGGTGATGTTCTTAGATGGGCGCAGAATTGGCTCAGACACAGGAAGCAGAGGGTTATGGTGCGAGGAACCTCATCAGAACTGGCTGATGTTAAGAGTGGTGCTCCACAGGGGTCAGTGCTAGGGCTGCTGCTATTTTTTAATACATATAAATGATTTAGAAAGGAATATAAATTACAAGCTGGTTAAGTTTGCAGATGATACCAAGATAGGATCAGCAGATAATTTGGAATCCGTTATATCATTACAGAAGGACTTGGACAGCATACAGGCTTGGGCAGATTTGTGGAAGATAAAATTTAATGTCAGTAAATATAAAATATTACACATAAATGAAAATGTTAGGTTTGAATTCACAATGGGAGGCCTGAAAATCGAGAGTACACCTTATGAGAATGATTTAGGAGTCATATTGGACTCTAAGCTATCGACTTACAGACAGTGTTCAGAAGCCATTAAGTAGGCCAACAAATTGTGAGGTTATTTAGCACAATGTGTGGAGTACAAGTTCAAGGAGGTTAAACTTAAACTTTATAACACACTGATGAGGCCTCATCTGGAGTACTGTGTGCAGTTTAGGTCTTCAGGACACAAAAAGGACATAGCAGCACCAGAAAAGGTCCAGAGAAGAGCGACTAGGCTGATTCCAGGTCTACAGGGGTTGAATTATGAGGAAAGATTAAAAGAGCTGAGCCTTTACAGTTTAAGCAAAAGAAGATTAAGAGGTGACATGATTGAAGTGTTTATAATTATGAAGGGAGTTAGTACAGTGGATCGAGACTTGAATTTTAAAATGAGTTCATCAATAACTCTTTTCTAGGCACAGCCAAGGAGGGGATGGGGTCTTGTTCGGTGATCTCAGAATCTCGTTTCTGCTATTTGTGGATGACATGGTTCTGTTGGCTTCATCGGACAGTGACCTCCAGCTCTCACTGAAGCGGTTTGCAGCCGAGTGCGAAGCAGCGGGGATGAGAGTCAACACCTCTAAATCCGAGGCCATGGTTCTCAGCCGGAAAAGGGTGGAATGCTCTCTCCGGGTTGGGAGCACAGTAATGCCTCAAGTGGAGGAGTTCAAGTATCTTAGGGTCTTGTTCACGAGTGAGGGAAGAATAGAGCGAGAGGTTGACAGATGGATCGTTGCGGCATCCACAGTAATGCGGACTCTGCAATGGTCCGTCGTGGTGAAGAGAGAGCTGAGCCAAAAGGCGAGGCTGTTGATTTACCAGTCAATCTACGTTCCTACCCTCACTTATGGCCATGAACTTTGGGTAGTGACCGAAAGAGCAAGATCACGGATACAAGTGGCCGAAATGAGTTTTCTCCGCAGGGTGGCTGGACTTTCCTTCAGAGATAGGGTGAGGAGTTCAGTTATCCGAGAGAGACTTGGAGTAGAGTCGCTGCTCCTCCGCATTGAGAGGAGTCAGTTGAGGTGGTTCGGGCATCTGGTTAGGATGCCCCCGGGTGCCTCCCTGGGGGGGTGTTCCAGGCATGCCCCCCTGGGAGAGGGCCACGGGGCAGACCCAGGACACACTGGAGGGATTATATCTCCCGGCTGGCCCTGGAATGCCTTGGGGTCCTCCCAGAGGAGCTGGAGGAGGTGGCCGGGGAGGGGAATGCCTGGGCTTCCCTGATTAGGCTGCTGCCCCCGTGACCCGACCTTGGATAAGCGGTGGATAATGCATGGGTGGATGGAGTTCATCAAGAACAAGGAGGCACAGTTGGAAACTTGTTAAGGGTAAATTTTCACACACACTTTAGGAGGTTTTTCTTTACACAGAGAACCAAAGACACTTGGAAAAAGCTACAAAGCATTGGGGTAGACAGTAAAACTTTAGGGACTTTTAAAACTTGACAATGTTTTTTTAGAAGAATTAAGTGGATAGGACTGGCAAGCTTTGTTGGGTGAAATGGCCTGTTCTCGTCTAGACTGTTTTAATGTTCTAAATGTTGTGTCTCAGCAGAAGACAGTGAAAAAAGTTTAATTACAGGGGCCAGGAGATGAAGCAAGGTCAAAAATTCATGCAGGGTCAATACCAGAGAGACAAATCAATTTTTCAACAAACCATAAGCATTATAGAAAACATCAAATACTGTAAGCCAAAAAATAAGTCAGATAACTGTTAGAGAATTGCACACCAAATGTTAAATCAACACAAACTCGTATAAGCAAGAAATGCATGTGGTGATCTTTTATTTGGTCACATCCTGGGGAAATTATCTGGGAATCTCACAAAATGGCAACACCCATAATAATCCAAAATGGTAGGGTAGGAAGGTAATAAAAATTATAAGATTCTCCAGAATAATGACAGAGAAAAGCAAACACCAGAGTTGAATTCCTTGAATTCAAAAGCCCCAATTTAGTTACTCCACAAAGAAGGCACAAAAAATCAATGAAAGACATTAATTATAACACTTGAAAGCTAGAAAGACAATATAATAATGACCGCCAAGTAAAATAGGAAAAATAAAATACACAAAGCATAAAGAATATATTCAACCTGCTGTTGAACTTGAAACTCAACTCAGTATTCCAGTGGCATACATTCTTAACATTCAATATTTGAGATGGCCCAAGGCCAAGAGGTTACTCTCATTGAGAATGTAGAGTAGGAGATGGGGAGTTCTGCTCATCAATGGTAACTGCCCAAACTAAGGAGGCTTGAACAATTTTATAATAAACAAAAATCAGACAGTCCAGACGTTCAGCAGTATTTTTTAAATAAAGGTCAGTTCATTAATATTTAAACTAATACATGATCAAGAAGTACTGCAAGTGGTAAACCTTGATATACAGAGGTGCAAGTACTTACTGAACCAGTTATATTCTACCCCTTGTATATAATTCGTTTAGATTGGTTCTGCCTCACAGCTCCAGGAAACTGGGTTTAACTTTACATGTCCTCCCCGTGTCTGTGGGGCTTCTCCTTTTGGTACTCTGGTTTTCCTCTCATATCCCAAAGATGTATGTGTTGGGTTAATTGGCAGCTCTGAATTGCACCAATATGAGTGTGTGTGGGTAAGTGTGAGGGTGCTCTCTGATGGACTGACACCTCAGATTGGACAAAGCAGATCTCCAGTAGATAATGAACTGGTTATTTATAAGAGTCTGACACTGTAGAATCGAAAATACAACCAAATAAATATATAATGATTCTAAAATGCAGCATAATAAAATATGAAATGGGGGAGACTGACTGTATTGCTTTCTAGTTGGGGCTCACTGATGAGCTCTGTTATCACTGTAATTAAAACTGGGATTAAAGAAAGGAAGAAAATGGATGAATCTCCCATTACTATTCAGAGGTAATGACTTCAGTTGGAATGAAAAGCAGGGGACTAAGTCATGTCCTGTCATTTTCTCACCCGCTTAATCCAGATGAGAGTTTCAGGGGTGGCAGAAGGGCACAGGGCACAAGGCAGAAACAAAACCCTGGACAGGCTGCCAGTCCATTGCAAGGTGAACACACACACTAGAGCCAATTTAGTGTCGCCAAGTCACCTAACCTGCATGTCTTTGGACAGTGTGAGGAAACCCATAGGAAGAATATGCAAACTGCACTCAAGGAAGACATTGGACAGGAACCCTAGTCTCCTTACTATGTGGCAGCAGTAGTACCACTCTGCCACCGTGCTTCCCAGGGATTATTGGTCAATGAGTTGTGAGAAATGACTTTTGTAAAATATAAACATACTGCAATTGTAAGATGGAAGCACAGAACTTAGAAAATTGTTTATTACTATACAAGGTCAATTTATGCTTTAATGCTGAACCAGCACAGAAATTCACTTTGATCCCACATTACCATTGTATGTTTTGATCTGGACATTTTTGAAAAGAACAGGAAACTAGTGCAATGCACCTGTACCTTCATTAAAGCGACAAATGTAACTTTTGTCATTGTAACACTGCATTATAGACATCACAGAGCAGTAGGTGTGTGATGTTTGCTGAATGGATTGAGGATTAAACAGAATCAGCTCAGAGGCACTACAAAGCAACATGGACAATGTCAATACTTAAATGAGAACTTAGACACTCCCCTGTAAACCACAAACAAATGTAACTTTTCTAAAACAAACCACGCAGACAACCTAAATGCTTCTGTGTTGGTTTTCATACAAGATTAAGGCTTCTCGCAGTATAAATTATAACTGTGCTATCTGTGGTTTTTAAGGGTGGGTGGTTATACTCTGTGGTAGAATTCATAATCTAGAACAGCACTCTACGTGCCACACAATTATTTAGAGCCGAAAACTCAAGCTTGTTTATTCAAAGCTCTGATCCGAAGAGATCTCAACAAACAGCAAACGAATGACAGGCTTGTGTCCTAAAAAAAACAAGTGCCACCAAAATCATAGACACTAGCCTTCTCTGTAGCATTATAGATTATCCAGGTTTCCAGGCAGAGATCAAGTGGAATTAACTTTTATGGATCTAAGACATTTATGTTCTCCATGATTCATAAAAACTAAAGTTTTGTACTTTACCTCCTTTTTTACTGAATGCTTTATACACTACCATTTACTTGCTGTACATTATCACTGTCAGAAGGTGAAGGAAACCATCCACACTTCTGGTATCTAATCAATGCAATCCAGATCTGTTTCATGAGTCAGACAACTGCCAGTTGCAAAGCACAAACCATCCCTGGACAGGGTGCCAGTCCATCACAGGACACACTCATACGTACAACAACATTCGCTTACGTATACAGGAGTCCATTTAGTGGAAACTAGTAAACCTAATTAGCACATCTATGGGATGTGAAAGCAAAACTCACACAAACAACAAGAAAATGTGCAATCTCTACAAAAACAATGACTAGTCTGGCATTCAAACCCAGATTTGTGGGATTGTGGGGAAGTCACACTAAGAAACTGAGCGATCCTTTAACAAACTAATTTAAAATAAACAAATAAAATTGACACCCTACTGCTGCTACTGAGATAAGCATTAGTTCTGTGTTCCCCTGACCTGGATACAGTATGCTGGTGTTAGGGTGAGTGGGGGAGCAGTCTAACCAGCATGAGAGGACATATCCGGATGGGACGTTATTATCTTGATGGGATACCGCATCAGTTTGTTCTTGGCCAGGTATTCATTATAAAGAAATGGAAATCCCCCAGGCTACTTGTGGGCAAAAGCAATACTTAACTAAGGTGTTTAACCTACCCAGTGAGGGTCTTGAGAAGTGTAATCTTTATATGAACCCATGTAAAAGGAAGCTTAACACAGAAATAATAATAATACATTTTATTTATATAGCGCCTTTCCCATGCTCAAGGCACTTACAGAAAATAAGAAAGAAGGGCAGGGTATACAGTATATAGCATAGTACAAACCAAATAAATAAATAAAGAAGATTAAGACAGTAAATTCAGAGAAAGCCAAACAGACAACATAATTGATGGTCAAGCACACACATACAGGTACTTCCTAAAGGGCTTCAATGGCACCAAAAGTGGTATGGGTGATAGCCTTGCAGTCGAGGAAAGAGCAAAGGAAAACAAGACCAGTATATTAAGGAAGAAGAAGGCTGAGATTTGGGAAAGAGCACACCATGTGCTGTAGTTCATTAGTTAACCTGACATGTTTTTTTTGTTCCATTTACTTTTTTGTTATTCATTTTATTTTTTACCCTCTCTTGAATGCCTTATTTTTGGGTAATGATACCCTGTCCTGCACTATACATTTGTCTTTGTTGGTATGGGGTCTAATCCAATACACCCAGTTTGGTCACATTTGTAAAATAAATTGATAGAGGTATGGAAGCATAACTACTTATGATTATATCTATGGAGTAATACACTCACAGGCCATGGTGTTAGGTAGGCTCACCAAATGAGTGACTTCCCATTTCACCTTAGAATTGCATGAATTTACTTAGATGTGAACTCAGAAATGTAACAGAAGCGTAGCAACAGGGATGTTGGCTCATATTGCTTGTTACTAGACCTCTGCTCTGAAAAGCATGTTACAGTACATTTAATCCTTAACATAGTCAACTGGATTGTGATCTGGTAACTGGAAGACCACTGCATTAATGTACCTGAAACCACTCCAGGACCTCGAGCCATTTAGCATTAAGCAATATTCTGGTAAAAACAGCCAATTCACAGATGTGAACACCGCCACTGTTAAGGGGTGCTGCTAACTGGCTGTGATGTTTAAATATCCTGTGGTGTCCAAGCACGGTTTTGTTCCTTTTAAGCAACCCAGCATATGCCACTATAAACTCCATTACACAATGACTACACACCTCCATTTTGACCTATGGCAGGAGGGATTTGCTTCAGTACAGCTCAATTCAGTTTATTTTGAAGATAACTGTCTTCAGAGAGTACTGGCTCAACACAATTACAACTAATGACAACTATAATGTCATATAAGGTAGTTTCTACAAATTACAACATTTACATTTGCAAATACTCCAACTAAATTAAATGCAGAGTAAAATAGAGCAGTTTCAGTTTCATTAAGTTAAACAAACCAAAGCAATATACTATGTTCATTAACACCAGACAACAAATGTTTTCAAAGGTTTTTCTTCCTGAGAAATTTGTGGTGATTATAATAGACATCTTAAAGCTGAACACAAACATAACTTCAGCTTGACTGTATCACGTAGGAGTCTGAAGAGACATGAAGTTAACTTTTATTGAAATTAGTGTGTTTAACCTCTTAATGATGATGATATATTGCATTCATTCAATTGAGATAAAAATGTTTTGCTGTTGATTTCCCTTTGTACTCAGCATCTGATGTGCTTCTTGTTTCAGTGTCCAACAATAGTCACCATCATTGGATTCCACATGCCCTGATGCTGCTTTTACATTGTTGCAATGTCCTGATTAAACTTTTCCCTATTTACATCCCCAACTGCACAAAGATTTACAGGAAAGAAGTCCAAGTCTGAATCCAGAAAATGAATTTTTAGCCATTTGTTCCACTTCATGGTTTTGTATGCTTGAAGCATGTTGTCATTTAGCTGGGTATGATATGGTGCTCTGTACTTGCCAAGAAAATTCTCAGCAACATCCTTGAATGCCATCCATGCGATTTCCTCCGGCACAACTAGCCGACCTTCAAACTGCTTGTGACATGTCGGATTTGTTGATCGACAAAAATGTCTTCCTTAATCTTGGCATCAAGTGTTCATGGAAACATCTGTCTGGCATAACAAAATCCTTCCCCTTTCTTGTTTATCACAATCATGAATGTTTAGTACAGTGTAAGTTTTATATATATCTTTGTTAGACTGACAAGTGCATTATGTGCCACACTTTTCTGCCCTGGAATCAAATGCTTATAGAGGCACCAGTTCTTTTTAATGTAATGAGACTCTTTAGTGTGGCTGCACCATTCGCAAATTAAACAACAGTAGTTGGTATATCTGAGTAGTATTTCTAGTAGCAGCACCACTACTTTTAGACCAGCACACATGTTTCAGTTCTACTTGTGCTATATAAACAGTATGTACACTTCTAGTATGAGAGGATATCACAAAAATAGGCAATTAAATTATATTGTGTGTTATAGGAAAAATTGAAGGTGTTTTTTGATCAGCAGGCCAGAATCCATAAGATACACCCAAAAGTGTTCAGGAAGCAAAATCATTGCTATCTACTGTAATGGACATATGCTCAGTTGACAGTTGAGGAGAGCAAAACAGAAACTCCAGTCAAAAACACTGAATTGAATCAGATTCTTTTGCCGACACCTTTATCCAAAGTGACTTACAACATTTGAGATTCAGTTTTTTGTTTAAATTTCTTTTCTTTTTCCAATTGGAGCACAGTTGGGTGAAGTGACTTGCTCATGGTCACACAGTGTCAGTCCAAAACCTTAATCACTGCACCACAGAGCCTGCTAGACAGTAATGGGATCATTGGATTTATAACACACTCTGGTCTTCCAGGTGTGGATCACCTAGGGCTTATCAGTCCTGGTGATGTTTTGCTAATCCTTATCCCACTCAAATGTACTCTCTTGATTTCAGCTGAAAGGTAAGTGGATATTGCAATGTGAAAACTTATAATTCCATACCCCATCTCTGGTTCTTGAACATTGCTACATGTCTCTTTGGGCACTACTGTTGAATTCAGCTATTACTTGATTAACTGTACCACACCTAACTCTACGAACAGGTCTAGTCTGGGACTGTAAGCTCCTTTCATCAATAGTCTGTTTCTGGGCACAGCAGATGTAATGACAGCATTTCTTTCTTTTTTTTGTTGGCCACCTATTCTTGACACAGACCCCCAGCAGATATAATGATGCTGTTTCTCTTCTTCTGCCTATTCTGATGCTACCACTAACATGCTGCCTCATACTCATTATCTCTGTTTTCACTATTTAATAATATTGTCCTCAGTTATGAAGTAGTTATTGTCTGGTGTTGTCAGTGGGAAGCAGGTTGTATAAAAACCAAATGAATCAAACAGAATTTTTGCCAGAAGTTCTTTACTGTATATAAAAATATTTCTGAGATGAATGTCATTTTTCTATAGGCGAAATAATAACAAATTGAACAAATACTGCATAATCAATAGAAATAAACATAAAAAATAAACTGAATTGAATGACAATATTCTTGAAAGTGTGGTATATGCAAATAAATCAAACTAAATGATATTTTGCTGGAAACGTTAAATAAAAAATTGAATAATAATTTTTTCATGAAATTGTGTTACATTAATATCTTGAACTGAATGGCATTTTGTTAGACGTGTACTATACAGTATAAAAATGCTTTGCACTCAATTACATATTTGCCGATCACGTGCTACATGCAATTAGTCTGTCTCTAGAAATCTACATAAAAATAAATACCAATTTCCTCCTTAAGTAGCTATATAAAAATGAATTGTGCAGCTGAAAAAAATCTTTTCTGTATGCAGATATTGCTAGTCGAGGTCATAGAGACTGGAGGGAGGTCTCTGGCGGGGTATACTTACGCACAGTTGCAAAGTCAGAGTAGCTAATTGACAGAGCAGGTTTAAGTCTCTGTGGGGAATTCCACAGGCATCCTGGGAAACCAGCAAGGGTTCAAACACTTTGGTATGGCAGAAAATGTACAAGAACAGCTTTGCCTACTTTACTCCACTTCAGGCACAGATGTTTAAAGCTTGTGTGACCCCAAAGTAAGTTTGAATCTGTCACTCCAAACCCTCCACTTATATAAATATGTATCTGTGTAAGAGCAGAGCTTTAAAGCATTTGAGAAGTATTGTGTTCAGAATGAAAGGCATCATAGAAAAATGACATCTGATTCCCTTTTTTGGCCAGAAAGAGCAGAGAACATTATCATACAGATGTCTGTTTAACCGCATGTCTCTTTATTATTGCCATCGCACACAATTTGGAGATGATTTAGCTTCTTAGTGGTCCATGTAAGGTCATGACGACAAGGGGGACTGGGTTTGGAGGGCTTCCACTTGGCAGTAAATGATCCATTTTGCTCTTCCCTGAAAAGTGATCCCTTAGGTCATGTTGGCTTGGGCAGTTTTTTTGACTTTCCCAGGTGTGCCTTTGTGTACCACAGGTAATCCGTTTAAACCACATAAATGGTGCTGCACTCCTTGTCTCCTGCCAACTGTGTTATCGGTCTGGGATCTGAAAGCGCATTTGTTTGCCACTTGTCTTATCTGTTGCCCTCCAAACCAGTTTGTTATGAATTGTAATAATGAAGTAAGTCTTAAAATGTCATCATTTATAATGAGTTGTACAATAAAAAAAATTCAAAAAGTAATTGCTCCAGCAATTAAGCTAAACATACTTTAATTGTTATCTGGTAAGTTTCAAAAGTGATGCGTTGATTTCAAGTCTTGTTTGAACATGATGCACAATATATTATGTTTGGGATTTGGCTGAGCTGTTGTTTACATGCAAATAAAAATGATGTGGTATGATACTGTTATACCGGTTTTAATACTAGCCTCACAGCTTTTGGGTTCTGGGTTCAAAAACAGTCAGATGAATATTTTGTGCACAAACATTTTATCTGAGAAAGATAATTTGCTCCTTTAGCTTCATCACATGATGTTTTATACATCATGCTGGAAATGTGACTCATCTTCAAGGCCAAAGCCTTGCCATATGAAAATCACATTGTCCGTTACATAAACTAACATGCCTCAAAAACCTGCATAATCTTGTTTAGGGGTATAAGGGTCCAGAGTCTGTCTTGACAGCATCAATCATGAGGGGGGAACCAAAATCAGCTTTTCCATCCATGCACTTTCTAAACCTCATATTGTATATAAAACCTATGGTGGTTTAGGACTTTGGGGACATTCAAAACTTGACTTAATATTTTTTGGTGAAATTAGGTGGACAGGATTGGTGAGTTTTTTATGGGCTGAATGGCCTGTTCTCCTCACAATTGTCTAATGTACTAATTGGACACCCAGCAACTACAGTTACATCTGTTCACGTGGGGTCTCTCTTGGCAGTCCTACGTATAACCTGGGTCAGGAAATGAGTTCATCTCACGGCCCACTCATGCACACACTGGCACTCAGTTATACAAGGACAACAACATATCTTTAAAATTCTGTAGAAAATCCAGAGTACCTAGAAACAAAATACATGACAGACAGGGGAGAACATACACAATCCACATGAGCACTGTGAGAATCAAACCCAAAGTTTCTGACCTCTACTTACAGTTACAGAGTGACAGGAAATTGGAGTTTATTGCAGCATTAAGCCAAGGGTATTGGATCAAGATCCTTAGCAGATGCCCGTCCATCTTGCAGAACATTCAATCACACACCTATTTCACTTACTGTACACTAATTAACATAACCAATATTTCTTTACAATGAGTGTGGAAAGCAAAAAAAAAAAAAGAAGAAGAAACGTCCATAGAGACTGTACTGTTAGTCAGGTCTTTGGAGCAATGGAGCTTCAGCTGTAGCATTATGTCACTGAACTATATGAAGCACAAAATATGAGAATTATGGGTATACATACTTACACTTGTTATATTGCTGGCCAAAAATGTTTACATTGACAGGACTATGCAGTAGGTTGGAAACTAGAAAATTCTTCTAACACCTCATTTACTGTATAAAAGAGATTATTTCAAGGAATAAATATAATAGATAAATAGAAAAGGGGCTATATAGTTATATTAGACCAAGAACTCAATCTGGGGTGTCACAGGTAAATGCCAACCCATCCACCACATTATTAAGAAGTTCTACTATCTTGGTAAAAATTAGGGGAGGACTATCCACTCTGCGTGTGGGAAAACTTCGACAAGATAATAACAGACTCTTTGTTTGGTTTTATTAAATCTTACAAAGCACCACTGACACCATTATAAAAGTGGGGCTCCCTTCACTACATGCATTAGTTACTTACTGCTATCTTCCAGGATTTTAACAATTGATTTGTTCCTAGTACATAGCAATAAAGGACTATACGATTTGCAGTAGCAAGCCTTGAATCCTCCGTTTTCAACAGTTACCCATTTCATTTATATGCTTTTTTGTAAACAATCCACCTTAATAAAAGAATAAGTATCTGTTTGTCTGTCTGTGTATTCATTGCTGTGTCTCTGTTATTCCAACCTATAGAGCATCGCAAACATTTTTAGTAATAAAAAGCATTGCATTTGTCATTCTAATTGATGGCGCTTCCCAAATATTAGCACTATATTTAGCAATCTCATATTAAACTGCATATAACATAGACATTCATTGCATGGTGCCAGTGTTAATGCTGGGGTCTATGTTGATTATTTAGATTTCAACCTGTCTTAGGATGGGTAACACAGCAGGTTTTTTAATGAATTTTTAAAGAAAAAAGGGAAACAACCAAATGAGAAAAGTGTAATCATGAGGGGCACCCCAGACCATCCCATTCAGAAATGGCCAAGGAAGGAAGCATGTAACCCTACACATCCTGATTAGAGCAAACTGAATAATGACGTGGCCATAGAACAGGGCCAAAACAAAGGAAAAAAGAGAACATTGCTTCAAGGAAGTTGTATAATGTTATATTGTAGTAATTGGTGATTAGAGTTTTTGGAGGCATTTTTGATTTCTTTGAAACTGAATCTTTGCTCAGGGCAAAAGGATCCAGATTAGAATCCAACTCAGCTAAAATAGCAAGGGGCTTTTTGCCTACATCACAGAGATGTGCGTACAGCACAGTATCCAGTTTGAGTTGTCATCTGGTCTTGTAAAAGCAAAATTTTAAAAAGGATGAGGTGGAACAGGGGAGACTAGAGAGATGCTGCATATATAGAGGATCGACTTAAGCTATAAAGAAAAAAGTAAATGAAGGCACTGAAAATATAGAGGAAATGAAATGAAACTGACACCTTGAAAAATGCACCAATACCTTTTTTTTTTCCTAATGGGACTTTTACTCAAACAACCATAAGTGCCAAAGTAATAATAACTCCTTAGCCATAATACTGTATGAAATTCTACCTTTACTTAAGAATTAAAAATGTGAACTTTTTTTTAGATGAAATGTTAAAGGTCTCAATCACGATCTAAAGAGAAAAACAGTATTTTCTTGCCTAACAGGTCTAAATGCCAAGATAGTATTTTTTACAGAAACTTAGTAAGTAGGAGCAGTTTTGGTTGGACTCCCCAAATTTATCACTGCAGGTATATAAAGAAAACTAGAGGTGTGGGAATCTCAATACATAAAAAAATTTCATTTCTAGCATCAACCGTTGTATCAGATCCTGAAGGGCGAAATGTCATAGTGATGGGAAATTTATGTAAATCTAATGTAATTCTGATAAATAACTATGCAGCTAATGTGGATTAGAGAATTCATTCAAAATATATTTTTAACAAAATGGGGGCCACGAAGATGTAAAAAAAAGAAAACAAGAATCACAAATATGAAAAAAACATCTGTTGAAACCAAAACAAATTAACTACATTCTGATACTAGAACAATAAATATAGAGTTAGATAAATGTCGATAAAAGTTAAGTAGGTATAATAAAATACGCATCTACTGTACATTTAAAAAAAATGGGGGGGTGCGATTAAAACTTATGTTATGAAAACTCGGGTTGCAAATACTTAAAGGTTGAGAAATGCTGTCTTAAACCCCTGTCATTACCTGATGTGAATAGCACAGAATTCATGGAGTTAGATTTGATTCTTCTCTCTGAGTTTTAACTTGTATTTTAAATCTATTTCTCATTCCTGTTACTTTCATTTAAAGAATATTTCAAAATTTTGATCTGTTGTTTCATCATTAGAGCTGGAAAAAAATTTAATGCATTTGTTTCTTCGCACTGTGATTATTGTAATGCGTAGTTTACTGGCTTGGACAAATCATCCCTTTCGCATCTTCAGGCTATACAAAATGCAGTGTCCCAGAAAGAGAGATCATATTACACCTATTTTATACTCTTTACATTGGCTTCTGGTGGATTTTAGGATTTGTTTTAAAGTTCTTGCACTTGTTTATAGAACAATGAATGGACAAGCTCCAGTCTATTTGTCTAATCTCCTTCTCAGAATGAATGGCTCTCGGACACTTAGATCGCAGGCCCAAAATCTGTTAGTTGTTTCTCGCACGGGACTAAAAAATAGGGATAAAGCCTTTCAGTCCTATGCACCTAAGAGTTGGAACAATCTCCCTCTTCACCTTCATATGGTTGACTCTGTGGACTCTTTTAAAAAACAGTTAAAAACTTTCTTGTTTAGCTAGGCTTTTGCTTAGAGCCTTATTAATACTAATTTTATTTTTATTTATTTTATTTTAATTTACTTAATGTATTTGATAGATTTTACTGTATTATGCATCATGAAGTGTCTATGTCTTGCTTCACTTAATTTTTTTTTATTGTACAGCGCTTTTTGACTGTGAAATGTGAAATGTGCATTATAAATGAACTTTATTTACTTACACCTAACACACCAGAGATCATATTATCTTTGAATGCAGAAAAAGCATTTGACATGGTTAAATGGGATTACCTATTCACCACATTGCACAAATTTGGGTTTGTTCCAAACATAAGTACATGGATTAAACTACTTTATACCAGTCCAGAAGCCTCAGTTTGCATTAAAATTATTTCAAATGACTTCAAACTAGAATGTGGTATTCGGCACGGATGCCACCTATCACCGTTGCTCTTTGCAGTCGCCATCGATCCATTGGCCATTCACTTTTGAAATGCATCAGCGATAAAGGGGTTCACCAGAAAATGATTCAAATAAAAAATAACACTTTATGCAGATGATATGGTACTGTATATATCAGACCCACAAACCTTGATACCAGAAGTCCTAAAACACCCTAGCTGAAATTTCAAAACATACAGTATCAGGACTCAAAATTAATTTGAATAAAAGTGTGATTTTTTCTGTGAACTCTCTTGTACACAATACTAGACTGGACACCTTCCCATTTATTTTATCAGAACAATTTACATATATAGGGGTAAACATCATAAGAAAATATAAAGATCTTTTTCAACAAAGTTTTGCTATCAGCATGGAAAAATTAAACAAGATGTGAACAGATGGCCTACCCTCCATTTCACAGTAGCAGGGAGAATAAACACTGTCAAGATGAACATCCTTCCTAAGGTTCATCTTCTATTTCAGAGCATCCCCATATACATTAACAAACCATTATGTAAGAATTTAGACTCAATTATAACCTTTGTTATTTGGAATTTGAAACATCCACACATCTAAAGGGCGACTCTACAATGACCTGAAGCAGAAGGTGGCATGGCACTACCTAACTTTAAATTGTATTATTGGGTGGCAAATATATAAGCTATAAAGCCATGGAATTTGACACAAATTGATGAATATACACAAGCCTGGTCTGCAATAGAAATTAAATCTTACTGTGTGTCTTTATATGCCCTGCTTTTTGCCCCAGTAAATTCAAATTATCCTTATAATACTAACAATCAATTTGTGTAACAATCACTCAGAATATGGAAGCAATGCAGGAAGAACTTTAAGGTAGAGAAACTTTTATCTGTTGCATCTCTACATGACAATCACCTTTTTGTACCCTCTCAAACCTACACAGTATTTAATCTTAGGAAATCATTCAGGATTAAAACACTTAGACAATTGTATATAGATGATGTCTTTGCACCTTATGAACAATTACACTTTAAATTTAATTTCCCATCAACACAATTTTTCCATTACTTTCAAATCAGAAACTTTGCTTAAAAGAACCTGCCCAGTTTTCCATACCTCCCACCAATTTCTATTCCAGGAGCAATATTGATCAGTCTTGAAGACATCTCAATAATATATAAAATACTTTAAAGTCTCTTCCTTTCAAAGATTCCAGAGTACGGTGGTAAATGGATCTTTCACTTAATATCTCAGAAAAAGAGTGGAAGGTAGCCATGCACAGAATACACTGTAGCTCCATATATGCGAAAAGCATTCAATCATTCAACTTAAAATCTGTTATTGAGCACATTTATCTTGGTTAAAATTTTCAAAAATCTATATAGGCCAAGATTCAATCTGTGAATGTTACAATCAAGCTCTAGCCTCACTGGGCCACATGTTTTGGAAGTGCACCAAATGGACATAATTTTGGACAAAAGTCTTTGAATGCCTCTCAGAAAGCTTTAGTGTCACAATTACTCCTAACCCATTAACAGCTGTGTTTAGTATACTCCCAGATGGGCTTAAACTGGAGGGGGTCAAATTGATTGTAATCGCCTGTACCACTTTATTAGCACACAGACTTATCTTGCCCAACTGAAAGAATCCCAGCCAATCTGTTATATGTGAGTGGGTAACTGATATTCTATACTATTTCAAATGGGAAAAAATGTCATTCTCACTTAGTTGATGTATTCAAATCTTTTTTAGAATATAAAATATGTCATTTAATTGATAAAATTTTAGAATAAGTTTTTATATCTGGGGAAAGGACATTCTCCCTTCTTTGTTGTTTTTAAAGATTTGTCCTGATTTTGTCTCCCCTCTCTGTCTCTCGAGCAGGGATTGACTTTAGATTTGTTAAGTTTAACTGGATTGTACTGAATGTTATTTTATTCAAATAAAACCTATACAAAAGAGAGAACATTGCTTCAAAGAAACTATACAAATTTCTATTGGATTAATTTGTTATTTGAGTTTTTGGAGGAGCTTTTGACTTCTTTGAAACCGAATCCCAACTCAAAGCAAATGAAAGGTCCAGATCAGAATGTGACTCAACTGAAACGGCAAGGGGTTTTTAGCATGCATCACGGAGATGTGTGGACAACACAGGGACCAGTTTGAACTGAAACCTGGTCTTGTAGAAGAACATTTTAAAAAAGGATAAGAAATAGGGGAGACTAGAGAGAGAGATATGCTGCATATACAGAGGATCAACATCAGATGTGGGTTAAAAAAAGTAGAAAATGTAAAGGGAATTCTATGAAGCTGACATCTTGCAGAGTACACCAATACCTAAAGAAGACCATTTCAGAAAAAAAGAGGAATGGCCACCAATACAAAAAGCATTAGTGTAGTAATGTACTCCAAAAAAAGAATATTTAAAATTCTGAAAGCCTTGGTTGGAAAGTGGTGAAAAAATTCAATTGTATTTCACTAATGTAGTGTGAAACATAATAAAATAGATATTGACTCAGAGGCTGAACCTTTCATATTTTTTTCTGTAACAGATCCACTTGAGCTAACAATAAAGATAAAATGTCAATCCCACACTGAATCGATGAAGTGCAGACTACTGAATAAGGTGCTGGACTGCACGTCACAATACTGTTGGTTCAGTCCCTACAATTACATTTTGTGTTACTTAAACTGCCTTTGTTTTAGTCTTAGCAATGTCAAACCAGTTGAATTAGGCACTTGAGTCTGGTGGACCACTTTGAACAGATGTCAACAGCATAACAAAATCCATTACTTTTCTAATGCTCTTATCCAGAAGAACCATAGCCTATTCTGGCAACCCTGTGAGCAGGGTGGACAGATTGACAGACTGCCAGTCTATTGCAAGGCCCACTAATGTACACACCCACATTTATGGAAACAACACTAATCTAGAGACAACAATTAACCTACTGAGCACAAATTTTGGATATTAGTGCAAAACATGATTACTCAGAGAAAAACCTACATGGACAGCAAAATCCATAAGTTATGTGAGAATCAATTTCAGGACTCTGTACCTGTGAGACAACAGAGCTAGCCACAGTGCCCCACAAATAAATGCATGTTGTGAGCCCGGGTCCCAACACCATCAGACAAACACTTGTTCTTTATAAACCACACGTTTATTTACCCAAATAAAGTCCACACAACACACAGTGCTCCCGCACCAATCACCCTTAACGTGGGCCTTCCTGTCAAATGTCCGTGGGCTGCTTTTACTCTCTTCATGGGAGCCTTGTCCTGCTCTCGACTCTGATTGGAGTGAGGCGGCACCTTTTACTCCCACCTGGATGTGCTCCAGGTGCCTGATGATGCTCTTCCGACTGCACTTCCTGGTGTGGCGGAAATGCTGCCCTTGCACCCGGAAACACCCCGGGCGTCCCTGGAAGGTCCTTCCTCCACCTTCCCAGGTGTGGTGGAAATGTCAATATCCCGGGCTCCACGACGCTCGGGACACCCCCTGGCAGTGGCCATGGGCCCCAGTGGGCTTGAGCCTCGTTGCTCCTTCCCTGTGGTCCCATCAACTTCCAGTCGTCCTGGCTGGGTCTGACCCTCAGCCTCCTGTGACAATGTAATGTAAATATAATTCTGTTTAAATGAGTTTTTTGGATTTGGATGCACAGATCTTCTACAACTTGGTGCTCAAGTTGGTCACTTAAATATAAGAAACTGGAGAAATAAGGATACCAGCTAAGTTATCAGATGTGTGAGAATTAGGGTTGCACGGTATATGGTTCTGGGAAATTACCAAAAAACCCAAAATTTAAAACAGTACATTAGCAGCATTTTGGGATTTTTTGGTACCAGAAGTAAACATCAGCTTTCCCCTCTCAATCTTCCACCCCCCCAAACCTTCCATTGCAACTTGCTACTGCATTTGTTGAAAATGTTCATTTCGTGGACTTCACAAATGTAAAATACACACTTTGTTGTGATTGGAGTAAGGAGTAATGCAGGGGGTTTTGGTGTTATCTGTTATTCTCTTTGGAACTCTTTTGGTGCCAGTACTGAGGTCCAAATGCTGGTATTGATATCAAAGTCAAATTTTAGTACTGATCCAACATTAGTGAATAAACCACATTTCTTGGAGCCAATGTTAGGATTTGTAGCTTCCACTGCATGCAATTTACAAGTCTGTTCTTTCCCTCTGTAGCCAGGAAGTTGATGACATGGATGAAGACAATTAACTTCCCCTTCATCCTCACCTCACGCCATCTCTTCCAGTCTTCAAATGCTATAAATTATAATGGGATCATATGTGACAGTAACACCAATATAGTTCAAGTGCAACTGCTTTTTCTTCCAATGTAATAAACAGGGCTTCCCCACTGGGACATCAACCATTTTAATGTTTGTTTGTCATTTTAGTTCCTCAATGTATTGTAAAGGCAGAATATTTTACTTTTCAGATTTTGACTATCTGACCAGAAGTGGAATGGTAGTGAATAGTAATAAATAAAATGATTTGTGTTAAAATTTGTGAAACAACTGGTGTTTCACATCCAGCTAAATTAGTGTTATTGACATAAGAAGAAAAATGCTTAGCTGCTGTTTGTAAGTATTTACTTACATTAATTCTGTATGCACCTGCCTGTGATTTAGTATTTAAATACAGATCTCTTATGAATAAAAGAAGTTACCTGACTTATTTCCAGCCAAATGCAGTATTTTTTAAGCTGCCAGATTTGCTCTGGTAGTATCATTCCTACATTGTGAATTATGATGTCAGTCTTGGTTTTCGCAATTCTGAACATGCATTGGAGACAGAAATGAAACTCAAATCTTCATGGTACTTACAGCATGCATATCCTCCAAACTTCTTTTGCATTAATCAAGTAATTGTGGGTACAGTCGCTTTCTGTGTAGTGAGCTTTTCTATTGAGAAAACAGAGTAAAAACACACACACACACTGTACTTCTCTGCAGTGATGTGGACGAGGGATACAAACAGAACTAATTGGACTTGTGTGTTACAGAATATATGCATTATACAACTGTGGAAAAACACACCTTGTCACACATGTGCGCATGGGAGGCAGCTAAAGGGCTTGAGTGAAGGCAGTTCTGAGGCATGTCGGGATGTGGCAGAGTGCACTGACCCTTTTTCTCCCTTTCTTGTAGACCATTCCTGGGAGATTCCACCTGGCTCTCTTGACATCACTTCCTGGACCGAGCCAATGAAAGTAGACCTTACCAGCTCTGCCCCCTCTGACGTCACGTCCGGGCTCGATCCAATGAATGAACACGTGCCTGATCCTTATGACCTCACTTCCTGTCTTCCCTTTAAAAGCCTGCCCTTTTCCCTTTTCCCTCAGTCTCGGACTCAGTTGGATGCACATTAGTGCTGTGTATTTGATAAAACGACTTTGCAGCCAGGATACCATATTATATGGGTGGCTGCCCCAAACATTTATCTGTTTATGTCTCGTTCTTGTGACAACAGATTAACACATGAAATGTAAACAGAGCTTTAGAAAGCAATTTTCTTCATTTTCCATTTGAAAAAAAAAACAAACTTTAAAACCTCTAAAAATGTTTTAGTGAGCTTCTTACAAAAGCGCCTGTGTCACTTTCCATGAAACTGTAAATCTAAACTTGCTGGTTTCACTCATCACTGGTGGGGATGCTGATAGTTTGAGGGACTTCAGGTCGGTCAATGTTCATGCGGAGTAAAGGTGCACATGTGACTTTAGTGTGCCTAAATTGTCCTGGAATATGCCTGAGTATACCATGCAGTGGTCAGAGTCCGTTCCTCAATTGCATCCAGTTGTGTTAGGACTACCAATGGCTGTTTGAAGCTCTGCAATGGAAAGCAGGTTCACATGGATGGATTTACTTTAGATCAGGATATTTAGTTGAGAGACATAATGTTGCTCTAACATTAATAATTCAATTATCACTGGAATTAGACAACTATGTGGCTACTCCCATGCTACTGTTCATCGGAATTCTTTATGCTTAAGTTATTGTCACTCTCCCACAACTTACAATCTGTCATGCTCTCTTAATATGTTATCTTATATGCACAAATTACAGTGCTGCTCACTCCCACAAGACATTTAAGCTGTGCACACAAGATAAGAAGTCAACAGAATTAATGACAGCAGATACTGACTTGATTTTTCTCTTATTTCTCCCATGCTCTTTTCTTACATATTCTTTTTATAATGACCATCTGTTTGTCTATCTACTGATGCAGGTAGTTCCAATTCAAGGCTTTGGGAGCCTGAACCTATCCCAGCCCCATTAGGCATAAACCATGAAAAAAAACAGGACGGGGCCCCAGTCCTAATGACCCACATAGTCAGAATGGGTCAATTTAGTATTGCCAAATCAGAGGTGATGTAAAAAAAAAAAAACCTACAACTTGACCAACTATTTGTGTTATGCAGTCAGCTACAATAATCTTCCACATTCACATTTGCCTTCTACTGGAAGAGAGTGATGGACCTAATCAGTCCCTCCATTTCTTAA
Source organism: Polypterus senegalus (assembly GCF_016835505.1). Taxonomy (NCBI): domain Eukaryota; kingdom Metazoa; phylum Chordata; class Cladistia; order Polypteriformes; family Polypteridae; genus Polypterus; species Polypterus senegalus. The sequence goes on along the minus strand of NC_053167.1, from coordinate 90,725,921 downwards.
CCTACTTACAGGCTATGTTGCAGCCTTCTGCCAAAAGCATTTAAATTCATTTTTCCCTCATCAACTAAGTCAATGCCCCAGAATGAAAAAGCAAAAACAAGGTTTTAGAATTTTTTTCCAAATGAATTAAACATAAAGTTACAGAAATATCTCAAGTAGTTAGACCTTTTACTCAGTACATTGTTGAATTACCTTTGGCATTGATTACAGCCCAGAGTCTCCTTGGTGGTCACCAAACAAGCTTCACACTCCTGGATTTGGGGATTTTGTGACATGCTTCTTTGCGGATCCTCTCAAGCTCTGTCAGGTTGGATGGAGACCATCAGTGGACAGCTATCTCCAGAGACATTCGATTGAGTTCAAGTCTGGGCTCTGGTTGGGTCACTCAAAGACATTCTCAGAGTTGTCCCTAAGTCACTCCTTTGTTGTCTTTGCTTTATGCTAAGGGTCATTGTCCTGTTGGAAGGTGAACCATCAGATAACACCAACAGCCCAGTGGCACCCTGCCCAGGATTGGTTCCTGCCTTGTGCCCTGTGTTGGCTGGGATTGGCTCCAGCAGACCCCCGTGACCCTGTATTCGGATTCAGCGGGTTAGAAAATGGATGGATGGATAATGTTAATTTGGTGCAGGCCCAGAACATGTGACCCAGTGAGGTCCATTGTACTCTTGGAGATTTTATATATTGTAGAGATGGAGTCTAACTCCTTGAAATTGAGCAATAATTTTTCCAAGGTTCTGGTTCCTGATTTGAAGATAGTGAAAGAAATTTGTTCATAGGATGCAAATTCTATATAAAGATCTCTAAGTAAAATATCTCTGTATTTTACTCTGTTCAGCTTTCTCTCAGTCCCTGCCTCTGAAAATAAACCACTTGATGCTGCAACTACCATGCTTCACTGCTGGAATGTTATTGTACAGGTGATGCGCGGCTAATCCCCTTTATCTGATCAGCAATTGCAAACAGCAGTGGTGACAAAGGGCATCCTTGTCTGGCATCTTCCAGCAATGATAATGTGAATTGAGATCAGGGCCTGCTGACAGTTCAAATAAACTCAGTAGTATATAGGGATTTATTGTCTCTAAAAGTGTTAATTGCGTTGCGTACACTTGCAGACTGGATTTGAGTTGTTCGGTTTCTTTAGTTGTCAAGAGGAATCTTATTTCTCATAGTCTTTAAAAGAGGAAAAAGAAAAAAAAGAAAAAGAATTTTGCACTTAATATATACATATATATATATATATATATACACATACACATACATACATATATACACATATATATATACACATACACATACATATAATCTTTGCTGATGTGAGTGCAGTAATTTAGAAAAGAAAAAAGAGGAGGAAAAGCGTAATTAAGCACAATAAAACAAGGTAAAAACCCGTATTTTAAAACAAATAGATCAGACTATTTACCGCCATGACTCACAATTATGTTCAGAATAGTCCGGGATCAGCTTTCTTAACTCATTTTCTGCCTCCTCCTTGCTAGCGAAAACATAGAAATGACCCTGCCATTCTGACTAGAGAATGACTAGAGAATCTTATTTATCATATTCTGAGAGTTTTTAAGGTTCCTATTTGCAAACTGCAAGCAGGCTCTCAAGTTTTATCTGGCCACTCTACTATAAAGCCCAGATTAGTGGAGTGCTGTAGTGTTGGTTGTCCTTGTGGAAGTTTCTTGCATCTCAGCACAGGTTCTCTGGAGTTCAAGCAGAGCGACCATCGGGTTGTTAGTCACTTCTTTTACCAATGCCCTTATCCCCCAATGGCAGCCAGCTTTAGGAAGAGTTGTTGTTGTTGTTGTTCCAGACTTATTCCATTTAGGAACTTTGGAGTCCACTGCGCTCTTGGGAATCTTCAGTGCTGCAGGAATTTTCCAGTAGCCTTCCCCAGGTCTGTACCTCGACACAATTCTGTCTCTAAGCTCTGCCGGCAATTCCTTTGACCTCATGGCTTGGCTTTTGCTCTGTTGTACAATATTAACTGTGGGATCTTCTATAGACAGGTGTGTGCATTTCCTAATCATGTCCAATCAATTGAATTGACCACAGGTGGACTCCAAACAAGAAGTGGAAACATCTCACCGATGATCAGTGGAATGGATAACACCTGAAGATCACATTTTATGGGCCATTTTCTTTGTCAGTCTGGGGTGTATTACGTGGTGTTTCAGGAAGGAAAATATTTATTTAAAAAATCTTAGCACAAGTGCTGCAATATAATGAAATAAGAAAAAGGTGAAGGGGTCGGAATACTTTCTGATGATACTGTATTTATTTCTCAGTTGCAGAGAACTGATGGCTATTCCATTTAGTTTCCCCAATTAACTAATAATGTATGTTTTTGGGATGGTGTTAGAACAAGAAGAAAGTTGGAGAAAAAAATTGCAACAACTCACAGACAACGCCTGCCCTGAACTTAAACCCAAGACTGTGCATTTATTTTCCTAACCACTGTGATGAAGCCTGCAATACCTGGCTAGACAATTTTTTTAAATTTCCAGATAGACAGTGAGGGCTCCTGCTTGTTGTAAAGTTCCCGGCCTTTTTATTCTACACAACTTTAACCCTAAACTTTACTCCGAGCAGCACTTCTAGCCTGTAATGCAGCTTAGCATCACCAGCGAAGTGGAGTCATTCTTCTAAAATGCCAAGGACAAGCTGAATATTTAGATGTTCTTCTCCAAAACATTGATTATTAAAGCAATAAAACAGCTAAAAGTTGCTTAATTGTTATGTATTTAATTTTTATTTTTTGGATACAGACTGTGTCTCGTTTATGATTATACCTTAGTTTTCAAACGACTAATTTTGTAATAAAAGTCATTGAAAATTAGGCACAGCTTATGTTTGTGTTTTCCTGTAAGGTGTTACATTTCAAAGCTGTTTTTCTCTTTAGCGGTTCAAAGTTGTTTTATGACTGCAGGGGCTGACTGATAAGATCTGCCTTTACTGCCCTCTTTATTCAAGGCTACTGGTTGTACTTAATTCTGACAAATGAGATGTCTTTGGTGTTTGGTAACATGACTTTGGTGGAAAATACGTGTAGAGAGCACTTACTAGGATAGGTGTGATAACTGGATTTCCTAACACATACCGTTTAATAAAATTACATTCGCAATGCATGTAAGTCAATTCAGGGTCATCGGAGCAGCTCTGGGCACAAGGCAGGTGTCAGCCACAGACAGCTTGGACAGAGTGCCTGTCCACCAGGGGGCCAATAATAATAATAATAATAATAATTCAATCCCCTTTCTAATCTTCTTATGCACTGTAGGGTTGCAAGTAGTTTGTGCCTATTGGACACAAAGTCAGACCCTACCCTAGATGAGGCACCAATCTATCACAAGTCTTCAGAATTTCTGAAGAAGACCAGAGAACCCAGAAAAAACATATGTGGATGTGGAAGAACATGCAAAATCCACACAGACAATGATTAGGAGCAGAATGTCTAACCCAGGATTCCAGAGCTATGAGTTAGCAATACTAACAACTGTACGATCACGTAATAACACTTCAATTTGCACTAATTAATTTATGATTATTTACATTTTACCTACACTCTCCTAGCAGACACTTTTATCCAACACGACTTACAAAAGAGGTCAACATAATTAATTAAACATCAACCTGGGTATTGCTTTGAAACAAGTGTTAAATGGCAAGTGAAGAGCTCTAAACCAAGCAGAACCACACAACTAAACCAAGCAGAACCACACAAGACTAGTTAGCCTTTTCTTAGCTACTGGCAGCCCTGCATCAAAACCTTTATCAATTAGAAAGATATTCCCAGAACAAGAGTCATCAAACTCTTCTTAAATACACTGAAGGAGTCGGAGGTTCAGACAGAGGCAGATAGGACATGAAAAGTGTATTTACTATCTCTAGATCTGTTCCTGAAACTGTGTCATTGGGCTTATTCAAATCTCCTATTAAAACACACAGCTTCTTGCTTGTATTTGAATTTACTTTACTTAAAAAGGTATTCTGTTATTTGAGATGCATGTAATTATTCTGCCTACTTTGTAGTACCATTTTCATCAACTCTGCTACTCATTTCTTTTTACCTCATGTAAAATATGGTTGTTTCTTGTAAGATTGTTGTGGATTGAAATTTTTTCTTACCAATATTTAATTCTTAGTTTTTAATCGGATGTGCTTTGTAAAGTATCTTGTGATTTTTTTCACTATTAAGTGAACTACATGAAGTAGAGATTGACCAATTGATCAACAACTCAGTGGTTAGCAGTCCCAGAGCCCTGGATTCAAATCCTCAAGTAAGGCACTTTGTGAACTTTGATTATTTTCCCTTTGCCATTACAATTCACATATACACAGCCGTTTGTTAGGTTTATTAGAGACTCTTAAAAAGACCCAGTGAGAAAGAGTGTCCAGTGGTGAACTGCCACTCCGTCTATGGACAGTCCCCAGTGTGGTGGGCTTTGACTTTGGACTGTAGTGTGACAAATGCATGGATACTTCTTTTCTTCAATGTCCCTATATGTGTGGAGTTGCATGCTGTTTTCATGTGGTTTTAACATCTTGGTGCACCAGTTTTCTTTCACACACCAATAATATATATGTTACTAACTGATGACTCTAAATTGTTCTCGTTTAAATGTGCCCTTTTGTTGGGAAGGGGTCCCATCCTGCATTAGATGCTGTCTTGTGTCTGATTCTGCAAAGGCAACCCTATAATAAGGACACCTAGTTAGGGGAATGAGTAGTTGGATAATATTAATAATTATAATAAAAATAAAAAGCCAAATTTCCTCAGGGGATAAAAAGAATCATATCTATCTATCTATCTATCTATCTATCTATCTATCTATCTATCTATAATAATTTTGACAATAATAAAGTAAAATCTCCCTATCGGCAGATGCTGTTCCTGCAGATGTGCTTATCCATTATTATCAAATTGTAACCCATTTGATTATATGTGCCGCCTAATCACACCTATTGATGGATATTGCCCACCCTACAGGCCATAGGCTGGGACAGGGATGGACAACAGGGTTTGAATTTGTGGTCATGCACAGAAGAAAAAAAAATTTCAAGAGGCTTATTGTGCATGAGTGACACATGAGATTGAGCAATAACAGCTCTATAATGCCTTTTGATGTCCTGGGCTGTACATGCTACACTGCATGGGTCAATGTTTGTCTACCTGCTGCCGAGAGGTGTGGGTAAGTCATTGAACTTGCTTGGTGATAGAGACTGGGTCTTGTGATTATTCCCCATTAATAAAGAGTTCCCAAGTGTGGGTCATAAGCTTGTACTGGTTAAGTCCTTGCCATTTGTACATATTTCTCACTACCGCTTGGATGGTTTAGTGAGGTAATCAGATCAGCCCTACTGCACTGGGTTTCTGCCTCTGAAAAGGAAACCCTCTAAGACAATCAAATTTGACCGTAGAGGAAGTAAAAGTCATAACAAGGTCTCCATACGTTAACCTGTAGAAGGACCATTACCAAGCCACAAGGGGCAAGAGTGGGGCGCTGGCATGTCTGCTCAACTTGGTCTTCCATCAACAGTCCTCCCTCCAAGCTGGTGTCTTACTAGAACCTAAACACATTTTCACAATGGAATCAAGGCTTTAACATTTGCGGATTCTGTATCCACAGGGTTTTTCAGGAACAATACCACAGTGGATAAGAAGAATTTACTGTAATAACAATAATAATGATAGAGCCAAAAGAATACACTTATTGATACAATCAGGTGACTAGTTATCTGAGAGCTTGGCCTCCCAGTTCCTGATTATTGGTATGATCATCAGCTGGAAAAGGTCATCGAGACAGAGAACAGCATCATAATGTACAATATTGTTGTGAACATCGATTGTACCATTGGAGCTAACCGACTGGACATTATTCTCTTTGACAGAAACAAGAAGCGATGTCCACTCATCAATGTAGCTATTCTAGATGGTGCGAAAATCTCAAAACGGTAAAAAAAACTCAACAAATTCAAAGAACTTGAGATTTTGTGCATGTGGAACACAATGGCTTGTGAAACTGCTTGACTAGGTCTCCAGAAATATCTTGATGAACTGTCAGGTAGAGTGTGTGTTAAACTTAAAAATAACAAACAAGCAAGGGATTTTTTGAGGAATATGAATTAAAAATGAATCGGAAAAGCACACAACTGTGTAGGCTGGCCATCTTCAGCTGAAATGAATGTCCTATTAAATGGCTCTTGTTGATGACAGTACTTCTGAAGCTCTCCATTGAAAAAATCTTAAAGAGCCACTTAACATAATAAATTAAAGGTTGTTCTTTTTTGATAAACTTATATAACTGTAAAAAATTCAAAATAGATTTAACATTAACAATAATCCATTTCTGTTTCCAGTCAAGCTGGATAAATTTGTTAGCAGCCATGCAAAGGAGAGATAGGAAGTCTTGTATCTTGCAGCCGAATTTGGCTTAGCTTTTGGATCAAATACTTTTTACAACATCTTGTAAGGAGCTGTAATAATATCTCAAAGAGCATCTTAACAATGACAGGGATTGTATCTTGTCTACAAGAAGGAATTCTTGTCAGAGGCAACAGTTCCCCTGATTCATCATTTGGGTATAGCCTAAAGCAACTGTGTATGAGCCTTATCTGATTTTTTGGATCCTTCTGTGATGTTCCATCAAGATAGACCTGATGATCACTTTATTATCATTTCTTTTGTAACTTTAGTTTTTATACCGGAGACCTTAATGTTCTATGGCTAAATCTGGCCTCAGGAGATGCAAAAGCCTTGTGTTTATCTGAGAATGGTAGATTATTATCTTGAAGAATATTACAGTGTGCAGGTGCAGCTAATCAAAGCACAAATTTGTTAGTGCAGTTGTTCAATTGGTGATGATTCTGTTTCTGAAGAATGGCATCATGTTGTATGTTGGTTTGTCATACAACTTTCATCTAGCAACTGTACCTGTCACAGCTGGTATACATCCTTGGTCTTGTGCAAACTCTATACACATTAATGGGGTGGTGAGGACCAAACACTTAATTGTTACAGGCAAAAAATGCGTCGTGCACAGCCAGATCTCTCCAGAGATGTTCAATGGGATTCAAGTCTGGGCTCTGGCTGGGCCACTCAAGGACATTCACATTTATTTTTAAATTACTAATTAATAAGTAGAAAAGATGGTTGCCATTGCGTCATCCAGGTGGATGCTACACATTAGCGGTGGTTCTAGTGGCTCCCCAACCACTATGAAAAAGCACTTTGAGTGGTGAGAAAAGCGCTATATACAGTAAATGCAAAGAATTATACTTAATGTAATAATTTAATTGTAAACAAATAGCTCAAAACTTTAAAAACTAGGCGGTACAGTGATACCTCGCAGTTAGGAGACCTGGGTTTGCTTCCCAGGTTTTTCCTGCGTGGAGTTTACATGTTCTCCCCGTGTCTTTGTGGGTTTCCTCCGGGTCCACAGTCTAAAGACATGCAGGTTAGGTGCATTGGCGATTCTAAATTGTCCCTAGTGTGTGCTTGGAGTGTGTGTGTGTGTGTCCTGCCTTGCGCCCTATGTTGGTTGGGATTGGCTCCAGCAGACCCCCGTGACCCTGTAGTTAGGATATAGCGGGTTAGATAATGGATGGATGGATAGGACTTTAAAAACTGCAATTTGCTTCAGGTAGATCAATTTCTGCCAGGGACAGTGATGAATCACTATGATTAACCAGAAATAGTACTGAACAGACCAAGACTAAAAAATGATGCACTTAAGTATGTTTTAGATAGAACAAATCTGCATAACAAATACAGATTAGAGAGCAGATGAGGTTGTGGGCTTTTTCTTCCTCATTTGTGAAAGGAGCCTCCATTTTAATAGTGCCTACATCTGAGATGTAAATTCGAACACTGAGAGCTCCAAAGAAGCAGTGTTATTTGTTCAAACCAATTATTTTATGCTCTCTAAGAAACACAAAGCTTCAGATTTCAATTATCGTTCATCTGCTTGCCTGATTTTAATCAAGAGCGACCACTCACAAGTTATAGTAATCCTTTTCATGCCACCTGGAACTCCAGATCTATTGGCATTTCCACCAATTCTTTATTGTTTGCTTAGCATTTGTTATGGTCCCCTTCCTTGACTGTTGCTCAATTTACTGGTTCTCAGGAGCTGAAGATATGACTTCTGCAACAGTTGTGCTGCGTGTTCAATGGTGAAGTCATAGAAAACATCTTCTCTCCTCCAGTTAAAACTAATGCTCCAATATAGAGAGGGCCGTCTGCCACTGGCACTCACTGATTGTGCAGGAGCTTGGAATCCAACAGCGCATGAGTTCTTACAGGCTCATATAAAATTAACAGAGATTCTGGGTGTGATTTATTTTAGCAATGGATCATGAAAAACATGTGTAATGCCAATAGGTGTCATAGAGACTCAAAGATTTACATGGGAAATACCAGTGACCATAGAATCCAAAAGGCCGTTGGGGAGTCTGAATTAGACCCATCCATTCATTTTGATGAGTTTATGATCATGGGGAACCCCTGTCTATCAGGGCAGCACTAAACATAATGGAGGAACCACCCCAGACAGGATGCCAATCCATAGTAGGACACACTCTCTTACTCACACATGGTCAGTTCAGTGTCACCACTTAGCCAAGCCCACAGGCCTTAGGAATGTTATAAGCTTTTAGCAAAATCAATAAAATGAAAGAATGGTTGGACTAGGTGAACGGGCTTACCAGGAGCAGTTCATTCCCCCACCTGCCAGGTGGCTTAGTTCCTCAAGGCTGGGCCAGTTTAAGACATTCCTAGGATGGCATAGGAGTTGGATTCCAGGTTGAATTTAAAAGAGAGCCCGCCACTTTACTTAAAAGAGTCAGAGTCAGGACGCAGCAGGCAACACTTTTGGAGGAGGAAGGAGAGAATTGTGAATTAATGTATTTTGCTGGTATTCTTGTAAAGAAGGTGTTTGCGACAAATAAAATCCTTTATTTGAAAATGAATTGTGGTTTAGGTTTGGGGCTCAGTGGCGCTTCCTTGTGGTTACACTATGTATAATCTTGAAATGTACTATGTCCAAACACCAATCTGTCCATATGTGAACTGTTAGATACAGTTCAGTAAACAGAGGAATTATGAAGAGTATGAAATCAAGTTGAGCTTAGTAAACTACCAAGTTTGTTTAAATTGAATTTTCTCTTTTCAAGCCCTTTAGTAACTTGCCTCCCTGTATTTAAGACAATATTTAAAAAAAAGCCATATAATATTACTGTAACTTTGTGTGATGCTGAAAACTTTACATTATTTCAATATATGGATCTATAAATGTAGTGATGCTAAATGGTGTTATTTTGTTGTCCCTTAAGACCCTTAACTGTTTATGTTTGTTACTTCATATTTCAGTAGCACTCAACCTGATAAAATAAAGGATTCTAAGAACCTGAGTTACACTATTAACTCATGTAAACATATTATGACATAAATTAAGACAGCTACAGTCCTGTAAGAGTGCCTCACAACTTCAGAATCCTAAACCCAAATCCCAGCCGTGCTCTCCCTGCTGTGAGGTTATACTCCTCTGTTTGCTGTCTGATTACTTTGTAGACTCTGCCATTGTGTGAGGCAGAAGGCAAAATTAAAAGAAAAAAACATTTTAAAACACTAACCAAACAAAGTGTTTTTTCAGTGAGGTTCCTAAGTCAGTAATCATGAGCTCAGAAACCGTGTAAGAAAACAGCAGCTCACTAAAACCTGACATGTTGACCACTGGCTTATTGCAGTGATAAACTATGATTTATACAGTCAAACGTTTTCATGGAATCAATTAAAATAGTACTCACTGAAGTTTTCTGATTTATCCTTCATTTTTCTTGCAGATATTTTTCCTGTCATTTTGTAATGACAAAAATATTTGTAAAGGGAAACCAAAAAGGGGTAAAGTTTAAATGTGTTCCATTAAGCACATTGAATAATGTAATGCATAGACTAGCCTTGATTTATTTATGTCACCAAAATTTGTATAGATTAGTGACTAGCCATCCCCCATGGCTTCACCCACGTATTAGTAAAACAGGACAGTGAGGAGGGCCCGGTCCGGCTCTCTACTCCTGATGTCACACTTCCCCCTCCCCTTGGCCTGCAGCCTCTGTCTCAGATAAGCGTCAATATATTGTTCCTACAAGCGAGCTGTGATTCTTAGTGGAATGAGAGAAGTCGCAAAATCACCCGGAATGTTCAAGCAAATTATAGAAAAAAAAAATCAGAGTAAGCTGCCAGTCACCATAGGTATGCTGATTGGAAATCTATATATGTAAAAACCAAATACCACTCACTCATCACAAAATCTCCCGAACCATGAGGACTTGGGACTTGAAATTTGGAATGTAGGTTACCCTTGGCCCATAGGTGCTCACTAAGAAACGGTTTTAAAAATTTCGTGGTCCAAGTGCAAAATTTCTTATAGTTTTTTAGACCCGTTTGTATGCCTGCCTGCTTTTCACAAGAGAACTAATAAACGGATTTGGATCAGGTTTTTTTCTATAATTTGCTTGAACATTCTGGTTGATTTTGCGACTTCTCTCATTATGCTAAGTATCATAGTTCACTTGTGGGAAGACAGGCTGTGGGTCAAGGGGAAGGGGAGGAGGGACCTCAGGAGTAGGGAGCCGAACAGGGCCATCCTCACTCACGCAGCTCCGTTTGAGTTGGTCTACATCTCGCCATATGTTGGAGTGTACCTTGCCTCAATTTAGCTAATGATACCTGTGTGTTCAACAGACATTATCATCTACAGATTGTTAAGGAGTAAAGTTTGACATTTTTAAGAGAGAGATCAGAGCCTCTGTTTTAGAGGGTAGCTGCTGATTGCTAGAGATATCAAGGCCATATGCTTTTCTCCGTATGTGGGGGATGCTCTCCCATCAGAGCTGAACATGATCAGATACAGTGCCAATGTTTGACATTGGAACGTATCTACCTTCTGCTTGGCCAGAATGACATTTTTTAAAAATTTTTTTTATTGATTTTTAAGGTTTGTCCTGTTTTACTACTACGTGGGCAAAGCCGCGGGGGACAGCTAGTATGTGTATGTGTGTATATATATATATATATATATATATATATATATAATATATTCATGGCATTCATAGTCTGAATCACAATCTGATTGTATGGGTGGTTACCTACCAGGTAATGCTTGTGGTGGGTCTGCAAGTCGGCAAACATCCGCCATGGTGCCCTCTTTCAGTTGCTAGAAGCAGATCATAATGCACAGTTTATTGTCATCCCCGAGAGGGGGTGCAGTGAGTATGTATACCTGACGAGCCAAGAATTAGGGCGAAACACGTGTCGCATACTCTTTGCATTATTTGACAGTAAAACTATTTCAACCATTCTATGATCTGCTTCTCGCAACTGAAGAGGGCACCGGGGCGGATGTTTGCCGACTTGCAGACCAACCACAAATGTTACCTGGTAGGTAACTACCCATACAATCAGATTGTGATTCAGACAATGAATGCCATGAATGTAATTACCTCGATCTACATGCTAACAAATAAACGAACCACACGCCGTGGCGTAACGTAAAGAGGCTTCGCCTCTGATGTTGACGTCCAAAGTTCGATCCCTGAGAGGAGGTGCAGCGAGTGTGTACGCCTGATGAGCCCAGAATATGGGGGCAAAACACATGTCGCATACTCTTTGCATTATTTGACAGTAAATTATGCAACATATATATATATATATATATATAATTATGTGAAATATATATATATATATATATATATATATTACATTGACCTATTTATAATTTTATTGAAGAATATAATATAATAAAATATATAATATAATATAATTTATATGGTCACTACTTTTAGTATAAGCCTTGTATACACATTTATACTTCCAGGTTCACAGTCTTTATATGTAAGCCTTCACAGAAGCTAACATTGGGAGTGGATTTTACAAAATGTACGACTTCTGAAAATGATCAAGATATTTTTAAGCTGAATTCCAATAAATGTGTAAGATTGTGTTTCATATTGTTTTGGATAAGAAATTGTTAAATAGACGTATAATGAAAAAACAACCTTTCCAGAATTTTCTTTGGGGGATCTTTCAGACTCTGTATGGAAGACTGTAATGAGAATGTGTTTAAGGACAAACTTTTGGTACATTAACTAACAGGTGAATTAACTAATTACATTTACATTTGATTTCTGGGAGTTAATGAACAATTTCTAAAATCAGTATATTTTCAGATGCGCTAGAAATTGGGCTTAAAAAGGGGTTCAGAGGGCGGCCTATTTTTTCTATGTAGCCAGCTGGGTGATGTGCCCATTTCATAAATAAAGAGTTTTTTTTCTTTGGTGAGTATCAGTTTTTAAATATTGCAGTGAATATCTCATAAATTGTTTCCTGTATACTTGTATTTGGTAAGAATGTATTTGAATATTATAATTTTTGCTGCTTACTTTGTGCATTCAGAATGAAAATTCATGCCTGTGTCACAGTGCCTGAGTTTTGGTATCTTACTTAAAAGTCATCATATTTAACGCCTTAGTATAAACATGATTCAGTAAATGCACATACCTTTATTAATGCTGTATAGGCAACAATAATGCATTCTAAGTATAATGGGCAAACTATTTTAGGTGTATTTTTGTTTAGTAAACATCTTATTCATTTGATCATAATAATGAAAAAAGTCATGCTGATTCTACATGTATTTTATAATTGAACCAAGTAAATTTTTATGTGATATTTAATGTTCTCAGCTTTATGAGTTATCTGTCACTTATAGAAGCACTGGATGAAGAAGGGGCCATCTATCCCATCCTTGTCAAGGTAACAGGATTGGTGATTCTTATTTAGCCCCCTTTATTTGGGTCTTGTGATAGTTTGTCACTCTGTCTTTCACCGATTAATCCCCTCTACCTAATATTGCTGTATAGACGTCCTCTCCTGTTGGGTTAAGTGGGTTTGAAAATCTTATTTTATGTTATGCTATTATTCTCATAGGTTTCAATGAATCCACAGTCTCCCTCAATGCTTTATGGCACTCACAGTCTCCCTCAATGCTTTATGGCACTTGGTGGTGCTATTTATTCAGCATGTTAATAAGTCACTACCAACAAACTGTTAACACTTATGTGTTTGAGTGCAAACTCACCTGTCTTAAAGAAAAACTCAACCTTCAATGGACTTCTTTCACAGCAAGCTGTATCTCCAGGGGCTTTACAAAGCAAACAGGATTACAAAATGGTACAATTAGCAACATTAGCTTACAACACAGGCACTAGAAGAAACCAGATAGAAAATATATTGCAAATCATGATAATTTAAGAGCAAATAACAAAGAATTTGAGCATTTATGTTTGTATTTACATATATAATTAGCTGCTGCTCTTAATCCCAAATGACTTGCCAGTATACTGTAGGTGCGTGAAACTATTGGCACTTGGCTAAGCTACTGTATGTCATTAGTGCTAATAATTCATAAATACGGCACTGGTAGACTACTGAAAAACAATTAATAAAAGTAGTGGCCTAAATGTGGAAGTGGCATTGACAGGTCAGGATCAGAATATGTAACAAATTAAAATATAAATTCAATTGTAAGCTAAAAGCAGGGAAACAGATAATGAAAGTAGTTAGAATGAGAGACATTTGCTGCAAATCTACATAATTGTATATGTAAAAAGGCAATACTCATAAATATTAATATCATGGACTGAACTATGGCTTGGCTGAGTCCACACAAAAGTTAATTCACCTAAAAAGGGTTTGGTTTTGCAACGTTTGCTCAGAAACATTGCAACATTAATGAAGTTTCTTTTTATGCAGAAAAGTTAATTAGTCCTCCTTTTGACTTATAAAACTGTAGATGGACTTACTCCATCTATGTACTGTACAGGCATACCTGTTGTAGGGGGCAAGTGAGAAGGCAGAGTGAGTGCCAGAATAGTTGGGGTATCAACAGAGAAATCCCTATTTAATTTGAAACATTAAAAAAAAACGAACTTAACAGGCGTACGAAGGTACTAACAAACAGAAGCCAGCAATAGCCTTGTATCGCCCTCTAGTGTCATTTCTGGGAAGGTCTAGCTTGGAGTTGTTCCTGAGAGTTGGACTATCAGGTCCAAATGAGACACCACCCTCCAAGGATGTCTCCCTTTTATATCATCCAGAACAGGAAGGGGCGGGACTTGTTTGTCTCCGTGGCCCTCGAGGGGCAGTTTCTCTGCACTGAGAGGGAAAAAGGAAACAGGACTGTTAGCAACGGTGCCCCCTCTTGTTCCAGGGTGGTACCACATTCGTTAGCTGAGCCTGGAAGTTGACCCTCTAGCATGCATGCATGACACTGTATTATGCAATTCCATTTAAAAGTCATCTGCTTCATAATTTAATAAAAGCTAAATGCTCATTATTTCAGTAAAGCATCTGTCTGTTTAAGCTAATCCTGTCGCTGTTCATATAGTTTTTATAATGTTGTATTAATTATGGATAAGAGTTTCTTATCCTTGTGTTGTCAATTAATGGCACTGCCATTTCCATCATATCATTCCACCTGATCTTGGAATAGGACCCTGGAGTGGATGCATGGCTGCCAATGATGGGACCACTGCTTAAGGCTGTTTTGTATACTGTTAGGAGTCGGTGTCCACCTGAGATGTGGTGCATTGTGGAGTCCATAGAGAAGCTAGGAGGTTGACTAGCATACAGCAGCTACAGCAACACACCAGAGTGTTGAATATGAATTTTGTTTTTGTATTCCATTGATGTGTACTTATTAATATCTGGAAGCCATTAAAGTTGAATGTGTTACGGCAGAGCAAAGTAATAGATAATCTGAGTGATGTAGTGGCTAAGGCGCTGGAATTTAAAGTACAAGTTCAATTGTATTGTAAACGTATTATAGTCTTTTATTGTTGATAATGCTTTAAAGGTGTAAAGCAATGATTACTGGGTTAAAAGACTAAAACACTCCAAGTGTTCATTTTCTAATTGTCTGTCTCTTTTCAAATTTGTCCTAATCTCCCATTTAGAATAGGTATACTTATATATTGTCAAAGAATGACAAAAGACCTACAAAAAGGTTTTGGGCAGCCTCCCGTATACTTGAACCAGGCTTCAAAAAGGTTGATAAATATATAATACAGTTGTGTACAGATTGGAGTCCAAAACAGAACTGCTTGGGTGAGGTAAAGATGGCGGCTTTAAAACAATACAGAGGAAGTGAGGTCATCAGGGTCGGGACTGGAAGTGATGCCATTGAGGCCGGGACAGGAAGTGACTTTGATGGGACCCGAACCGGAAGTGACATCATTAGGGCCAGATGGAATTTCCTGTAACTGGACTGCAGTGGAAAAAGAGCAAGGAATAGTGCACTCTACCACCCCCTGGTCTAGCATAGAATTACCCTCATTTGAGCCTTTTAGCTGCCTCCCATACACATGTGTGTGACATATTTGATGACATATTTGGCATTTTTCTTGGGACCAGCAAAAGGAAGTGTTGAATGTGTTAAAATTGTTAAATAAAGGAAATTGTTATTGCTTTGCCAGGATCCCATCATTCCAGGTCTGGTTAAGGTTTAAGGTTTCTTTATTTAGTCATGTTTACACAAGAAAACATTAAATTTGTCTTCTCAGTTGCATCTAATAACAGATAGAATGAGATAAAACAGACAAATAGAAACAAGAAAGGTTAAGGTAAGGCAGTTAGATAATACATATTTAGACAAAAAAAAAAGGTTACAGGATATATATCAAAACCTTAATCATTATCTCCGATATTTCTTATTGAAAAGTCCTATGGCACTAGGAAGAAAGGAGTTCCTGGAGCGATTTGTGTGGGTTTTCAAAGCGACTATCCTTCCTGATTTACTGAACTTCAGTTCTGCATGTGATGGATGACTGTCATCAGTTGAAATGATTTCCAGTTTCTTTAACATTGCCCTCTGACACACACTAGTCAAATCATCTACATTAGCCCCAATAAGTTTAGCTGCATACTTCGTAATTTGCTGGAGCTTTTTTGAGTTTTGGATTGTCAGACTATTAAACCAGGCAATGAAACTGAAAGTGATCACAGACCATCATTATCATACTGCGATAAAAGGGCAACTTGAGGTTCTTGTCTACTTTAAATAGTTTGAGTTTATGGAGGAGAAATAAGCACTGGTTGCATTTAGAGAATATTTTTTTTTTTGTATTTTGTATTTATTCCAGTTAAGATTGTTATCAAGGTAAGTTCCTAAGTACAGTATTTATATTCAGTCACTATTTCTACCTCCTCTCCCAGAACTACAATAGGTGAACATACAGATTTCTGTCTCTTAAAATCAAATATCATTTCTTTGGTCTTTTTTACATTCAGAGTGAGAGAGTTTTTATTGCACCAGTTTACCATCCAGTCCACTTGATTTAGATAGTGACTTTCATCCTCCCCAGATATGCGTCCTATGAGCCTGGTGTCATCCGCATACTTGATAATGGAGCAGTGGTCATTGTTCTGTCTGGTTCTGCTGTGTTGAACTTTTTTTTTTAATAGTTTCACTGCAGTTACTTTTTGTGACTTCTATTTGTGATCCAATTTTAACATGTTCTGATTTTTTTCTGTGGAATTTGTGGAATTATTACAGTTGCTGGCCCTTTCAATGAACACCACAGTGTCACGTATAGCATGCAGATATGTTAGTGATAACTGTGCTCAATGCAACAGCTCATTTTCGTTTGAACTTTTCTTCCTTGTCATCATGAGTTCACAGATTTGCAAATGCCCCCATAAAGAAATCAGGTGAAGAGGAGTAGCAACCAGCATCTGAATGTTTTAGTTGCATTGGTCTATCATTTTGTTTTTATTCATATTTTTCACATGTATCCATTTGGGTCACTCACTAAATTAATTAAACAAGGTGACTTGTAGCTGCAGTGTGAAGAAGCCTTAAAAGTCGTGAGAGTTTTTCTTTTTTTACGGTTTGTGCAACCACACCATCCAAAAAATGGTAAATGCCTGAAAACACAAAATATGGGAACATCAAATTAGGGTCATAATTGATTGATACTTATATACATATATTGACTGATTGAAAGTGCAGGCAACAGGGTACACTGCTGAAAAAAGACAGGGCCTTACAAACCCTACTGATGCCAGGCTGCACTTGTATTTCAGGTGGCGCAATCTATACTGTGGAACTGAATACTCCAGCACCATAGAGTTAAATGTGACATGGGGGCATTGAACGTAGTCCTCCTGTTCCAGCAAGTGGTAATAGGCAGACCACCCACCGTAATAAACTACTTGAGGCTCCCTGGTATGGATTATACTGCACAGGCATCTGGTAACCTTAAAAGAGAGTTTCAGAGGGCAATCGTGAACTTAAAACTGGGATGTCCTGTGACAGACAGAGACTTATCCTCTATAAGGAGGACCAAGACTTTTTTTCTGTTTATTCTACTGTAGTTTGTTCTCCTTTACATTATTCAGATTTGAGGACAACTCTGCAGTCCCTCCATTTTTGACTATATACAGTATGTAGAGTATAAATATGAAATGGGACCAAACAATTCTTGGAATTATTAAAAATTACCTTTATTATAATATTCACTGAAAATCCCTTTTAGTCACATTCAGAATGCTCTCTTTGAGATACAATACACTTGCCCCAACTCTACTCCCAACTCTTGAAAACGTTGTCTGTACTCATGTTTTATTACCATGTCTAGAGCCTCCTGCATTTTTCCCTGGATTTCTTCCATGGCAGAAAATCATCTTCCCCTCAGTCTGAATTTTAAAAAAGAAGTCACAGAAAATGAGATCTGGTAAACATGGGAGATGCAAAGTAACAGCCACATTAGTTTTGCTCCAAAATGCTTTGACGGTTTGTGCAGGTGCATGGTCATGTTGCAGATGCAGTTTTGGGGGTGCCAATTCTCTGGACATTTTTTCTTGCTGCTTTCCTGTAGAAGCCACAACAGTTCAATGTAATGTCGCTGATTAAAAGTCTGCCCAAGGGGAACAAACTCTTTATGAAGACGTCCAACAATGTCAGAAAACGTGGTCATCATTGTCCTGTGAAAAACTACCATGGTGATTTCGAGAAACAAATCGCTCAAGTCACCCGCACAATTGTAGAATAAATACCAGAAATATGGACTCGATCAGTTGAAAACGATGTCATTTGGCAGACTGATTAACCAGACTGTCGGCATACGATACCTAGCGGCATATTCATTAACAACATCCTAACCCTATGCTATTGACAATTCCAGGAATTGCTTTCGCTCTTAAACATACAGTCTACATAATGCAATGATGTTTTTGTGCTCTATTTAATTAGACTATTTATAACAGTCTATAGGTTTCTTCACTAGCAGGTGTAAGTGCACTATATAAGAACAAGCTGACCTAAATTAAATTAGGATATAAGGCTTCAAGAATGAAAGTTTCAGCTTGTAAGTGAGTTGGCATATAATTCCGAGCAATAAACACAATGCAGACTCAAGTGACTGTAAGAGTTAATACGCAGCACAGTCAAGGAAAAGTTAAAGTGTACACATTAGGTGAGAATCAGTGGGAAAAACCTGCAATTCCTTTGGAGACACAGAGGACATTACTTCCCGATGGCCCCTTGCCTGAGAGTAAGTTAGAGGCTGTTATTTGAACTAAAAACACCAACAAAATGTCATGCTAAAAATAATTCTCAATGCTGCCAAAGAGAAAAAAAAATGTATATCAGTGTGTTTTAAAATGGAATGTTACTGTACCATTGAAATTTCATGTGGCACTGTGGTGAGAAAAGTCAATACAAGGGAGGCAAACAACCCTGTGGGTTTTTTTGTTAACATATCACACATGTTATCAGCAACCACATCTTTATGGACATATTTGCATTCATTTACAAAATGTTATAAATTAATCAATTTCCTTATTAATGACTGGATTTTTTGATAAAACAAGACAAATTATTTTATAAAGAACATTTGCAAAAGGCAACACCAACTTCTGTGCTCATTTATATTTGCTTTACTCACAATTACCGCACCTTCAGTGAAAAGTTTCTTTTTCAGAACTACAACTCATAAAGACTAGCACGATAACTTGAGACATACAGACCTTTGTAGCAATAGTGATAACTGCTATTTTAGCAAGATACCAAGCCTTAGCAAAAATAAAATGAATTTAAAAACAGATAAATATGAATTTGTTGATTAAGGGCTTTGTTAGGCATCTTAGTTTAAACAAGCTTTATAAAATTGTGCTAGAGTATTCCCAGGTCAATTATGATGACCAAGAAACAACCAACTTATCTAAAATAAATAAGCATGGGTGAGAGATTTCTGCACAGACCACTTAATGTTCACAAGCTGATTCTTGATCAGGTCTGGGGGGCACTCCTGTCACCTCACATGCCAAAGACGTGGGTGCTAGCTTGCAGTTGTCTTATGAGTGTATGTGGAGGCGTTTCCGAGTGTGTTCTGTAGAGTTAATTCGAATGGGTACTTCTACGTCAGACTCTCTCTATTTATTTTTTTTACTATTTTCTTCTGCATTCTAAAGGTGTTCATATTAAATTTACATTTGAATGTGTAATGGAGTGGAATCCCACCCAGGTCTGGCTAATACCTTAAAAATGGACTCAGAAGAAGGGTCAATGGCCTTGTTAAATGAAGAATGACAAATGTTATCCCAGCAGTTCACAGGTCAAACTGTTTGACTTACCAATATGACTCAAGAATAGGGCTAAGCAAGCAACCCATGATCTTTTGAAACTGCATCTTTATTGCTGTTGGAATGAAAGATGCTTGTAATATCAGTCTTCAATTTGGCCTTCAAAACAAAACTGTAACAAACACTATAAGAGTTAGAAGCAAAAAATCCTTAAAAATTTTGATGATGCTGCTCCAGTTTTCTCTCACAGTTCAAAGACATGAAGGTTTAATAAACTGGTGTTGCTAAATTGGCCCGAAGGTGTGTGTGTGCCTGGGTGTTTGTGATCGCCTTGTGATGGACTAGTGTCATGTCCAGAGATTGTTCCTGACTGGTGTCCAATGATTGCTGGGAGAGTTTCAGCTACTCCATGACCCTCTCTTGGATAAGCAGGTTTGGAAGATGGATTGATGGCAAATATATCATTCACAGATAAAATCTGGACAAACTGATGTTTGGTTGTTGCTTGGTCTACTTAAAAGTGATGGTCTGTGAACTCCCGCAACCTAAGGATGAAATCTTGCAAAGAAAAAAAAAAATAAAATGCAAGAGTTATGCTGACTGGTTGAATTTCATTATGCATAAATAACGTGAGGTGTAGCTCGAGAAGAACCCTACATGACCATTTCTCAGGGCTCTGTCATCATTTGGTCCACTGTAAACACAATTGAAAAGGTGTGCTTTTATAGATTTATACTGGGCAGCATATTGTAGTTTTAAAGGTTTATCTTGGCCTGCTCAAGAGATTACTTCCCACTCAAGGATTTTCCTCTCAGTGAAAATGGTTTTACAGATCATCAGTGTCAAGGGCCTAAATTGTATTTGTGCAACTCCTGCCAAGATGACGAGCACAAAAAGTGCTTGTGCTACTGGTGAATTCTGTGTGTGTCCCAGTGTTATGAGAGGCTGTCAGCAAAACAGATATGTCACTCACCCATGGCATTGACCGAAAACACAGCTAGGAAAAACAAAAAGTGCCATATAATATTTTAATCTTTTAAATTGTTTATCCCTGAGAATATAATACATACGAGTAATTTAAGCCCACTTTTTATGCGATTGCCACTTTTTCATAATTGATTAATCGTGTAAAGAAAAATGATTTCTAAAGAAAAGAGTTTACAGGTAATCGGGATAGCATTTAGTCAGATAACCATTTTATCAAAAAGCAAAGTCAACAAAAAAAAAATCCTCCTGTCATACCAGAGCTAAATTATTGTAATCTAGTGCTTTTCAAACACAGTTCCAACTTACTGCAACTCTTAATGTCATACAGAGCAATAATAAAGCAAAGTAGTTAATCTGTAATTTGTTAGTCATGCAATGTGGGTGGACAAAGTGCTATAATCTGAAAAGCAAACTTATAAACAGAAGTTAAAAAAATCAAGAAAGGGCACTTATCACAGATATTGGATTTGGCGTTTGTATGATATACTAGTCACATTACCTATCAAACACAGTTAATAAACCACATTTTAAAATATTTGACATTTCTTTCCTTATACAGTATGTCCCTTCAGCGCCTCTCCTCAGTACCCTCGCGTGTCTGAACCTCTCCTGCCCAGAGCTCCCTCTCTCAAATGTGTTCACATAAAGCCTGCTTCTCACACTCTGTCATTTTGAGGTGTCTCGATCCAGTTTTATACTTTCTGTCTTTGAAGACGACTCTCAGCATGCTGTCCATGCCTTTACTACTCCTCGTGTGTCTCACACTTGCTTTTTAATTGTGTTGCCAAGGCCAAACAGACCAATCAGATTGCTCATAGAGACTGAACACACACACACACACATAGACCTTAGCATTGTATTATAAAATAATGCGAATTTCAGAATCATAATGCAAACACAAATAGACAGTAAGTCAGTCAGGAACGTATGCAGGTTCTAAATTTTAGTCCAATGGCAAGCATTCTTCTTCACCTGTTTTGTCAGTTCTCTGGTTGAGATAGCTTTTCTATTTTGTTCTTCCGATATTTCCTTCTTTTACATCCCAGTTTTCTACCTAAACACCAGTGGCTCATCTTTCTACCACTACTCTTTCACAGCCATCTCAGACACTTCAGGGATTATACTGTAAGTTGCCCTTCCAAATACTAAAGAATTTCTATAAATCCACTATTGAAAGTATCCTGACAAGAAGTATTACTGCCAGGTCTCGAAGCAGCACATAGCAGGACCACAAGGTATCACTTGGTATGCACTCTCTAACTTCCAGGACATCTACACTAAGCAATGTCAGATCAGGATAAAAAAATTGTCAGAGATACCAATGATACCAGTCAACCCAGCAATAGCCTATTCTCTGTGCTGTGGTCAGGTAAATGATACAGCAGCCTGAAGACCAGCTCAGAGAGATTGTCCTAAATGAGGACAGTGCCTGGAGCTATGTGATACCCTATTGTTAAACCCCCTACATTATTTATTTATTATGTATATATTTATAACATTAATATAATACTGTCATTGTACATACTGATGTTTACAGAACTGAGTATTTACAATTTTACTTTTGTCTTTTTATATTTTTCCAAGTCTTAGACTTCGGCAACTAAGCATTGCATTACATATGGGACTGTGCAATTAGTTGAATGTGACAAATGAAATTTGATTTAAAATGAGAAGAATCCATCAGGAAAGGCTGACTGGGTTGGCATACTGTAATCACACTTTTAGAAATGTTATATCAGGGAAATAGCTAGCCATACTGTAGAAAAAAGATGCTAAAATACACTTTTTAAGTTTTGTCTTTTTTAAAGCATTATTAGCCCTTGCTGAAACATGTTATTAGGAATAATATAATCTAATAAAACAGGTGTAAGAGGTATATATCAGATAAGTTGTTTTTGCTTTGTTTTCTATGAGTTAAAATTAAATTAATTATTTTAATACATTCTTATTATCATGGTGCTGGAAACTGGTGACATATTGCATGTTGGTTGGACATGCAAGCAAGAATTTCACTGTACATGTGACTGTACTACAGTATATGTGCTACTGCTACTATACTATACTGTACTATACTATACTATACTATACTATATTCAGTTTCACACCAGCTGTCAAGTTTGGATTGGTACACAGAGCTCAATCAGCATTACATTATACCCTTGGATTGAGGATTTAATTTGCTTTGGAGAAAAGGACCAAAACATTTACCTCTCAGTACTACACAATGGGCTCTCTAACCATTCCTACAAATAAATAAATAAATAAACAGCTACTGTAGTTGTCACATCTCACGCCAGCACAACTTAGAGGTGATCCTTAAAGACTTTCCCCATCACTGACTTCATTCACGTCCAGAAAATGTTCTTTAAAGTCCAGTATGCATTGCTCATTAGAGTCTTGAAAGCTTGTTTCGGTAAATTGAGTATTGTCATCTTTCTATTTACCTTTCTCTTTGCTTGCTTTGGCATGGTCTGCTGCACAGGTGGAAGCTATAACAATGTTGTTATTCACAAAGGTGTTAAAGACAGAACTGAAATGCTCAATGGCTGCCTCTAATGTGTTATCTGCCTGGATGCTAACACTTAAGGGGAAACATCAGTTTCCAGGATTGGTCCCCATATTAGAGTTTCACTTTTTTGTATGTTTTCTTAATTCTTTGTTAATAATTTCAATTACTGCAGAAGAATGCAATAAACAGTCTGTTTCATTCTTCTTTTGTTACTGTATGTATTTTTGAGACGGCACAGTGTTTATTACTAATGACTCAACAGCTACAGGGACCCATATGTAACTCTGTCTGTGAGGACTGTGCAGATCTTTTTATCTCTACATGGATTATTTTTTCAGTTTACTGCAGTTTCTTCACACATCTCAAGACAAGAATGTCTGTTTGAAAGGTGACTCGAAAATGATCATCTGTTTATGAAATGAATGGGTTAGTTTCTGGATTGTGTTAAATGTTGCTGGCTGGCGGCCTCACTGATCCTCAAACCATATGCTGGGATGAATGATTTTAGTAAATGGATGGAATCAGGATTTTATTTTGCGTGTATGTTTGAGGGCTCACTGAATGTATTGGAAATAGAATGTGGCCCTCTGGATCAGTGAATCAGCCAATTTTAACAATTCTGCCACAGTGTCACCTGAAATTGTATGTCAGCACAAACTGTACCACAGCAAGATGACACGTTACTGTAAAATTTCAGGTTTTATTTTACTATAGGGAGCATTAATGGTGTTTAATGGGAGTGTCTGTGGACTTAACCAATGAAATCTTTAAAAGCCTGGACAAAAAACATAGAAATAGAGAAATGTTCCTTTATTGTTGACTAATTCAGGTTAAGAGCTGCCCTCCTGCTCTGAACCCTTAATCTCGAGTGAGGTGTGCCAAAAGTCTAGATGGACATGTACTTGTAGCCTTTTACTAGGACATACATAACAAGTACATGCCCTCCTTTAGTTACAGATATTCCAGAAGCCCCAAAATGTGTACAACAGCAGTCCAATGAAGAGCGTAGGTCCTGCTGGTCAGGGAGAAAGAAGCTCCATGTGCACTGTGGTGTGGTGGTTAAGACTTTAGACTTCAAACCCTGAAGTTGTGGCTTCAAATCCTGCTACTGACATTGTGTGACCATGACCAAGTCTCAAAAAGAAATGAATCCAATTTTATCATAAATGTTGTAAGGTGTCTTGGATAAAGGCATCAGCTAAAAGTAAATGTAAAGGCAGTGACCACTGAAAGCATTTCAGAAACCTTAGGAAGTTGTGCTGTGGATGAAGTGGGCTTAATTTCTTTATTATAAAGTGTAACTTTCCATTTTACTTGTGATCTCTGTGGTGTCAGCAGAATGTGTCCATCAAACAACAATAGTGCAATTTTATTACATTTTCAGGAATTCATTGATACTGTATATTCTGGTAATTAAGAAAGGATTTGTACTGTAGAATGAATATTTAACACAGACAAAGGAGTAACACAGACTTAAGGATTTTGTGATTATTTGATTTCTGAAGAACATCCATATTACAGTGGTCAAAAGAAAAAGGTAGGAGAGTTGTGAACTAGGAAGCACTGTCGTCTCCGTATGGAAAACTCATCCAAAAGTTCATACATGGTTGTCCTCTCTTGCTAAACAAATCTTAAGTTGGAGAGGTCTGTTAACATTTGACACTAAAGATGTCTCATATAAGGGTCTTAGAATTGTATTTCTTTCCTGTTGTGTATATTAATACAACAAATTCCAGTTTCTGTATTACACCTTGTCTGAAAAAGGTGCCTAAGCTGCCTTGAAACCATGCATATTGAAATCTACTCAAACAATAAAAGGTGTTATTTTACTTCACTTCTCATAACCTCCAGGCTGAAAATGAAGGTTGTATTGGGGAGATAATTGCCATTTAATCAAGACTGTTGAAATTAGGGAATGGGATGTGGGAAGTTTAAGAAAGGCCAGGTGTTAGAGCTCAAGAAGGGTGGTCAGGCTATAATATCGATGTATTCAGACAAAATACAGACATAACAATGTAATACAGTGGAATCCTATTGTAGTGAAATTCTTGGGACCATAAAAATATTTTGTTATAACTATTATGGAGAAAATATGTATAGTATTGTGACCAGTGTCACCGGTGATTCGCCATCTCTAATGGCAGCAGTGCAAGGACAGTTCTGTAGCTGCTCTGGTAAACAGTAAACCAACAGCAAAGTAATTGGTTGTCCTCTGCAGGATCAGGCTTCAAACATCGCTTGATGTTTAGAACCTTTAACACCGGGCTTTGACCTGCCCTTCCTCACACTCTCCTGGTTTGCCACAGCGGTGATTCCGAACCACTGGTGTTCTTCTAATCTGAAGATGGGAGCTAAAGCAGGACAGTTGCCCATGTCGTGGCTCCTATTTCATCTGCTTGAGTGCTGAAGTAGCAGTTCATATTTTGAATGAAGTCTTGAGACTGTACCTGCCTTCTCTATACAGTAATAAAATACCTGTATTTTCCTTGGAAACCTGGACTCATCTTCCTGTCTTTTGTGCAACTCTGTGACCCAATCTTGATGATATCTGTATAAACAAAAACAACACTTCTTAAACTGCAAATTATTAATTAAATTAAATTAATTAGATATTAAATGTAACATTTTTTATAGAAATACAGGTATGATTACAGAATGAAATTGAGGCATTAGATGTAACTTTTTTTTCAGCATAAACTGACACTGTTTCTCACTTTCTTTGCTTATCACAAAGAAAACTTTGAGAAGCACTATGAAACTTGAACAGTGCAGTATCCACACTTGACACAACTACCCATGCAGATGCTCAGTGCTGCACTGACTCACCTGTATGATGTCACACCTACACTTTCGCCGGGTCTCACCCAGGCTTTCCAAGACTGGAAATTTCGCAACAGATTTTCACTTTCTTTTGGTCTAACAAGAAAGAGACGGCCTGTTGCAGGGTTCCTGAGATTCGGCAAAAGTATAGGTGTGGCGTTAAGTATTTTTTGCATTGCATTATTATCTTTGTTGGCCATTTTTAGTCGAAAAAATGCTCATTAAGCTGGAATTTACATTCCATTAAAGCGAATATGATGTTATATGAATATCTATATGGGACAAGAAAAGTATTCTCTATTCTGAAAATAATGTTACTTTAGTATTTGCTATTATATGATTTTACCAATACAAACTAGGCTAAAAGTGACCTGCCTTAATGCCTGATTGAAATGAACTTATATGTCAATGTGCTTAAATCCTATCGGAGTCCTAGTACCGAGTATAAAATGAATGTAAAAGCAAAGCTAAAAAGATGTTGCACTGGCCATTTAAGCAAGAGAAAAATTATATATGGGTTAGTTACAAGTGAGAGATGAGCCACATATTACTAAGGATATCAGGTTGAAAAAGATGAAAGATGATGGCACACCGTTGGGGACATGTTATGACGAAGATAAAGTAGAGTCGAAGAGGTTCTTTTATTCTTTAAGCTCAATGAGAACAGTCAAGCAGGAGGCTAAATATATTTGGAACAGCAAGAGGAATAACACCTACACCAAAGAAAATGGCAAGTGCTCTCAATTCCTCCTTTTCATAAGTGTTTATCTGTAAAGGAGCTGAGAACATCGCAGTAGAGATAGCGTATACTATTTGTAGGCAGCAGTGATGATAAATAATATTCTGTGTGTCTCTGTCGTCTGCACTCATGTAAACATTATCTGCTAATGAAATATTATTCTTTTATATTGAATACAGAGTATATATTTTTATTTCTGCTTATTATCAAGCAAATGACACCTTTTATTGGCTAACTAAAAGATTACAATATGCAAGCTTTCGAGGCAACTCAGGCCCCTTCTTCAGTAAGATGGCCCGAGTACGAGGCCTGAGTTGCCTCGAAAGCTTGCATATTGTAATCTTTTTTAGTTAGCCAATAAAAGGTGTCATTTTCTCTACATTCATAATGGCTAACACGGTACAACAACCTAGTACTGCTTATTATCACCATTTTATGGTGCTCATTTTTCCTTTTTTACTATGTGCTGCTTTCCTTTTTCATTTCTTTACTATATAAATATGTCAGAAAATATTTCTCAGGCTCTGCTAGGAGAAAGATTGAGAAAGTCCTTTCTTTTTCATAGAATATAGAACATATAAAGGTGTATATGTATATATGTTCATCATGTCATGTAAGAGCTGGGGAGTCTAATGACAGAGGCTAAGTGTGGTTTTGTACAAGGAAAGATTTTTTAATGCAAAGCTAAGTATAAACATATTATTTGTGTGATGTTTGACTTGTTTTGTGGTTATTTATCACTGTTATGGTTGCAGAATGACCATTCTACAGTGCAATTCCCAGCATTGAACCTGGTCCTTCTGTGGAGCTGGACATAATGTTAAGTGATTATACAAAGGCAAAAGGAGTTGCCTGAGGCAGCCAGACAATCCAGTGCAAAAAAGTCCCTATACACAATCCAGAAAGCAAATAAAAAAAGAGCAGGGGTTCAAAATCCAGTGCAATAAATCAAAGTTAAGCAATAGTCACTAGAACTTACCATCACCACAAGCACTTGGTTTTCCTCCTTGACAGCAATGGGCAGCTGACCATCTACAAGACACATGGTACATAGAAAAAAATACTTTGATGTAAAGAAACTATAGAATAATAATGTTAAAATAAAAATGAACAAACCAGACATTAAAGAGACATTTAAGTATCAGCCCGGGGGTAACCATGGCTAAAACTTAACACAAACATTTTACTCTTATTTTAAAAAAAAGGTGTCTTACTGCACACAGATTTCTTTTATTTTCTGTAAAAAACTTTACAGACTTTACATGGGACTTGTATTTAATTTAATTTTTATTAATTTAGATGAATCTTAAAAAGTAATTGCTCATTTTATTAACCATCACAGTAAATGAATGCTGAAGAAGTCTTGTCTGCTATTTGATACTGGCATTTCTCTCCTGCTATGATTTATATAGCTTTTGTATGAGTAAATGTTGTACTGTATACTGTATATATAGTCCAATCGCTTGGGTGCAGGAACTTAAAGAATTTTAAAACAAACAGATATATACTACATGCTTACAGGTTGAATAATCCATTCATACATTCACTGTTTAAAGGTATTCATTTTTGCATTTTCTGAATCTGATTAATCCATTAACAGGGTTACAGAGTCTATCATGGCACCAACAGCAGCAAGAAAAGAAGACAAGGTGTCAGTGTGCATCAGGACCCACTAGTACACACACACTTCTACTCATAGCTTGACAAGTTAGTGCCCCTAATCATTTTAAAACATGTGTCTGATTGGTGTGGAAGGAAACAAGTGTAGAGGAAAATCTATGAAGACATGGGAAGTACATATAAGCTCCAGAGAGACAGTGAAAGGGCCAGGATTCAAGCTTAGTCACCAATGGTCAACAAATACCCCTCTGTGCCACTAGAAGTAAGCCATCTTACTGAATACCTACTGCATTACTAGGAGAAAAAATATAGCCAGATTAGTTCATGTTGACTGTTTAAACACAATAAAAATCACTCATATGAAAATAAATGGTAACAGAATAGCAACATTACAAAAATACCATCATTAAATGAAAAAATGAAAAAGTTCTTTTGATGATTAGCTATCCTGTTAACACAACATTATTATTGTATGTATAACAGTAAGTTACAGTTAATGTTAAGTATATTTATATTCTGTTTTTAGTTGTTATAGTATTGTAAATTTAATCATTTAGTCTGCATTTTTATCCAAAGTGAGTTACAAAAGAAATGAACATAACTGAGTAAACATCAGTCTGTGGACTGCTTTGAAACAAATGCTACAGGACAAAAATTCAAAATTGACCATCACAAGTAATGAGCTTTAAACTAAACAGAACAGATTGGACTACATCCTACTAACAAATGGGAGAGGAATACTGGAAGAAAAATCTATCTATCTATCTATCTATCTACAGGGTGGCCCAGATCTAATTATGCAGATCCAGATCGTCTGGATGACTTTGATTTATGTGGGGACGATGCCAGATCAGTGCAAAGGCGATTCTTCATGTCGTCAGTTTGCACACTTCTAGATGGTCTGGGATTTTTTGGGCGATTTTCAATGTAATAAACTTAAAAAGTTATAGCATAAATAAAAATTACATAATTAGATCTGGACCACCCTATATCTATCTATCTATCTATGTATCTAAAATGACTTCAAATTCTACACAGTTTATTCATTTCCATTCTGGACTACAGTATAAGGAAAATAATTTTGTATAACATATACCCAATGGACAAATACAGTTTTCCTGAAATTAAAAGCTACACAGTGCTAAACACAGAAAATCTACTAAAATTATAAATTGTCTACATGTGTGTATAACGGGCATCTTCAGTGCTTCCATACTAACTGTAATTCCATCTGGAGCCACAGGTTGGCGCTGTCATACCTTTCCTACTTGTGTCCTTAGATTCAAAGATCACAGACTGGAGGACTACAGACATCACTTGTGCTCATTGTGCCTCTTCCACCCTGCGACCAGTTTAACTCCAAGCCTCACTGGAAATAGTCAGTTATATTGAACTCAGACCAGTGCACTTGGTTCTGCTCTTTCTCTTTTTATACTTTTCACTTGAAATTAGAAGGGGTTCACCCTGTGGTGCCCCAACCATTCATACCTTTTGTTGTCTAGTCTTATAAACTTTAGAGTTATTTAGGAAGCGACAGGAACTTTGTAAAGTTAAATCTTGAGGGCTTTGAGTAGTATAAAAGTGCTATATAAATGTAAAAGAATTAAAATTAAATTTTAAATTACTAGCAATTTTGGGGCAGATTTTCACCTCTAATTAAAGAAGTTATTTAATAAATTGTGCTGTTTCCAATGTTGCCTTTTATTGCAGAAGGTGAATACCACAGTGCTTAGTATTCTTTCTTATGGGTCTAGCCTCTGTGGTTGTAATGGCTGTTGGCTGAGGGGAGATCCAAGTGTCCTATTCATGCCAACATGGGCTTTTATTCTGGGTATTTCTGTTTTTCTCCCTGCAATTGCATGTTAGCTGAATTAATTCTAATTCTAGAGTCTAATTCTAAGTAGTTCTAATTCTAATTAGCCGTGGGGATGAGGACTGCCCTGTCTAGAAATATTTCTTCTTTCTAGCTCATTCAACCTAGAACTGGATTAAATACTGAATCTTTGTATTCACTTTTGAAATATAATATACAAGTTCGTTTTTACAAGTGGTAATTTCCATATACATTAATAGTAATAGTAACACCGTAGTTTAGGTACTACAAAATTGCATCTATTACTCATTTAGTCTTTAGTAGTAGGGTGTTGTACTGTGTTAGCCATAATAGGTGCAATGAACAGTCAAGCAAAATTTTATTGGCTAACTGAACAGAATACAGCTCTGGCCCCGTCTTCAGGCACCTTGTAATCAATTACTCTTATGTAACAAGACCTTAACAAAGGCTTCTTTGGGTCTTGTCTTCACAACACTTCTAAAACATCACTAGATTGGTTATTCATCTCTGTGCAGTGTAGCATATTGAAAAAAAAATGACATGTTAGTATGAAGGATTCACCGGAGTTACTGTATACTAAATATGGAATATCAAGAGAAATGCATCTCAGTTTAGCCACCTTGGACCACTCCAAAGTGAAGTTTTGTTAGTAGGTGACATTGCAGAGATAGATAGCCTCTTTACTGATGTTTTGTAAGTGTTATGAAGAACAAAGAAGTGTTTGTTAAGGTCTTGTTACATAATAGTAAATTAGTAATAGATGCATTTTGCAGTACGTAAAATAAAGTGCTATCATATTAATATTATTATTGAACATACTGGGGGGACAAGCCCCTCCAGTGCCTTTGGTGCCCAATCCCCAGTTGTGGCAAGAATATTAGTAAAATCTGTAAAAGTATAAAAGAAAAAATATTTTTTAATGGAGTAAAAATCATGAAATGAGAATACAATATTTACTCTCTTACCAATTAGAGTATTCAGGTTAAACTGAGATCCACTATGCTCAATGAGTATTAATAAGAGAATAAATGAACGATCCATTCGTTTTAACTGACATTCTTATAGATAAAAAAACTTTTTTTTAAAAATGACAGGAAAAATCATATGAAAACTAAAGTGATATGCAATGGGTCATCGTAACTTGACCTTCAGCTATCTAAATCACCTAAATACAACCACTGGTGTTAAACCACAACTTTCTTGATATTTAAGTTTATAATTTTAAAACAGAATAAGAATTGGAAAATCTAACATTACATTAAAGTTTAACAAATTCTGAAAAGAATGATACCAAACATATATATGTAGGTTGTAAAATAAGCCAGATTTAAAGTGTGACAAAAAACAAAGTCACATAAAATCGTTGCACTTTTAGGTTTAGGATTTTATATATATAGAGTAGATTAATTACTAATTTGATTAAATTACACAGATGTCTCTGCAAGTTAAACTAACTGGTCATTCTCTGCCAGGTTCTTCAGCCTGTTTTATGCACAACCCCAATGTCTTTGCTTTTAAACAATTACATGATAAAAAGGATTCATGCAGCTTTCCACTGAGGCCCATCTAGGATGATACCATTTTTGTTGAATTTGAATGCTTTATGCACTGTAGTAGTTGGCACAGATAATTAAAGCTTTTCACACTTTTATTTTATGTTTGTTTTATATATTTAATATTACCCTGCTAAATGCAGGAATTGCCACTCACAACCATTGGTCCAAAATAACAACAACAATGACAATAGAAATAATAACCAGTTCATCCTGCCATTTACCCTACCCTAAGCCTAACCGCACTTGTATCAATTCAAGGTTGCTTGGAGTCAGATCCCAAATGGAGGTTCAGCAGAAACACAACTAAAACACATTCAAACAAGGTCAATTTAGAGTCAGGTATCCCCCTCAGTTATCCATGTTTGGGATGTAGGAGAAAAAACAAAGAACTAGGAATAAAACCTACTCAGTCAAGGAGAGAACACGAGGAAAATTGACTAGGATTCCAATAACAATAATTATATTAATTCATTGATTTCCCATGACCAGTTCTTTCAGCTGCAAGGTCATGAGAGGTCTGATCCTTTCCTAGTTGCATTAGGCTTACGTCAGAAAGCAGACTGCATAGAGTCCACAACACAATCTAAATCTTAGTCACCAGACGAATCTACCCAACATATTTTGGTTGTGTAAGAAAATCAGAATACCTTTAGAAAGTCCACAAAGAAAAGGTCAGAAAATGCACGGACTTTGACATAGGTTAGAAGAGAAACTTCTACATAGCATGTGTCTAGAGTAAGATTTGAACGCAAGATTCTGTGCTATAAAACAGCATCACTAGCCCATGACATTACACCAATGATAATAAAAATAAGTTGTATTTATCTTACCAAACTTAATGCCTGTTTAAAGTAAAATCAAGTTTAAAATAATAAAACACAAGAAAACAAAGAAAGCTCCACAGTCCACAGCTATGGAACACCATTCAATTATTACAATATGAAATAATGTTTTTTCAGTGATGTGAGTAGTTAAAATATGTTAAGCTTTATTCAAAATTTTAACAAAAGATGAGCATTTTGTGTCATGGAAATATTAAGGCAATACATTCTAAGGCAATGAAGTGGTAGCTGAAAGTGACCTGCTATACTCCACTTATTAGCTGGAAACAATGACAATCAGTGTGTAGTAAGAAGTGTCATCCTCCATGTAAGCTTCCATCTCCAGTGTCCAAGTACTGGTAATTCTAAGTCAGCTTTTGGACATCAACAGGGATGATTGCGGGTTGATCCATCATTTAAGAAGAATTTAAGAAGAAAGGCAGGTGTGGCTACAACACGTTTGTCCACTGTTATTTATACCAATGAGCATACTTGCCGCTATTTCACACATCAGGGGATAAACTGAATGTATCAAATGAAGAGTCCGTTTCAATTTAGTTTCTTTCATTTACAAAGTGGTTTACTTTTGGGCAATTAAACCTGATTTAGGCACATTGAAGTAGGTGTCCGGCACCTGCCTAAACTGATTGATTTTCCGTCAAGGAGCCACCAATATTTTGTACATATTTACATTGCATTGTGTATGCATTAATTAAAAAATAAACTTTTACATCTATATGAAAGACATCTCAGCTATAATAAAAAACAATGTTTTTTCATCATCTCCAGCAATATTTTACCTGAAGGAAGGTGAAATCATCCATATTGCCTCTTTCGATGCCAGCATTAATTCTTCCCTCATATAACAACTGACAACTTTTTTCATAGTTGCTGTGTCTTTCAGTTAACTTTAATCTCTTCTCAGGTCTTCTCTCCCCAGACATTTTTCCTCTTAAACTTTCTTTTAAGTATTTCTTAAATACTTTCTTCAGAATCTTTTTCTTTTTTGGCTACCACATTGCTTCAACAGTAATTCCCTCCATATGAACATTTGTGTAACATTTATTCTTGCAAAGAGCTCTTCTCAGAAGTGAGGCTTAAAATGTATACACTGATTTACAAATATATAAAATAATCAGTTAAAAATACAAAACTCCATACAACATGTTATGAATAGGCATGACAGTATATCTAAAATTTTACGAAAAATTAAGTTAATTGGCTAAAAGGTCTCATGATATTTGACAGGTATTATGTTCATAATCTAATTCATTTGTTACTACATTTTAATGTTCAGCCTAACAATGTTAAGGGAACATAAGAGTAATTGTCCAAGAAATAAAGGAAAATAAAATGTCAAGTTGAAACCATAACAAGTAAATCCTCTTGGGAAAAGTTAAAGTCAACCCTAGCCTTCTGGACATCCAGTTCTTCTCTGTGGAGTGTGACATGGTCCAGGCCAGGGGCCTCATGTATAAACAGTGCGACGCACAGAATTGTTAGCGTAAGAACTTCACCACGTTCAAATCGCGATGTATAAAACCTACACTTGGCGTAAAGCCACGACTTTTCCACGGTACCTCATACCTTGTCGTAGTTCTCCGCTCGGTTTTGCAGACTGGCGGCACCCAGCGTCAAAGCAATGGTACTGTTCCTGTGTGATTACTCATTATTTTCCTGACGGCTTTATAAATACACAGAAACTAACCGCATATTGTTTATTAGTGTAATGCATCTGATTGTAATTAACTTGTAACAATATAATGGTCCAGGGAATAGCCATAGTATTCCAAATACCATAACTGCTTTAGCGTTGTTACTCTCACTGCACCTTCTTCTTCTTCTTCTTCAGCTCCTCCCGTTAGGAGTTGCCACAGCGGATCATCTTTTCCATATTACTCTCACTGCACCACTCGGAGTATTTATATCACTGTATCTGAGTGTGAATCACAGCAGCAGCTGATCGGAAAGAGAATTATCGGTATACAGCATCAGGACACGCTGTCTCAGCCACGGCAAAACGTTTTAAAGCCTTTCCTGTACAGACCTCGGTTCAGAAACAGTTTCATCCCAAGAACTAAAACACTCAATCAATTGCTCCTTGTAGAACTGTTTGTACTTATAAGTACAATTACCTCACTGTAAACTTGCACTACAGTTATAATATTGCACAACCTGAGCCACTTTATAAAGCGCGTATTTACATATGATGACAATATCATTTTAAGATGAAATGCAGCAAAATATGTTGATTATATTATACAGGTAAAACTTTAACTTCATTTAAATAATCTATATTCTTCACTGGGACTGGCGTGAAGGATAGAATAATTAAACATGTACTACGAAGATAGTTCAATGTTCCTTAAACTTTTTAAAGAATCAGCGCTCTAAGTTTACAGATGGCTTAACATCTATTACAGAGATGGCAATCGGTTACTTGGAGAAAGAAAAGCAAGAACTGCATGGTGGCCACGCCAATATATATTGAATATAAAACAGAAAGAGAAAATAACGACACAGCTAAAAAAGCAGCGGCAAATTTCGACAAAAGTTAAATGCTTGTGTCATGAGCACGAGGCGGCTATGCAGTGTCTGCAACGGACGTGGCCATCCGCCGTGCATAAGCTACCTCACTGACATTGGCGGGCCAAAGAGCCACCGACTCTTTTCTGCCCAGGCCACCACAAGCCTAGAGCCGCCCTGATACTGCTGCAATAAATAATTTCATCGATGGTCGTGCACAATCGCTGCGCTGTAAAACCCATGTTTAATAACGTGCTTTAACTCTTATCATCATAAAATGATATCACGTATACATCTCAGTATTTTAGTTATTCAGAGAGCTGTAATATCACGAATGTAATGGATTCTGTGTACAGTCGGAGGAAGAGAGCCGGTTTAAGAAGCAAGTAGTGATTCACACACATAGGCACATAGAAGATCAAATACAAAACAAAGCATTTAACGTGCTACTTTAATTACGATATGATTTGAGAAACTGGTTAATTAAATGATTTTAAGATGACGTTTATGATGTTCTACTTTAATGACAAAATAAACTACATGATTAAAGTGGAAATTTCGAGATTGAAGTTGACATTTCGTGCTTTTTTCCCCACTGTGTGCCTTTTTTTCTCTGTACCCTAAAAAGCTTTCATATGACACTCAGACGGTAGGCTACGACTCGCCTTTTCACGGCGACTGATATCTGAGCTTTCAAGTTTCTCCAACACGCTATGTCACTCGATCAACTTCCTTTTGTTGATTATACCACGGTTTAATTAAACAAATAGTATATTTTTCCTTTGCCTCCACTTGGTATTCGCTGAAATTGTTATATTTTCCCCCGTGCTTTTCCCATTGTCTTTTCACAGAAGGCTGAGCTTAAGGGCGATTTATATTGATTTGCATATTCAAAGAGGCGTAATTCTGGGAGGAGTTGGGGCGTTATATAATGCACGTGCTCGAG
This sequence comes from Polypterus senegalus, assembly GCF_016835505.1. NCBI lineage: Eukaryota > Metazoa > Chordata > Cladistia > Polypteriformes > Polypteridae > Polypterus > Polypterus senegalus. The sequence goes on along the minus strand of NC_053167.1, from coordinate 90,689,915 downwards.
CGTTAGTTTTCACGCTGATCGGGATTTATGTAGCGAAAGAACGTGGAAGTTGGAGACGCACAGATTCCTGCATCTGGATTTTTCTGTGCGTAAGCACATTTCGGCTTTTGTGCTTACGCCATGTTATAGTGCGAGTTCTACGCACGACGTTATACATGAGGCCCCAGGCCTTTCTGTAAGACACTTCCATCTCTTTACCTCAGGGTGCACATCCTCAGACAGTATATTTCAGTGCTGCCCACTCTGTCTTAATGCTGTTCCTGCCAAGCTCCTTGAACCCATCCTGAGCTAGCTATTCAGAAATTCCTCTATAAGGGTTCATTCTAAAATGTTGACAGATTGCATTTCTTCATCACAAGGTTTAATAGCTTTGTTCTCCCAGTCTTGCCACATTTTAGCCGACAATCTTCAGTTTTGTTCAGACAGCTTAAAGAAATTCTGCTGTGTTTATTGTTGACAAACTGGCAATCCATCTACAGATTGGTTGCCGCCTTGTGCACATCCCAATGTGGAAGAACCTGTAAGGAAGAACACAACTAATAAATAACTGTTTAAAACCCAGCTCCATAACTAACTGATGCCCTGTTTAGTGTTGGGCCTTATCTTCCTCTCTGTGATACTGGCACTGAAATGTTGAAGCTTATTTTATAGTGAGTTTTGGAATTGGAGCAGCATTGTGATTAGAGTTATTTCAACGCATCTCCAGGACACTGAGTGTGGATCCCAACCTGGTCAGTGCTTGTGCTGAGTTTGTACATTCACAATGTTCCTACCAGCTTTTCGTCACAGTTTTTGTTGTGATAAGCTCTAGCTCTCTGTGGTGTAAAAAAATGTTTTGGAAAATCTCATATCTTGTAGCACATGGAGGAATATTTCAAAATTGAAATAAAAAATAAACAAATAAACAGTCATATGTGAACAAACATAACTAAATGTATCGTTAGCATTTAAATGTATCATATGTTCTCTCTCTCTCTCTCTCTCTATATATATACAGTATATATATATTCTTATTTATTTACATATTTATTGAAATATTTCTTCATTTATTTATTTCAGTGACACTGTGTGGAAAATGAAATACACAATGAAATAAAAACTGTCACCTTCACCCATCAAAGTTGAGAGACTGGACTCTAGCGAGTATAGTATTTTGATTATATCAGTAAAGTGGACATATATCTTTGTCCATCAAGGGTTGGTCATGTTTACAGCAGACACTTCAGATGCAGACTTGTGATGAAGAAATTCTTAGCCTCTTGAATTAAAATTGCCGCTTCATGCAGTAATTCTCTGCCACATTTTTTACTTTCTCATATACAAAGTATATGGAAAGTATTGTAATCATCCAAAAATTAAATTTCGAGATTTTAATGAATCTCGACGTTTTAGATCTCCTTGAATCCGAAAATACAATTTTTTGAATTATGTCTGTGTGTCTGTCTGTGTGTGTGTGTAAGTAAACACGATAACTTCAGTATGCTTTCACTTAGGCCAACCAAATTTTGCATTCATGTATTAGGTACAAAACTTAGATTTCTATCAACTTTCAGGCTATTTCTGCTAAACGGAAGTGGTACTTTATTATTCATGCAGCTGCAGAGTACGATTTATTCAAATTTAGTTTTATAATACTTTTTCAATATATTATTAATGTGATTTGATTTGTTGTTGATGGTTCTTTAATGAGCATAATTTAAAAATATAATCATTGTCTTGCGGTTTACTCCACAAATATCCATCCCTATATCTGAGTATACCAGAAAGTTTAGGGGAGACCAATCCTGATTTTTTTTTGCCACGGACCTGCACAGTCACAACATTGAGCATGGAATTCACTGGCGATTCACCAAACCCAACACTTGTTACAGTCCAGCCTTTCAACTTTAACAAGTGAAAATTTCATTTTATAATGTACTAGCAAAATACCAGCGCATGGAGTAGTGTGTTAAAGAAGTAATAAAAAAAGGAAACATCTTGAAAATAATGTAACATGATCATCAATGTAATTGTTTTGTCACTGTTATGAGTGTTGCTTTCATATATATATATATATAGTATATATATATATACACATACATACACACACACATTATATATACAGCATATATATCTATATATATCTAATATCTATATATATATCTATATCTATATCTCTCTATATATATACACATACATACTGTACATACATACACACACACATTATATATATATCTATCTATCTATCTCTATATCTATATATCTATATATATATAGCAAAATACCAGTGCTAAGTATTGCCTTAAAAGTTTTATTAAGAAGACAATTAAACCTTTTTAAACTGAGGGAAAATATACCAATAATTATTTGTTAAGGATCTCTTTGTATACCACATTGTGAGTTCGGCCCTCCGGTTGTAACATGACCAAGCTGTGCTGACCTTACTCTTAAGCATGCAACGTACAGCTGGCCATGTGAACAGTAATCTTGTTTCAAATCTCACAGCTTGGATTGCTGCTGTCATAATCGGTTTGAGTTTCATGGTTTGTTTCAATTACGAGTAGTAATAGTAATACGACAGTATTTGTAGGACTTGTGTTGAAATGACATTCGGCATCTGTCAAGCGTTGTAAGTATACAACCAGTTTCATCGATAACTTCACATCCAGCTTTTGAGAGTTTAAACATTCATAAACATCAAAGTGTCCACTACTGAAATCGTCACCTGTGAATCTAAGATGTTTAAGAGGCATTGGCGGTTGTCCAAAGGTGTAAAATATTTTGCCATTTCGTACACTTGAAAGCGACAACCGAACAATTCAGCGGCAGCCATCAACTCACATGCAGATGCATAGGTGAAGGGCTTTAGCATTTCACTCTTCTAGTGCTCCTGTGTAGTATAATTATCTCCTGTACCGTCATCAGTCCACACCTTGAGCCTGTCCCAGTCATTCAACACATAAGACACAATGTTTCTCCAGGTATCAAGAGTGAGCCTAATATGGCCGTGCAATATGTAACAAAGAGAATGGAAAAGATAGGTGCCATCTCCGGGCATGGAAACCACTCGGTAAGAGACAGTTCTTTGATCGATGGTGATCACCTCGATAGACATGTTAATGCGGGTATGGTTGGAATGATAAAGGAAATGGGTACCTGAAAAATGTAAAGTAAGTCTAAAATACCTACACAATAACTATAATCGTAATAAATGAACAATAAAACAGCGGAGAAGCCATGGTTTAAATAAAAAGGCTGTAGTTATCAGCAGGGAGACGTGAATCCCGTGGCGAAGCAAGGAAGAGAATGTAGAGACTGGAGCGACAGACGGCCTTATATAGGCAGGCAGCCAACAACATGGGAGGCGTTAGGATGGGGACCCAATGCCGCCACACGGTGACTGAGCTGCAGGCTATGGATGTATATATGTACATAAGTAGGATTCAGTTAGCGTTGGGAACCCGCTACACAAATTTCTTGAAGATGTGCCCATAAGTAACAAAGACTGTTGAAAAGTTCAATATGGTGGCTGACAGTGGCATCATACCACCGAAATAAGTACCAAATTTCAGCCTTGTACCTACACGGGAATTTGGAGAATTAGTGACGTTGGAAAGTTCAATATGGTGGCTGACAGTGGCGTCATACCACGAAATAAGTATGCATACATTGGTTTCGTTAGCACAGGGAAGCCGCCTACCAAATTTCGTGAAGATGGGGCCATAAATAAGAAAGTTCAACATGGCGGACATTGTTGACCGTTATGACCGTTACGTGTAGAATTTCGAAATGAAACCTGCTTAACTTTTGTAAGTAAGCTGAACGGAATGAGCATGCCAAATTTCAGCCTTCTACCTACATGGGAAGTTGGAGAATTAGTGACGTTGGAAAGTTCAATATGGCGGCTGACAGTGGTGTCATACCACCGAAATAAGTATGTACATTGGTTTTGGTTAGCGCAGGGAAGCCGCCTACCAAATTTCGTGAAGATGGGGCCATGAATAAGAAAGTTCAACATGGCGGACTTTGTTGACCGTTATGCGAATTTGAAATGAAACCTGCTTAACTTTTGTAAGTAAGCTGTAAGGAATGAGCCTGCCAAATTTCAGCCTTCTACCTACACGGGAAGTTGGAGAATTAGTGACGTTTGCAAAATTCAATATGGCGGCCGACAGTGGCGCCATACCACCAAATAAGTACGTGCATCGGTTTTGGTTAGCGCAGGGAAGCCACCTACCAAATTTCGTGAAGATGGGGTCAGCCTTCTACCTACACGGGAAGTTGGAAAATTAGTGACGTTGGAAAGTTCAATATGGCGGCCGACAGTGGCGTTATACCATCGAAATAAGTACGCACATCGGTTTCGTTAGCACAGGAAGCCGCCACCAAATTTCGTGAAGATGGGGCCATAAATAAGAAAGTTCAACATGGCGGACGTTGTCGACTGTTATCGATCGTTATGACCGCTACATGTAGAATTTCAAATGAAACCTGCTTAACTTTTGTAAGTAAGCTGAACGGAATGAGCATGCCAAATTTCAGCCTTCTACATACATGGGAAGTTGGAGAATTAGTGACGTTGGAAAGTTCAATATGGCGGCTGACAGTGGTGTCATACCACCGAAATAAGTATGTACATTGGTTTTGGTTAGCGAGGGAAGCCGCCTACCAAATTTCGTGAAGTTGGGGCCATGAATAAGAAAGTTCAACATGGCGGACTTTGTTGACCGTTATGCGTAGAATTTCGAAATGAAACCTGCTTAACTTTTGTAAGTAAGCTGTAAGGAATGAGCCTGCCAAATTTCAGCCTTCTACCTACACGGGAAGTTGGAGAATTAGTGACGCTTTGCAAAATTCAATATGGCGGCCGACAGTGGCGTCATACCACCGAAATAAGTACGTACATCGGTTTTGGTAGCACAGGAAGCCGCCTACCAAATTTCGTGAAGATGGGGCCATAAATAAGAAAGTTCAACATGGCGGACGTTGTCGACTGTTATCGATCGCTATGACCGTTACATGTAGAATTTCGAAATGAAACCTGCTTAACTTTTGTAAGTAAGCTGTAAGGAATAAGCCTGCCAAATTTCAGCCTTCTACCTACACGGGAAGTTGGAGAATTAGTGATGAGTGAGTGAGTCAGTCAGTGAATGAGTGAGTGAGTGAGTGAGTACGTCAGTGAGGGCTTTGCCTTTTATTAGTATACATTTTGTGTTGCGTGAGGTGTTACTGAAATAAATAAATGAAGACAAAATTAAATAAATACATAAAGATATAAGCAACAAAAATGTATTTCATGAAACATTTAATTATTTATTCTCACATTTTATTGTATTTTTATTTGTTTATTTATTTATTGTCAAGATTCACAATATTTTTATTTGTACATTTATAGATTTATTTGATTTTTCTCTGAAAAATTACACAAAACTAGTAAGCAGCTTTAGTAACGCTTATTCCAATTTTATATTTTTCAAGAAATGACTGTGATAATAAGAAAATAATGAAAGATGGACAGAGTAAGATTTGTAAATTTGCTTCAGCGTTGTTCAATGTCCCAAGTTTCATTTGGATTGTGTAATTCCTCCTCTACAGACTCGCATCCTGATGCGCAGATACACAGACAGAGAAAAACACATGTGATCAAATTGTGCCTAAAACATAAACCCATGAAAAATTTAAGCTGACGTTTTAAACCCCATCACAACACTCTCTGTCAATTATATTATATAGCATACGGTATGTAGGGGAAGTAAAAAAAAAGAGAAAGAAAACCTCAAATATGAAAATCAACACAGCTTGATAACACACTATGTGATTGGGGCTTACAGAAGAGAAAATGGCAATCAGGAAGACCAGGGTGGGAGTTACAATAGCTGCTGAATGCGCCTCATACAGGCAATTCTAGATTGTTTGCATTGTCTTCAGTTTTCTTTTATGTTTTGAGCAGACCTACATAGGATTTATGTTATCATCTAACAAAACTGCTAAAGTTAATATTTTGAAATCATGAATCTTCACGGCTTCTGCTTCATTATTTTTTCCTTCTCATCCTCATTTTAGACAGCCAGCTGAGGCCTCAGGAACCTTCCAAATTGCGGCTCTTTCTTCATCTCTTAATCGGTGTGGCCTAGGGACTCAATTGACCTGGCGCCATAAAATTTTGTGAGATCCTTTGTGGGCAAGTATTTTGAGTGCAGGTGCATAACACGGGCTGTCGGGAAGCTGAAATCGCAGGCATGTGGCTGCCTTTGGGCTGATCAACTGGAGTTTCAGGGGACTCTCAGCAGGAGGATGACCCTGCATTTATCCAATATCTTCACAGATTTCAAAAATGTAATTCACAGAGTATATGGAGTAAATGAAATTGATGCAAATAAATAAACACCTGGAATGTTTCTAAATTTTCTTTTTGAAATAGACAGTTATTTCTATGTTGAAATGATTCCTAAAGCATAATTATTTTATATAAACAATGTTAATGTTTTTTTTGACTGAAGAGATTTCAACAAACATAGTCTCCAGAACTGGTTTCTGCATTGCACTCAGTGCTGTTTGAATAGGCTTCAACTCCATGCCACCCTATATTAAAATACATACATTCAGAACAGTTCAGACTAGGTCAGGTTATTATAAGCTTTTGCAAACAGGCAGTAGCACTTGGTTGACTATTCAGTGATCTATTAAATATTTCTATCCAAAACATGCTTAACGTGTCAATTTGGTTTAATTAGGGTTTTGCTTTTCCCAAAGAATCCACATTTGCTCTTTCAACACCATTTGACACCTGAGATCCCACAGAGGCCTGCCTCTATGTTTTTGCAATGCTCACCGTCTCTTTTGCTGAATAAGCCCCTGCTGAGCTTTAATGATCACTAACCAGAAAAGCTAAAGGCAAAGGAAGGGCTTCTATTGAACCTGTCCAGCCCCAGAAATACCTGTCAGCCTTTATGGTGCCTACCTGAGTACAGTCTTCATCATGGTTATAATTAGGGGATGAAGGGGTGGGAGTGTGGCAGGTATTGCGCCTGAAAACTATACACAACTTCCATTAAGAAACCCCAGGAGTGAACGTAATCAAAGAGCAGGCAGCGCTTAATAAGATCCTAAAGATCCCCACCCAACACTGCTTAAAACTCTGGCCATTTATTCTAACATTTAACCTGCCATGTTCATCATTTCCTTTTGGCAATTAGTCTCTTATAGAACAGGGCATGTAAGAACCTGGATGAATCTATGACAAAGGCAAGAGAAGGTCATTCCTGCTAAACAGACAGAAAACAAATAATGTTGGGGTGGTGCAGTGGTTAGCATCACAGCTCCAGAAGACTGGGTTCGATTTCTGATCCAGTCACTGCTTGCTCAACCCTGGTCTGCATAACTGGACGAGTCCCGCAGTTTTTCTTCCACATCTCCAAGACAAGCAGGTTGACGTGATTCATCATCATCATCATCAGTTTCACGGTTTACACAGGTTAGGTGGTAAAGGCTAGCATGACTGACATCTCTAAGGGAGCCAGTATGAGAGAGTTTGCCTCATTATGGACTGGCTCCCCTTCTAACTTTTGGTTCCTAGCTAAGCCAGTTCTCAGTAACTCCATAAGCCTGAACTGGTATCAAATGCATACACTAAATACAGTAGTTGAATGTTCTAAAAATATGCATGGGGTTACATTCCATTAGAGAATTATATACAGTAAAAGGAGTTCCTTATTAAAAACTAACTGACATGTTTTATGGTAGAAAAGACTTTGAAGGAATGAGGGATATGCAGTGAATTTACTCCAAGTTAGTCACCTTAACCCTTAAGGGACAACTATGAAACTGCACCAGGTAGACTCCTGGGAGTTGGACCTTTCCTGCTCATTACCAGTCATTACATAGCTATTAGTGCATGAAATGAAGGGCTTGCCTCACCTTTGGGATGCCCCATGTGAATCGAGCAGATCCCAGCAGGGTCTTATCCCTGAGTCACCACGCCACTCAGCGGGGGTCGATTCTTAAAAGTAATTCATCTTTGAAGAGGACCATGCCAGACAGCACAGCCTGATATTACCTGGGTGGATGCTGCAAGCTGCCTTTCATTGGAAGAACAAAGACAAGCTTGGAGCAAAACTCTCATCATTTAAGGCTCCAAAAAATAATTTACATTTTTGTTTCAATGGCTTGCTTGTATAGCAGCTCATCTGAGAGGTATTTATACTGACGTGTGTGGTAAAGGCCAAAGACTAGATAATATGTTAATTATTTTAAACAAGAATTAACCCTTCATGGTAGTGATTTGGTAACTGAAAGAGTCTCCAAACAACATTGGGTGCAATTAGCACTGGAAAGAATGCAATTACAGAAATGCAGTAAAACTAGCACTGGAAAGAATGCCAGGTCAGTACAGAAATGACACGTAAAACTAAAGTTCCCTTCTTTGGGATGTAGAAAATGTTGTATACGGACAAAAATACACACAAACGTCTAAGTAACAAGAATTGAACTCAGGTCCCTAAGACTGTGAGATAGATAGGCCATTATATAAAGAAGATAGATAGATAGATAGATAGGCCATCATATAAAGAAGATAGATAGATAAGGCATTATTAAAGAAGATACAGTAGATAGAGAGATAGATAGATTTGGTTGGTATGAAGGACCCCCAGTTGTATTTTCTTGAGACACTTCTGCTGATAATTCATTGGCTGAAAGTCCTCAGTGTTATTGTGTCAGAGCGAGGATGTGCAGCATTGTTCATAATGACCTTCAGTCTAGACTAGGACCTCCAGGGGGTACAGACTATGTCCCATAATACAGCCTGCATTTTTAATTAAGCTTGTTGATTCAGTGGACCATCTCCTGAAGTGATGTTACTAGCCAAGCACACCACAGCATAGAAAATCTCACTGGCCATCACAGAGTTGTTGAAGACGTGAAGGATGTCACTTCCCAAATTAAAGGAACACATACTCCTAAAGAAAAAAGAGCCTGCTCTGTCCTTTCTTATATTGTTCCTCTGTGTTCCAAGACCAGCCCATCTTGTCATTGATTTGGACCCACAAGTACTTGTAGGAGTGGACCACCTCTACATCCACTCCTTGAATAGTGACTGGTTGTAGGGGCTGTTTGGTGCAGTGAAATTCAATTACCAGTTTCTTGGTTTTGCTGATTTTAACATGCAGATTCTCTTTGCACCGAGAAACAGAGTTCTCTGCCTGACTCCCTTTACTGTGTCACATCCCCTTATCAATACACCCCATAAGTGCAGAATCATCTGAGAATTTCTGCAAGTGATATGACCTGGCATTTTATTTACAGTCTGGGGTGTACAGAGAGAAGAGAAAACGTGACAGGACTGTTCCTTGTGGTGCTCCAGTGTTGCTCACATCCATATCAGAAACACAGTCCTTGAGTCTCACAAACTCCAGTCTGCCCAACAGATGGTCCATTGTCCAGGACACCATCCACCTGCATATTTCTGAGTTTACATGGACAGGGTGTCTCTTGGTCACACAGCCCACACACCCATACTCACTCATATAAGGCCACTATATTCCTGCCAGTCACACTCACAAGCACTTTTTAAGCATGCATGAGGAGACAGGAATAGCAGGAGAAAAACTACACCGCTACAGGGAAAGTGTGCAAACATCAGAGAGGAATTAAAAAGGGCTGGGGGTCATTGGAGCTGGTAATGGTAACCACTACACCACCAGGCCATCTCACCATGAGCGTAACATTCTTAAATCTCCCTGATCTACTTAAGACTTGTAGGGGGCCTGAGCCTATCCTGGCAGCAGCATCAGGGGCAAACCAGGAAAAGAAAACAACAGGAGATGCTACTGCATCAGAGGGTCCACTCATGCAAACAGCCTGCACAGGACAAATTTAGAGTGAGTTCACTTCCAGGCCTGATTAGGCGGCCAGGGGACATTCATACAGTATACTGTACATACCACCTCTCATTCACATCAGGCCAGTAAGAACCTTCCATCTAAGTGGGAAGGAAATCTACACTCACACAGGAAAAATAGGCAGACTCCATTCATTTTGAAAAAGAACTTCATGCAATTCCTACAAAAGCACATATCTGACAATGGTCACCCCAAACTGGCTTCTCCTTAACTACCAACGGTGTGCTCTTTTCTTTTCTTTTCTTTCTTTTTTTGTTCTCTGCACCAGGCACACTTCCAGTCATCTCTAACATTCAGATGTTGCTGGATGCTGTTTTGGGTTCCCCTCGTTTCTTTCTTCCTATGATCTTCCTATAAGCCCAGCAACAGTTTTTACAAATCAGCCTGTTCACTGATCACAACTCTAGTTAAAACACACAACCTGAAGCTTGCACAGATTAGCAAAGCAAACAAAACATGTGTTTCTGTTAGGCAAATCCGTTCCTCATCTGTAACACCTTCCTTATTTTGTCAACTAGTCCTTATTTGCCATTTTCCTCATTTGGTTAACATCCACACACCCAAATGCTCATTTGATCTCAAAACCCAGTTTAGTGCTTTTGCTGTGTTTATTTTGTCGTTTCTAATCCACTAATTTGACTTTTACCTTGCCAGTTGGGACAGACACTTAGTGGTTTGGCATGCACTGGCCTGCTAACTCTTTGCAAACACAAACTGTTTTCTGCAACTACGGCTCTGAAATTGTTAGAAGGTGTCAGGAAGGCCGGGGGGGTTTGGAGTCTGTGCTGCTCATACAGGTAAAGCAATTTAGAAACAAATGGCCCTGTACTTTTCTGTCACCAGATACTTTGTTTGTAGTATCATATTATTGTCACTAGCCATTTTCCATAAAAATAATAATAATAATACCACATCTCAGCTCTAGTCAATAAGGCAGTCTGTTTCCAACAGAGAATGTTAGTTCCATGGAGTGACCAGGATCAGTGCTGGGACATGCACAGTGGAAAGGCCATTCTGCTTACACTGCAGCCTCAAAGCCACAAAGGTGACAAATAACCCCAGCAAGAACAAAACCAATCACAGCACATAACACATTATGAGCAACATGCGTTAAGTACTTTGATTACTTTTTAAAGTCACGAGTCACCTAACACTGTACTTATGTTACTAAAGGAAAAATACCTGCGTTATTATCATTCCAGCAGCACTGAATGTACATTAAGAAGCGCACATACCAGGTTTATAACAAAAAGAGTGAGCTGCATGTAATCTGGTAATAGAAACCTGTAAATAAAACATGTGCAGAGGAGAGATGCTGAGTATATTGGGAGAAGGATGTTAAAGACAGAGCTGCTAGGCAAAAGGAAAAGAGGAAGGCCTAAGAGAAGGTTTATGGATGTGGTGAGAGAGGACATGCAGGTGATGGGTGTAACAGAACAAGATGACGAGGACAGAAAGATATGGAAGAAGATGATCTGCTGTGGTGACCCCTAACGGGAGCAGCCGAAAGCCCATGTTAACTCGTATTTTTAAGAAACCAGGTTTCTGCCTTAACCTGGTTATGTGCGTGCTTTGTAATTTTCCATTTTCAAAGGCCTTGTTACACAGCTCATATGGCATTCCCAGTACAAACAAAAATATTTTAAGTATGTGTAAAAGCAAACCAAATCTATGTTTAAAATGAAAGTAATATAAATAGTCACATATACCTACATAGCCATTTAAAGCATAACTCACACTGATGTACTTGTTTTGTTGATTAAATTGGCAGCACACTACACAGAAAGCTTCCATCCATCTATTGTAGCCTGCTATATCTAATATTAGGGTCAGAAGGGACCCTAATCAGTCTTGGCAACATTAGGCACAAGGCAGGCTGTGACCCTGATGCAGCTCTGCATTGTCACCAGCCACCCTCCAAAACAGTAATAAAGTTTGTGACCAGTTTAGAGGTGCCAAGTAACCTTATATACTTACCTTTAGGATGTGACAGAAAATAAAGGACACCCAGAGAAAGCCCCACATGGACAAAGGGAGGAACTCCATACAGGCTGAGTTCAGGATTCTGCACTATGTGACCCACTAGAGCAAGCAGAATATCAAATAATAGATAGAGCTGCTCATTCATTTGTATTTTGCACTGCTTATCCCACTGTATGTGAGGATCACAGGTTCAAGACTGCATCTGTCATAAGGCTAGTGTTTTTTGCTCTTAAGAGGCAGTTGTCAAGGGCATAACCGCATGCATGGTGCAGCCAAAGAAGCCTCATTTTGTGCCAACTGCAGTCAATCAAATAATTACAAATGAATTAAACAACTGGGAACAAAACAAATGAGAACTGTCAGAAAGAAGGCTTTGCTAAAATTAAATACTGGTGCCAGTTAGAAATTACCTGCATGATGTTGGACCTTTGCTCCAGAGGTCATCACCATAGCCTGATCCTCTCTGCAAGTGAGACTAAGACTTTTTAAACAGCACAGTTAGGCATAAAGCATTATTATTATTATTGCATATGTAGCAAGTTTACATTAGCATATTTAATGTGTATATATTACATTATATTGCCCAGAGGGGACTGGGCGGTCTCTTGGTCTGGAATCCCTACAGATTTTATTTTTTTTCTCCAGCCTTTGGAGTTTTTTTTTTTGTTTTTCTGTCCACCCTGGCCATCGGACCTTACTTATTCTATGTTAATTAATGTTGACTTATGTTTATTTTTTATTGTGTCTTCTATTTTTCTATTCTTCATTTTGTAAAGCACTTTGAGCTACATTTTTTGTATGAAAATGTGCTATATAAATAAATGTTGATTGATTGATACAGTATATATATATATATATATATATATATATATATATATATATATATATATATATATATAAATAAATAAATATATATATATATATATATATATATATATATATATATATATATATCCAGATCTAATTATGCAACTTTTAATGCAATGCAGGAAAACAATACAAGACAAAAGAATTGTTTGAAATATCTTGTAATAAATGAAAATGGACTTACATTGAAGTAATTCACTGATTTTCCATGTAATGTCCCACTTGTCCTCCATTCAGTTGGATACAGGCTCGGAGTAATAAACTTAATAAGTTATAGCGTAATGAAAACTGCATAATTAGATCTGGACCACCCTGTATATGTATATATATATATACTGTATATATATATATATATATATATTACATTAAAGATTACTATAATGATGTTTATTATTATTTTAGATTTATCCAAGGTGACTTAGGTTATTGGCATTGACTTCATTTTAAAATTAGTTAGAAAACTTATTTATCACATGTGATTTGTGATTAAAAATAATTACTTTTTATGAAGCAGAAATATTTAAATACCCACCTCTGTGTTTTCAAGTCGGTAAAATGTGTGTAGAAATAGATGGATACCTAAAAAATCAAAAATGAAAATAAATAAGTCTATATATAACAAAGCATTACATTGAGAGATTTTCACATTTTTCCTGAATGAGTTCATATTCCACGTGTTGCATAATAATTTAGATCATCAGTCACTTTTATATGTAGTCCAGTTATTAACTACTGTATGTTTGCTGCACAACACAATCTCTGGAACCACATAATCCATGCTTAGAGTTGCCGGGAACTCAAGTCTATCTTCAGAGCACTACACACAAGGCATGATACAATCCTGAATGGCACTCCAGTCCAGAAATCAAACAAGTTTCCAAGCTGGAGGCAAGCAGTCTTTATTTTTACATTAAGATGTATGCTTATAATATGGAAATGATAACCAAAGGGATCCATGACTGTTTTATACGATTTGTAAACCAGTGTGCATACTCTCAGTTTGTCTATAAGAGTAATTTAAACTGAGTAGAATCTGTTGGATAGTATGTTCATTATTAGTCTTCTGATGAAATCATACCTGATTAACCAGTACTGTCCCCATGCTAGTCACCTGTCACTACAGCCCACTTACCTGCAGCCCTGCTCAGTCACCTCTTCCCTCCCAGGAGCTCATTGCCGTATTGTTTCACCTCTGCTGTGTTGTCTTAGACCCTGCCGTGAGAGGATGGCTGCTGTTTATGAGTCCCAGCAGGGGGTTACAATCGTAGACCAGCCTTAGCCTTTGGCCTACCTGGTTAGAGCTCGCTAGACCCCAGCGGGGGACCGTCCCACCACCAGTACACATCTGAGCTGACCGGGAGCTTAATTAACCTGAGAACCGGTATGTCAGGACCACACCAAGCTGCAACCTGTAATTTCTCTTGAAAACCTGCAGAACAAAAATGTAAAATTCAAACAATGGCTTCACTGACTATGCTGACAACTACTCGTTTGGTTTTTTCACGCCTGGGCTAGTTGTGTTGTATGGTTATTGCAAAATGCATTCAAAATAGTTATATTATTCCTTTTTTGTTTCTTATGTCAGGCATTTCATTTTTAACTTTTACATAAAATTGACACAGTCTGCAATTAGCAACAGAGGGGTTAGTTCTGATGAGCTCATTCAGGTCCTCTTTGTAAAGTATTTCCATATTTCCCTCTTGTTGCAGAGATTTTATAGGGTTGCACTATTTCACAGGCTGGCTCTAATGAATTACAAGCTTCCTGAACCTGCTTTATTCATTACAGAGTTGTGATGACGGACTGTAGCCAGGTTGGCGTTTGAACCCAGGATTCTGTGCCTGCAAGATAGATGGCAGGGAAATGACCAACCAGCTATACAATTTGCCATACCCCTTAGTCTTACATAGAGCAATTGGCTATGCCATTGAGGGCATAATGGGAACTGACCCTGAAAGGGTGTCAGGGTATTGTAGGGCACACTCACTCACCCTGTCACCAATTAACGTAATCCACACACCTTTGTGACCAAGAAAAGTTGGAGTACTTTGAGAAATGCACTTAGATAGAGACTGAGCCAGGATTTGAAAATGGAACTCGGAAGCAGTGAGGCGGCACTACGACCACTGAATTTAACAAAGTATTTTATGTAATTCTTAAAGCAAGGCTTCTCTCATTAATTTATAATACCAGAATTGTTTACCTGACATTTGCTTGTAGCGTATCTTCCATTTGCTCCAATACTGTAATTTGTTTAACAAAGGATTGTGTTTGCCCTTCACATTGTATATATGGAGGCCACTGGTTGGGCATCGCAGAGCCACAGATCTCAGACATAATTACTGCAACAACAGATCCGGGTGCAAAGAAGTGAAATTTTATTCACAAAATACTTTTTCACAGGATCTTAATACTCTACAGTTTCTTTTGATGATTTCTTTGTTTTCCTTTTCCTTTTATCTTTTCCTCCACACCTCCCAGGTGAGTGTTGTCCCACTCCTCCCAATTCTGACTCCCTGAGCCCCTTTTATGCCAAACCCAGGCTTACTTGCAGTGTCAGGACCAGTAGGAGCTACTGTTGGGTTTAGACTGGAGCCCTAAAACGTAGGGACAACCCTTCCATGAAGCTCCCCCTGGTGGCAACCACAGAACAGACTTGCCCCACGGGGCAGAAAATCCCGGCATGCTCTGCAGGCACATGAATGGGCATAAAGGCTCAAGAATGCTGCCATCCAGTGTACCAGGGAAGCAGGTGACTTTGGGAGGTTGTCTCCCTCTGGCCATTCGTTACCCCGGTCTTCTGGCCAGGTAAAAAGATGGGGTACAACTCAACTGGAATGCCAGTCTGTCCCCACCATACGTCAAAATACATGACCTGCCTATTTTCCATAATAGTTTGGAATTTTTGGATTATGAATACAGAAAAATTCTAAAGAATTTGCTTGGTAATGGTATAAAATCAAATCCAATAAAATATTATTTGTCATATACAATTATCCCTAGTACAATATGTTGTGCAATGCTGAATTGCTAAATTCCTAATCTGTGTAATAGAAAGAAGAATATAAAAATACAATAATTAGTAAATACACAATTCTATAAATGTCAATATATACAATGGCATCAGTAGTGCATTATACTAATATTGTAAACATATAAATAAATTAACAGTTCATTTAAGCATACATGTGCATGACATGTGAAAATGCAACAAAATAAATGTAGTGGAAGTGAAAAGTGTGAAAGTGAGTGAAGGATAAAACAAATGTTATGCCAAAGTTCAGTCACTGTAAGCTCTTAGGCTACTGTTCTAAAAAGCATCTTTGACCCGCATGCTGCCGCTGTTCTGGGTCTCGGCGGTGGGCTATGCTGGAGCCGCCACAATATCCAACCACAACCACTTTTTGATACCAGTTTAGATGAGAACAGCAGGGCTAGGCCCACATCAAACAGCCGCCTGCTATTCCCATGGCTCCTACTTTGCCAGATAAGCTTTATTTATCTGATTTCATATCTATCACAAATTAATGAAAGATTTGGTGCCACTTTATCTCATTAACCATGGCTGACTGGAATGAAAGCAAGAAAAACCCACAGCACCACAATCTTCCAAAGCCTAAACTGTAGCCTCAGAGCAGCCACCCATTACATTATTGTTGCATTTGTAAAGATCACAGAATAGAACTTGTCTGTTTACTTTTGAAGTAATTTCTTATATGTACTCAATAGCAATGGAGCAATTTGTAATTTATAAAGGTTCTGATGTATAATTCAGTCAATTTCTAAAGCGATTTGTCCTGAACAGGGTCATGGGGGATGCTGGAGCCTATCATAGAGTTCTAGGCAGGAACAAACCCTGGACAGGGTGCCAGTCCATCACAGCCAATGTATAATTATCATTTGTAATTCTGCTCAAGTGGCACAGTGCAGGCACTACTAATTCATGGCTCCAGAGCCCTGAGTTCAAACTCTAGACCGATCAATCTCTGGGTCAGGTTTGCTCTTTCTCTCTGTGTCTGTGTGGGCTTTCTTCTCACAACCCAAACATGTGCTCTTTAGCTTAACAGCTAGTTCTTGCCATTTGCCCTGTGAGGCTGAGGCAAGTTATGGCCTCCGTGACCCTCAACTGGATTATGGGGGCTCAGTGATGAATTTTTTAGCTTAGCGCTTTGCATCGATGCCTCACAGCTCCAGTAGACTTTCTGTATGGAGTGTGCAGAGTTCCCATGGAGTGGAGTTTCTCATTCTCCCAAAGGTTTTTCCCTGGGTACTTTGGTTTTCCTCCCATGTCCTCAAGACTTTTGTGTGTTAGTTTAATTAGCCATTCTAAATTGTCAGGGTGTGTGCTCTGTGAAGAACTGGAAGTATGTCCATTGCTGTCAGAATGGGAACAAGCTGCCAACAAAACTGAACTGGGCATTCTGCTCACTTCCTGCATGCCAAACATATGGAGGTAACCTTGATTTGTGAAACTAAACTTCACTGGTGTGAGGGAATGGGTAAATGTGTGTGTGTGTAGGTGTGAGAGTCTGTTTGAGTGAAGGTTCTCTGTATGCTCAATTAAAATGGCCCCTGCCTAGTTAATGATGCTGGTGGAAAAGACTTCAGTTCTCCACTGCCATGTAAAAGAAAAGTCCTAGTTTAGAGAATGAAGGAGGCAATATGCACTCAACTGTAACAAATGCTAGGTGGTGCAGTGATTTGTGCTGCTGCCTTATATGAAGGATTCAAATCCCATGCCTAACATTTTCTCAGTGGAGCTTGGACATCCTTCCTGTGTCTAATCGTTTTTTTTCTCCTTTCGTATGGCCAAAAATGTGAAGACCCAGTTTATCCATGATTCTAAAATAACCAGTGTTGGAGTGACTAGTCTCTACAAGGGGCCGCTTGCTGCCTTGCTCCCTGTGCTGCTGGGGCAGGCTTTGGGCTTCTGTGCCTCTAGGTTGGATTAGGTGTGTTTGTGACTTCTGTGACACTAGAGGGTGCTGTCGCTCCCCAAACCCAATAGACAAATGTCCAGCACATCATCCGTCCACCTATTATCCAACCCGCTATATCTTAACTACAGGGTCACGGGGGTCTGCTGGAGCCAATCTCAGCCATCACAGGCAGTGCTACCAGGCAGGAAACAAATCCCCAGGGCACGGGGTCTGCTGGAGCCATCCCACCACAGGCGCAAGGCAGGACACCAGGTCCAGGAAAGGCACACAAAAAGGTTATTTAATTTCTTCCTTTTCTATAATAGAGCTTCTAAGCACCCCAATCACCATGCACAGACAAGTAATAGTATTAAATTATAACAATAATACACAGTCATTCTCTCCTCCACACCTCCCAGCAAGCTCTGTCAACTCCCTCCCAACTCTGGCTCGCTTGCTGGGTTCCCAACAGACCTTTTTATAGTCCTTGAACCGGAAGACCTCGGAGGGTCTGAGTTTTCTTCAGCCCAGAAGTACTTCGGGGCTATAGGGGAAGCAAAAATCTATCCTTTCTCCCTGCAGCATCTCCTAGTGGTACCCACAGTACCCAGCAGGGTTGTGAAGCCGAACTCCATATCCAAAGGTGCCCTGCGGGAATCCAGGGCACCGCTATGCTGCAGGGAAAGTGCCATCTAGCGTCCTGGGGGAGGCAGATTCCCAAAGTAGCTGTGTTCCCCCATTCTTCCACTCTTTGGGTGTGCCGACCAGGTTGAGCTGCCAGCCATCCATCACAATTCTAAGCTACAGTATGTACCATACTACATACTCAAAAAGCATATGCTGCTAAACAAATTCTAAATCTGAATGCTGTGACAAGATTAGCAAAATTCAAGAAGATGTTTTTTTAAGTTTGCTTTAATTATCGTATGCTGTTGCCGAAATTGTAGAAAATGAAGGACTGTTTATGAAATATATTATGAAGGTTAATTGATCATTTAATATTAAAAAAGAATATTATGCAAATGAGGAAAGAATTTGCATTAATTG
This sequence comes from Polypterus senegalus, assembly GCF_016835505.1. Lineage (NCBI taxonomy): Eukaryota > Metazoa > Chordata > Cladistia > Polypteriformes > Polypteridae > Polypterus > Polypterus senegalus. The sequence continues at coordinate 90,671,221 of NC_053167.1, read as the reverse complement.
AAAACAATTGGAAAAAAATCAGAAAAAAGCAAAATCTGGAGTAGAATTTGGTGACACAGAACACACTAATGGCGGGTACAATAAAAAAATCAAAAAGAAAAGATGGATTCAATGGAAAGAGTTCCAGTGAAAGGTCTGGATGGCATAGTATCACACTATAGCATCCTCTGTGTCTCTTAGAATTCCGTGACAAAGACCTCGTGTGTGTCTTTGATGTCAGGTCACCTTTTTAAAAGAAGGGATAATACAAGACCACACCAATTCTAACCTGCAATTTTGCCTGAGTTTCAAAACCCCCTTCATGTGCCTTCCTGGTGTACTTTTTGATTTATTGTGCCTAATATTCAGTGAATAGCAAGCATCTAAGACAATTAACATAGACTTCTGCTGTGCATGATTATTCAAGCCACACCTGCACCTAAAGCTCTGGGGAACTGGTAATTTCCCTCTAGAAATAAGATCCTTTCTTAATTAGGAATTTGATTTTATTTGTGCAGCAGTCATTACAGATATTTTAAGCATTCCTACACTACTAGATACTTGGCTATTTTCACAGTGGGGTTGCTAAGTATAGTAATTACAGTCAAGATTACTGAGAACACTATCTATCTATCTATCTATCTATCTATCTATCTATCTATCTATCTATCTATCTATCTATCTATCTATCTAAGTGTTGCCTTAAGTCTTCAAGCAGTAAAAGAAAGATAAAAAACTATGACAAAAAATACCAACCACAAAACACGTCCACATGGAACATTGTGCTTTTATTTTTTAATCCCTCAAGAACCTCCTGATTCTCACTAATTCTTTCATTTATCCTTTAAATACATAATTTGATTTAATTGCTATCTGTTTCCCATGACTACATATATTTTGTATTGCTGATGCAACTAATTGAGCAGTTATTAAATTGGTTACAGTGGTTATTAACCTTTTGCACCATATGAACAGAAAGAGTGTTCTAGTTAATTGGCTTATTAATTATAAGGAGCAGTCTAGTCACAAAATTATATGTAATGACATATGGTTACAACTAAAGTTTAATAAATGATAAAGATGAAAAGTTAGAAAGTAATTAAAAAAAGAGTACAAAATATAACATTCTGTTCAGTCTTTGTGTCTGAGTGTCTTGATGTGTTGAGCCACTTTTATCCACTGTAATTATCAATGCTTCTTGTTTGCGTGTAAGTCTATACAAGCTGTCTGGAGATCAGATGTTTTTCAAACATGGCCCTGGAGTACCAGTTATAATGATTTATCAGAATGAAATTTCTTTATGTAATTGAGTTCATTCATTAAATCATTCAAATGTATTTCATGTAGCATCTTTCAAACAACGCAAAACATCCTTGTACCCACTTTATTATTGTTAAGGGCCATGAAGCTTATTTTCTGAGTATGGTCAAGAAACAACCCTAGACAGAGCAGCAGTTCATCACAGGGAGCACAAGGAACCATCATTGAACCCTTTTGGGAATGTGGAAGGAAATCCCACACCGACACATGCAGAACATGCAGACCCCATGGAGACATTGAGTAGGCACAGATTTGAGCCCAGGATGCCCTGTCTGTGGGGTGGCAGGGCTATCTACTGCACCACTCTATCCACCACTCTACAAGTCAAGCACACAATTTTCTTACTTTCATTTATAGTGCATGCTTTGAAGAAACATCCAATCAGTTTATATTTTTTGTTGAAATTAGGAAAGATTTGCATATTTTACTCACAGAGACATAGTAGTTTGTCTGAGCTCACTTATTATGATTTTGCTATTTTATTATTTAAAAGGTTAACATTTAAAAATAAACGCAGAGGTGCAAATGTAATTGAACAGTGACTCCTGTTTAGGGTAAATTGATGTTACTAATTGTTCATTTTAACAGCAAATATTTAGAAACACATTTAGGGAATAAGTGCCATCCCATCCAGAGATTAGATTAGTTGCTTTTTTGCCATACTATGTGCCACAGACAATACAATATTTTTTCATAGCTTTTTTCTTTAAAGCAAGAAAAATTTAAATAACTCCTACAACATAACACTTATCAACAAAAATACAACATAAAAGTTTAAATATAGTAATTAATTCCCCCTGCTGTAGGCTAGTGCCTTGCCCAGGGTTTGTTTCCTGCCTTGCACCCTGTGTTGGCTGGGATTGGCTCCAGCAGACCCTGTAGTTAGGATATAGTGGGTTGGATAATGGATAGGTGGATGGATGGAATTAATTCCCCTTTACCAGCAGGCTTTCAGTATTGACATCAATATGACTTTAAGACAGTGCAGGCCACATGCTCGCATGTAACAGTTTACTTCTTGGAGTTTGTATAGCCAGAAGGTTGAAAATCAACTAGCCATTTTAGTAGTAAAGATTGCCATATTAATCACACGGTTTTGGAAAAATTATACTGTTAAGTGAAGTGACTTGTAGGGTAGATGAAGGCAGGCACAGCTCAACACATATTTCAGGGGATCAATTCATAGATGGATTGGCTCAAATTCAGTCACTGCGTTACACAGGGAGCCCTCTTTGCCATAGTACAACAACAAGCGGCAGTTTAATTCAGCCAGACATTTCATTTTCTCTTGGCCTTAAAACCTGACTTCAACAATTTTTACATCCTGGTGAATCTCACTTTATCTACCTAATATCTCACTTTATTTATTTCATCTGTAATGAGTCCTTATTTCCTATCATGCAGGGCCAGACTGGGTGAGGCAGAAAGACTTTCAATTAGATCAAGGCTCATGGAGCCCTCCTTTCTCCTAAGCCTGGCTAGGTGACTCGGAGCTATTGCCTCCTAGACTGCTGAGCAGCACAGGCATTTTAGGCATTTTAAAGTGAGACTTGATACAAAAAACCAACACAAAACTACAAATATGTTGAGCTTGTGTCAGTTTTGTACCTAGTGCTTTCAGCGTAGGTTCCATCTCCTGTGTTTCTGAAGTTAGTTAAGTAGGAAAACAACACAGTTTTCAAAGTTATACATACACTAAGATCTTCTTTTACTCATTTAGAGGGAAAGCTAAAATGTGTTTTCATTGAGTATTAATTCGGTGCAGAAACTGGATACTGAATAAGAAACTCATTAGAACACCTAAACTGGTACGCAAGGACTGCACACGCCTTCAAACGCCTCTCCTAGATGGGCTGAGTTGCATCATCTCCTGTTATAAAAATACCTAAATTTAATGTGGGTTTTTATCAGTCCAGATGCCTCTAAAATGAACACTTTTTGGGGGTCTATGCTAGGGCAGTTCCCCTTAGAGCTCAAGTGATTACCCCGTAGAAAGTCTTTACCTCCTCTTGGCATCCGGGAATTTCCAACAAGCTTGACATCCATTAAACAACAGCTAAACAGAACTGAAGGACGACTGACATATGAACACCTCTGTTGACTGTTGCAAATGCCAGCTATTAATTTGGGAGAGTTGTGCTTGTCTAGACTAGGAGAATTTGAATAACATACTGTATATACTCACATATAAGTCGGGTCTTGAAACCTGAAAAATCGATCATAAAATAAGACCCCAACTTAAACACCCATTCAAAAATGTGACACATTTTTTTTTAACCATCTTCCTCCAGTCTTGCATCAATTTCTCAGATGCATCGAATTTTGTTGCAGCAGCAGTTACCAATTTCTTTCGCTACGTCTTACGATAAAGGTGTATGAGTGTGTGAGATACAAAAAACACAAACAGTGCAAATGTTGCTTCGTAATAGTTTGGGTATTACCGTGTGGTCACGTAGGCACAATACATAGAAATTTACGGCAGTGTGTTCCGTGGTTACTCTCTCAGGTGGGCGTTAGCATAGCATAATCTCTTGGACCAATAGCGTGAATTTTCTGCATTTGACTTATATGACCGACATTATAAAATACCAAAAATTATACGGTGAAATCAAGTTCCGACTTATCCACAGGAGAACTTATTCACAAGTATATATGGTAGCTGCATGACTCGCATCACATTATTTACCAACAGTCAAGGTAAAGAGAACAGAGTACCACCTTAATTCATATTGCTTGCTTGGGTAGGAACTACCTTGTCTGAAAAATGTAAGCATTGTAAAAAACAAATATGATCTAACCAGCTCATTCTTGGATGTGGTGAGCATGGCAAGTCTTTGTTACAGATTAGAACATAAAAAGATAAAGTGCATAGAATAAAACATAGGACATTTACCTTAGAACTTCCAGGTTTTAGTAAAATGACATTCTTTAAAAAGTGATATAAAATGTAAAAGCAGGCATCAAGAGGCTAGAAAGAGATATGGGTAGGGAAGAAAAATGAGAATATCATATTACACGAGTTGTAGTCGGAGAACATGTCAGACTTAACAACTGAAACTGCTAAATAATGTTGCCTTGAAGATATCAAATTATTTGATTAGGAATCACAGAAGATGACAGATTAGAGGACTGCCTCACAACATTTAGGCACAATTTTAAGTTTCCAAAGTAGTGCGAGCTCACTGCATGCTGGCAAACAGTAAAGTGCCGCCTGGCCAAACACAAGACATCGGATAGGTGAGTTCCTCTTTTATTGTGTTTCTCTGCTTTCGTTGAAGAGTTTTGTGTTGATAGGGTGAACACCCTTTGGCTTAAGGCTCTAACATACACACAAGCAATCCCTTATAATGCACTAAGATTAAAAAAATGAAGTCTATGATCGAAAATCACTAGACATTTTGTAAAAGGGGATTAGGGTAGAAAAACTAGAATATCAGTTAGGCAAAACAAAACAAGAACCAAGAGTTATGGAAGAAACTAAAATTAAACAGAAGTATGTGGCATGAATCAGAAAAAAAAATAAAATAACAGGAAAACTTAAGAGCAACAACAAAAAAAGAAATTTTCACTGGAGAAATAAAAAAAAAACAGTATAAAACACAGGAAACCTTGCCAAATAAGCCTCATAAATTCGAATTTAACTCGGTAAATAAAAAGTACACCATGCAAACAGCATAGCTGAATCTCATGATAATTAGGTTTGAACAGGCCTTAAGTGACAGCTGAGTAATTGCTGGCAAACAGCAGGCAGGAGTCATGACAAAGGGTGTGATCGAGCTTGAGGCGCTCATGATGCTGCTTAGACCCAGAGTACTAGCTGGGAGGATTTCCTGGAATGCTGAAAGTGACAGGTCACTGAACCTGCCTAGCCTTTGCCCTAAACTGCGGCCATTCTGTAATGATGCTTTCCATTAACAACAGCTGATCACCCTTCTCCAGGTACTTTTCCTTAAAGGCAAAAAATCTAAAAGCGGGCATTGGTTACACCAATTGTAAGTCAGGTGTACTTGTTTCCTTACTAGCCATATACACTGTGACACTTACTGCTTTTTTGGCTTCTTTCTATACTCATGTTTTAGGTTTATATTTTGCATTGTTTTGCACTTTACACATTATACAATTTCATTTCCATGTATATAGTGAATTTTCTTAGTACATGCCAAAGTTTCCAAGTTGTGTACTGCACTGCCATCCGACTACACTTGTTATAATCAGGCCTAAATGGGAAAATGCAAACTCTAGAAAAAGAACTATTCTTAATTCTTGGGACTTTTGAATTAAACAAGACATTGTATGCATGTTAGTCTCTTGACAGCTCAGGAAAGTAAAACATTATGCATTATAGAAGATCTCCTTTAGCTTAGCCATGGCAGGACAATAACTTTCATATCCTGATGAATAAAGGAGAGTGTAAGCGCCATGGTCTCCTCCAGGTGGGAAACAAGCCATGATGAAGACTACTACTGATTTGTCATTTAGAGTACAAGGTAACACTGCTGTGCAACTCACTCCGTGAATTTTTAACAAACTGTTTTCAGTGTCCTGCGGTGGGTTGGCACCCTCCCCGGGATTGGTTCCTGCCTTGTGCCCTGTGTTGGCTGGGATTGGCTCCAGCAGACCCCCGTGACCCTGTGTTTGGATTCAGCGGGTTGGAAAATGGATGGATGGATGGATGCTTTCAGTGTTCTAATGACTTTATTCAGAAGTGGCATAACGCCTATACAAATATTTGTCCAGATGTTACCATGATGAATTACTCACACAAATTATACAAGACAAACGCTTCAGAAACACAGTTCAGTTATTTATTTATTTATTTATATATATTTTTGCCACCTTGGCTCAAGTCTGTTGTATGTTCAGTTAAAAGTATATTGTAGAAATAAAGGAAAACAGAAAACCAAAAGAAGATCCTATAAACAAATAGGCCATTATGTCAGACTAAAGCTGTGGGATTTGTGTACTTAATCCGATTCACCGCCCATCCTTCTTTCACTACTTACAGGTTTGTATGCCTTTAAAATAAGTCGGGAGTCTCTAAGTCTTTGGAGTTGGTTTTATTCCCTAAAAACATTTGGTTGCATTCAACATGGAGCTTTCGAGAAACGCCAGTCTTTTTCATTTCCTGCTCCCCTGTCTCCCCCCACTCTTATGGCTGATTTTTTAAGCGTTAATACCTGCTTTGTTCACCTCTTATGAGCTTCTCTCTGGCTTGGTGTAAAATGATGAACATGCTGCGGTTGTGGTTTCTGTTAATAGTGCAACAAAACACTTCTCTCTGGGTGTGAGCACCATGGCCTTGGTGTTACCCAAGCTAAGTTCTTTAACAGTCCAGACAAAAGCACTTACTAAAATAATTTACAGATCAACTGCTGAAATGATCTACTTACCAGTGGCTTTGGATTTACCTATTAATGTGCCTCCTTGTATCTTTGAGATTAAATATTTAGTAAACTGGAATGTTCATGCTATACATGAACTTTTAATTTCTCTTCTGTGAATCCATAAAAGAAGGAACAACGGACCTTTAGGAAACAAGAATGGAGAAAACAAAAAGGTCGGTAACACTTTAGATACTCATTTATTATTATGTAACAGGACTTTAATGGGGGCTTCTTTTGATCTTCATAATACTTCTAAAACATCAGTAGACCGGCTAGTCATCTCTGGGCAGTGTGCATATTGACGTGATGGTAGAATTACTTGTTGTCATGAAGGATTCACAGGTTGCATACTAAACATGGAATATCAAAAGAGAAATGTGTCTCAGTTCAGCCACTCCAAAGTGAACTTTTTTAGTCAGTCACATTGCAGAGATGAATAAACTCTTTACTGATACTTTGCAAGTGTTATGAAGACCCAAAGAAGCGTTTGTTAAGGTCCTGTTACATAAGAGTAAATGAGTAATAGATGCGTTTCTGCAGTACTTAAACTAAAGTGTTACCAAAAGGTCTAATGTTTTTAGATGTATCCAACCCTTTAGAATGAGGATGGCACAGCAGAAAACTTTCAACCACCTACCCATTATCAAACCCACTGAATCTAGTGGGGTCACAAGGCCAAACAAGGTTTAGTGAATATATATATTATATGTGTGTATGTACAGTATGTATGTTTCCAATACATTGGATTTTGAACTTCAAAAAAAGCTGAAAACAAATTTACAAAGAAACAGATGGTGTGTTGCTCTGTCCTGTCCTAAGCAGGAGTCGAACCACCTCCCTTCCTTCACTTAATCATTCAAAAACATAAGCAGCGTATGAGCAAAGGCAATTTATCTCGCATCTTGGCTGCTATCTGTACCGTCTCTTCTGCTATCTCATCTCACTTCAGCAGTCAGGACCACATAGAGCAACTAGGGGTCATCTACATACTGCCATTCAAACTTGTGCTGAAAAAGACAGCATCTCTGACAGTATGGAACTTTGGTCACTGTGTCCTGGCAGAGTAGGACAGGAACAGGTTAAAACTCAGCTTTATGAAATTTAACATACATAGTGTTGTAATAAGTGATAGGATTTTAAACTCACCAATTTGGCTTTTTAGTTGTAAAGTTGTTTTTACTCATTCCACATATTGGAGTCCCTTATATTGTTTTATTTGTTACCTTTTTAGTTTTTTTTTCATAATAATTTGCCTCCTTTTCTAATGTACCAACAATTATTTTTTTCGCTTACATAAATACGTAGAAAGAGAATAACATTGAAACAAATGAAAAGTCCCTTGTGTTCCCTGCAAATCCTCAACCTGGGTGCTAGATAAATATGCAGCACATTTGATTCATATATTCTAAGTATTTATGGTTTATAGTTCATCATCTTTTGTCATTTTTTTATTTAATTTTCGATTTTAGTAATTCTGATTGCAGAGAGAGGCATCTGAACCTTTTGGAGAATGTTTTAATACTCAACCAAGCCCTTGTATCGGCACTTTCTCTCTCTGAGTTCTTTCATTCAGCCTTTCCAAGTGACTGCCAGTGCCAGTCTAACCACACGTCTTGATGTTTCAGATAGCAGCCTGATGTCTGTGTGTTCTGCATTGATATCTCTAAACTGGAACTGCCTTCCAGTGTTAGCCTTCAGTTCAATACGCTCCACCCAACCCTGACACTCTCAGCAGGGGCTTCTTCTCCCCTACTCTGATGAAAGAGACGGCTTATCTTGCAGGGTAAAGGTGCTTGTTAGTGGTGAGACCTCTGTAGATAGTATCAGCGCTAGCTGTCTGCACCTGATCATAGTGCATTATGACTGTTCAGATGAAAACAGTGCATTACTTTTACAACAAGTGGTAGAGATTTTATTTTTCAGGTCATATACAGTAGCATATATAGATCAGTCATAATGTTTTAGATTTTTTTTAATAAATTCTCCTTGACCTCAAACACATATTTAGACCTTGTTTTAGAAGTTTCAGAGGTCAGGAAATCTTATGGTCTATTTTGGTGCTTGATACGTTTTTAAAAATGTTTAAAATAAGTAGCGATCTCCAATGATGAAATGTTCTCCTGTGATGTCATTGTTAGGCATACTGTATACTTGAGGTGCCTAGCACATCTGGTTCAAGAAGCTAAAGGTCGCATTGCTCAGTTCTTGTTTGTCCTTGATTGGACTCAACCCAAACAATAAAAGTTTTATTACTTTGTAATTTTGAAAAATCTCTGGTTAATGAATTCCAAGTCTGCTTTTTGACCACAATTTAAGATTATTGCTTTTAGTTCTGCTTACGTATGTGTTTATTGGTTTTTGAATTGCACATGTATTGAGCTTTGGATATTTATTGTGACTTCCCAGTTACACCTCTTGTGTTAGTTACAATTTGTCTCCCAATTTCTAAACTAAATTCTGCTGCTATCCCATTCAGTCAGCACAGGTAACAATGTAGCACAGACTATAATAACAAAATGCCAAAAATTGACAAGAAGACTAAAGAGCAACACAAACCTATAGCCACTAAACTACACAAAACTCAAAAACCAAAGAGAAATTCATTGATCAGTTTCCCCTTTGTTTTCAAAAAGTACAAACACTGAGCATGAGCACTGGCCATAAATATTGTACATATTTTCAAATCACCAAAACCATGTCATGACGCCCAGATAACTATGCATATAGTATATGCACGCATGTAACACATTGTGTCTTAACAAATAAGCTTCCAGACAGAAATACTCAACAAAAATGTAAGCACACAACTCCACATAACAATATCAAAAAATATTGTTTTTTTTTAAATTTCTGATAGAGTGACAGATTCCCGTTACCAAGACATTTGGGCTACAAATAAGATATACTGTTGTGTTCTTTATCTACAGTACAATAGGTTGAAGTGATGTCTTGATGTTACCCTAACAAGAAAGGATGGATGTGCTGGGAAGGACAGGACAGTGTGAATGAATCATAAAGTTACATTAAGTGAGACTCCTATTCTTTACATTTCATCCTACAACAGTTAGCATTGGTGTTTACTTTAAGCCTTATTGTAGCAAGGTTTTGGAAAGCTACTGAGGCCTGTCTGTCCACGTGATGTCACTAACCTGCACCAGTCGATGTGTACAGTGCTTGAAGCGAATCCAAATTAATGGTCATACTCTTTTGATAAAAGACTTACGGGATGTGTCAACACTGAAGATTCACAAAGAGGGTCCAGTGCTCACGTCTATGCTAAGAAAAAGTGACAGAATGGTGAAGCTTTGATCGTCGCTATTCACTGAGATTTGGGTGGTGGGTTGTTGGGTCCACAACGACATTCCAGAAAAGTTTCAAGTGCTAACCAAAACGCTAAGAAAATGTTCTGGTGTGGTGAACCTTCGATTGTAATGACTCAGTGAAACTCGATTGAACAATGACATGGTCACTGGGATACATTAAAATTTGAAGATTTTCAACGTTGAAATTGGAAGAGGTGACACTTGAAGCACTGCTTGTGCCTTGATTTTTTGAAATTAATTCTTCACCTGCAGTTCTACACTATGTCTAGGGACTCTAAGTTTAGTAAATTCCCTGTACTACATGACTTCTCCTGCTTAAAACAATGTGAGCTATTTGTTAAGGCGGCTGGTGGGCAGTTTCAGCTTATTCCTCCTCATTTTGAACACAAAGCCAATTGGACTTGATGGATGTAGTGTATTATACAGTATTTCTGTTAAGACAGGAGACACTAGGACAGATCTCTCCATGATGGATTTAATTACAAGACCTTATACACAAAAGTGGAACCAAGTAATGTCATTTTCTCTCCTCATCATCATGACTGATAATTTTGCTATTCTGAAACACAGTGATGACCAAATAAACAGCTGCATCAGACCCTGGTGAATATATTTATAATAAAACTCTAAAGGACAATTACAAAGGGTCTGATAGATGCATGACAGACCCCAAATCAGCATATTCCTTATTCTCTCTTTCTGTATCACTTTAGTAGCATAGCTGTGATGATCTGTAAGTTTCATTCCAAAGAGATTGTTCTAGGGGTCACTCTAAAGTTAAGAGTTTACAATAAAAATCTGTGATCTTGCTTCAGACAGGAAGGATGTCTATGCCAAATATGGAATTCTAACATACTATTTATACATGTGCATGTCATCACATAATTAATCCTGATATCTAACATATTGATATAGGCTACATGCATACAGCACATTCTCAAAGGCTTTTAATCCAATACAGGATCGCTGTGGGGTGAAGCCTGTTCAAGTAACACTGGCATCGAGGCCTTGATTTGTAAAATTTCTTCTATTTCTAATAATATACAGTGCCTTCAGAAAGTTTTCAGGCCCCATCATGTTTGATACATTTTATTATATTGCTGCCTTATGCTAAAATCATTTAAATGTATCTTATTCCCTCATTAAACAACATCAAATGACAAAGTGAAAACAAGGTTTTGGAAATGTTTGCATATTTATTAAAAAAAAAAGAAATATCACATCGACACAGACATTCAGATTCTTTACTGAGTGCTTAGGTGAAGCCTCTGTGGCTACAGTTACAGCCCAGTGTCTTCTAAGGTATGACCTGACAAACTTCACACATCTGGAGTTGGGGATTGTCCACTATTCATTTCCCCAGATCATCTCAAACTTAAGTTGGTTGGAGACCACCAGTGGACAGCTATATTCGGGTTTCTCCAGCAATGTTCAAGAACGTTCACAGAACTCATCCTAAGTCACTCCTGTGTTGTCTTTGTTTTGTGCTTAGGGTCATTTTCAAGTTGGAAGGTGAACTTTCCTCCCAGTTTGAGGTCCAGAGCACTTTGGAGGAAGCTTTCCTTAAGGATATCTCTGGACTTTACTCCATTCAGTGTTCTCTCAATCCTGACTACACTACTAGTTCCTGCTGCTGAAAAATAAATCCCACAGCATGATACTGCCACCACTGTGTTTTACTGTTGGAATGGTAGGGAGCAGGTGATGAATGGTACTTGGTTTCATCAAGACGTGATGCTTACAATTGAGGCCAAGCTATTAAATCTTGGTGTCATCATACAAAAGAATATTGTTTGTTACTGCCTTAAAGTCTTCTAGGTGCCTTAAGCAAGCTGCAAGCAGGCTTTCATGCGTGGTCTGGCCACTGTGTCATAAAGTCCAGACTAGTTGAGTGCTACTTGAATGGTTGCCCTTCTGGAGGTTTCATCCATCTCTACACAGGTTCTCTAGATCTCATCCAAAGTGACCATTGAAATCTTGGTCACCTCTCTTACCAAGGCCCTTCTCCCACAATTGCTCAGTTTGGCTGGGCATCCAAGTCTAGGAAGAGTCTTTGTTGTTTCAAACTTATTGAAGTGGGGCATAGTGGTTAATGTTTTGGACTTCAAACCCTTAGATTGTGGGTTCAAATCCCACTACTAACCTAGTGTGACTATAAGTCAAGTCACTTCAGCCTGCCTCTGCAAAAGAAATGTAACAAATCATTTCTCAAATATTGTAAATCATACTGGATAAATGCATCATCCAAATAAGTAAATTTATTTATTCCATTTAAGAATGATGGAGGTCACCGTGTTCTTGGGTACTTTCAATGCTGCAAACATTTTTTGTAGCCTTCCTCTGATCTGTGAGAATAGGAGGCAGTCCTGTTATTAAGCTCTGCAGACAACTCCTTCTGCCTCACAGCTTGGTTTTTGCTCTGATACAAACTGTCAATTGTGGGTCCTTATATTGACTGGTGCTTGTCTTTCCATCATGGCCAATCAACTGAACTGACTGTAGGTGGACTCCAAACCAGGTGTAGAAACATCTCAGCGGTGATCAATAGAACAGGATGCCCATGAGCCAAATGTGGAGTGTCATAGCAAAGAGTCTGAATACTTGTTTCAATATGGTATTTGTATTTTTAATGCATTTCTAAAATCTTCTTTTAGTTTTGTCATTCTTGGGTATTGAATGTTGCTTGATGAGAGAAAATATTTGAAAGGCTTTAGCATAAGGCTGCAACCTAACAAAATGTGCAAAATGTGAAGGGTTCTAAATGCTTTCTGAAGGCCCTGAACATGACATGTTGTGTAAACTGCTGAAGTTTCATTCAGACAAGAAAATATGTAAATTTATATATACAATACAATACAATACAATACAGTTTATTTTTGTATAGCCCAAAATCACACAGGATGTGCCATAATGGGCTTTAACAGGCCCTGCCTCTTGACAGCCCCTCAGCCTTGACTCTCTAAGAAGACAAGGAAAAACTCCCAAAAAAACCTTGTAGGTAAAATGGAAGGAACCTTGGGAAAGGCAATTCAAAGAGAGACCCCTTTCCAGGTAGGTTGGCTGTGCAGTGGGTGTCAAAAGAAGGGGGTCAATACAATACAATACACAGAACAGAACAAATCCTTAATACAGCATAAAAATACAAATTTTAGAAGTACGGAGCAGAATTTAACAGTAGATGATATCATATATAGATGGATATTTTTAGAGTCCAGGAGACCTCATCCATCAAGCTGCCTCCCCCATTTGGCCATTCCATGGCTGAAACAGTGCTGGGCCAGCAAATCCGATGAAAGGACCCCTCTTTCCCATGATTCCTGCGATCCTCCATTAGGAATGACTTTACCATAGGCAGGCAAAACAACTTGGCAGGTGGGCCGTGGCACCAAGTGCCACATTTGAGTACCGAGAAGAGATATGCAGTGGCAGTGTAAATATAGTCTTCTTAACTTTTGGTTCACACCGAGACTGGCTCTGATTTAAGACAGTGATGCCTCTTGAGTTGTGTTCTTGTCTTTGTTGTGCCAAATTATATAAATATATGAGCAGTTGTCTTAGGTGTACTAAGTTACGATCCATTAGATCCATTGAACTCAGCTTCAAAGAAATTAAGACTTTCCAGGTAAGACACAGTTGGAGGACCTCTCTTTTTTGTGTGGATCAAATGTTGTTCCTGAACAATGATGCCACATACCAGGCTATAATGCAAGACTGGCCAGGATGGAAGAAGATGAGCTTAGTAGTTGGACAAAAAGATAACTCTCCAAATTTTGTTTACTTGCATGCAACAGCAGCACATGACTATCGATTCCTCTCTGAAAAATTAAAATACATGAAATGGTGAACATTCTCAAACACTTCAAATACAATTCAGAGTCTCAGTGGGCTGAAAACTATCCCAGCATCACTGCCAGAAAGGAGTTGTGTCAATGCACATCGTGAAAGAAGATGGATGGCTGTTTCCAGTGTACTGACTAAACAGTTTGGGTTACATTAAGACTATACTGAAGGAGGCACAAAGCAGCCAAATAACCCTCTTATTAATCATAAATAAAGGTGCACTCTTGAGCTATGTCCAAACTTAGAGTAAACCAAGAATGTAAAAAAGAAGGGAGGGTTATAACAGAAGAGAACACAAGGCATAAACCAAACAAAAGAGAAAAACGTCTATTTATATAGTACACTGTCATACAAACAATGAAGCTCAGCATGCTTTATAAGTTGTCAAAGAGTAAGTTACAAGACAAGAAAAAAAGGAAGATTTCAATGAACCTGCATTTACTCTGAGCCCCCTGTCCAAGTAGTCGGAAGGCCCAATTGTACAAATGCTCATCTCCAGCACTTCCCACACTTCTCTTATAATACCGCTAAGATTTCTTGAGCTTTTGTGATCATTGATCTTCCAAACTGCAAGATCCCTGAAGATCTAGCCAGAAGTTCGTACATTTTTATTCCCAGGATTACTTGCAGTCCTTCCCAAAATGACATTCTGCATTTCGACCAGAGACACAAGGCTAATTCTTCACCTACTATCTGCTTTTGTTTCTGCTGTCCTTACCTGCTATTGGCCTTAATATAGGAACATACGATATATGGGACTTAGATGCTCCTTGCCAGGGTATGTTTGTTTAGTTTGCCACAACCCTGAATGGCCATGTGCCTGATTGTCAGTATAACCTCTGACCTCACACCCCTCTACAAAGCATACAGGAAAGGCGATTTATACTCAGGTCAGATATCTGTATTCCTTGAATTAATTAAAGAGGGACTTCTTTGTACATTTTTCTATTCTGTGATAATTTCATCCATTCATTCCAGTGTTCTCTTGCCAAGCATTTTAATTTTTTTCTAACCCTGAAAACCACTTTCCTTTGGACAACTGTCATTATTTCAACTGCATTTTTTTTCTTTTGTTGTATTTTCTTTGAATTCTCTATCCAAGTGCATTGTTGTGCCCTACTGCATTTAAACAAATAAATATCCCTCGCTTGCCTGCACATCGGGAACACTTAACAGCCCACAATTCATATGCTTGTCATTTTTATTTTCAATTTAAAATATTCTGCATAAAGGAATTAAAAGAAGGAATTGAATTCCTCTATTAAAGATTATTGAGGTATATCAAGTGATTGAGGTGGTAGCCATTTGCAGAGATTTGTAACAAAAAAAAAAAAGAAATCGAAGGAAAAACTGTCATTTGACGCCTCTTTTTGTCAAAAGCCTGGCTCCCGGAAGTCAATATGAACACAAAGATGGGAGACTTGCTTTGTGAAGGTACAGTATGCTGAATAGCTGGCAAGGTGCCAGTTATTAAATAAATGCCCCCAGGGACCATAGTATCCGGAAATATGTTAGGTAATCTACACCTGTTGCCAGCTCATTGATTTATTCTTAACCCCATAAGTGAACAAAGCCTTTGAACTTCTTCATGTTGTACAGTGAATCCATTAGCGGGCGACTTTTTCTTGTGTAATGGAAGCTTTGACAGCGATGGGAAACATCACTCCTTTAAAGATGACAGTGCTTCCTGTGCAGAGAGCAGATAATTTAGATTCATAAGAAATTACATTTAATTTCATACTCTAATTCATTTCAGATATTGAAGTTTCCGTTTTTCATGTAGAGCTATGGACCAAGTAAAGCATCTTTTAATAGTTCTGGAGATATAAAGGGATTGCTAAATCTTTGTACTAGTTAAATGTATTATGGAAATCTGTTGCTCAGTTTTCATCCATTTTTCTGATATTTAATTTTTAGATTTTATACTTAGTTTATTTTTAATTGTAGATTTTATACGGATGCAAATTAAATAGAATGCTAATACTTGAAACTGTATGCTTTTATTGCATATTTTGTCCTTCAGGCTTCTGTATATTAAAGCCTTTTAAAAAACATTGCTGCATTTAAAGACATTCTAAATTTTAGAATGAGTTTATTTTCAAGTAAGTCTGTGTTGAGAAGTCAAGTAAAATGACACCTTTTATTGGCTAACTAAAAAAGATTACAATATGCAAGGCTAACATGGTACAACACCCTAGTAGCTGACAGGCAAACTGTTTAATATGCAGTCATTGGCGAACAATAAATTAATGCTGAAGAGGCAACTCAGGCCCCTTCTTCAGTAAGATGGCCCGAGTACTTTACTCTAAGACATCTCAAATAAACTTACTACATCTGCGGTGGGCTGGCACCCTGCCCGGGGTGTGTTTCCTGCCTTGCGCCCTGTGTTGGCTGGGATTGGCTCCAGTAGACCCCCGTGACCCTGTAGTTAGGATATAGCGGGTTGGATAATGGATGGATGGATGGATAAACTTACTACATAGCCATGAAACACTTTACCACTAGTGGGCCCAGTGTGGTGTCCTAGAAGTGAGTGCTGTAACGGATTAGAGGTTTAAGAAATACGATTAATCCTATTCAGTGCTCTGGGCAAAAAGGGCTACTCTTACAAAAAGTGGCTCTGCGGAACAATAAAAAGTGTGGACAGCTTCAAGAGGTCACTGAATACATTTTTTCTTTAAATGGAAGACACGATCAAGGGTGTAGCTAAAGACTTAAGAAAATAAGAAGTGGCCATAGCATAGCTCATTATTTCATTTCACCTATTTTTTTAATATTGTGAAGACAGGACATACAGACTCATTATCTGTTATGTTGCTTACTAACTAACTGTATGGTTTTCTGGGTGAAGAAAAAGGTTCCTAACATTTGAGAGAAACTTATCTTGAAACTTTTTTTGTTTAGGCCCCCATATTCTTGTAGTTGGGCTTATTTAAAGGTAAAAACTGACATCCACTCTGTTAAGTCCTTTCATAATTTTATACACTTTGTGGCAGACGGCTGGGGATCCTGAGCAGCCAGGGTGCCTGGAAGGTGGAAGGACCAGGAGAGGGACAACACCTCCCCCAGGATATGGGGGCCACGGGATCAGTGCTTAGAAGATAGTTCCGGAGACATGAACTGCAGCACTTCCGCCACAACAGGAGCTGCTGCAGGAAGGTCATCACGGAGCACCTGGAGCACAACCGGGTGGATTATAAAAGGGAGCCGGAGTCAAGAGGCAGAGGACAGAGCTTGCGAGAGAGGAGTGGAGGCAGCTGTAAAGAGAAGAGAAAAGAAAAGGAAAAGAGATAGGAAGGACTGAGCATTGTGAGTTTGAACACAGTGTGGTCCTGTGCAAAAGGCGGAAGAGAATAAAACGTGTGTTTTGGAACTTGTGAGTCTGTGTATCTGTGCGTGTCAAGACCGATTGTTTACTGCTCTTGCTGTTTTTTTTATGTGTTGTGGGGAGCCATCACAGGGTATAATCTCACAGCCACTCACAAGGGACAAATTTTGATTAATCAGCATATCCTTTGGATGAAAACTGTTACACATGGAGAAAATATCATGCAGACGGAAATCTGACCCTGTCTTCTGCAACTGTGAGGCAGAAGCATCAGGCACAGGGCCACTCAGATATGCTGCATATTGTGGGAGAAAGTGTTGTGGTCTCCCTGAGATCCCTGTTTATTAACTGCGATGCTAATAAAAATAAGGCAGCAAAAAGGCAACAAAAACATTGGAGGAATTTAATTGTCATTCCTTGCTTTTTTAAACACGATGCTTCTGTGAGCTAGTTTGGCTTGCAGTGTAGCTCCAGTAGTCTCATGTCCAAGAATGAATGCCAACCTTGGGCTGCTGCAGTGTTTATATAGAACATCCAGTAATATATACATATTTGACAATATATACTGTGGTGGGCAGCTAGGGGTGGTACCCAGCCGGGATGCCCAGGAGGACCGGAGGAGGGCTTGTGCCTCCTCCAAACCATGAGGGGCAACTGCCCTGGTTGTGTTGGGGGCCACGGGTAGAGGGCTTGGAAGCTCAAACTTATAGTGGCCCGTGGCCACTGCCAGGGGGCGCCCCCGTGCCCGAAGAACCCTGGACCTCAGCACTTCCGCCACGCCAGGAAGTGCTGGGGGGAAGAAGACTGGGGACACCCGGAGGGCTTCTGGGTGCGCAGCCGGCACACAGGGGCGTGTCCGCGGAGGAGTGCCGGGAAGCAGCTGGAGCCCATCCGAGCTGGTATAAAAGGGGCCGCCTCCCTTCATTCGGAGCAAGAGTCGGGTGGAAGAGGACAGAGCTGAGAGAGGAATGGAGGCGGCCAGAAGGAAGGCACTGGAGACTGTGAGGCCTGGACTTTGGGGGATCGGTGCTGGAGGCACTGAGTTGTGCACTGAACTTTATTGTAAATATTGTTGATAAATATGAGTGTGTTGGGTGCAAAACTGTTGTCCGTCTGTCTGTGTCCAGGTCCCGTTCCACAATACATACTGTATATACAATGTTTAACAAAATTTATACATAATATACGCATTGCCAAACACAAGAACATCATTGAAACATGAGGGGCAAATGAGGCTGTCAAACTAACCTCAGTTCAATTTCTGTCCTTAGACAGGAATAGAAGCCCACAGAAGACACGTGACATCACTTCAGAGAGCCACTGTGTGACCCACACAACATTTAAATTGGGTGACAACTGCAACTTGGAGTTCATTCTAGAACTCTCTTCCATACAGGCTGGAGCCTCCTGAAGAAGCCATCTTTATAGATCATGGTGATGGACAGATTTTTTTGTTTATTTTTGCAAATTATTTTTTTTGCAGTTGGACATTAAACATGACAACCCATGTCTCTCTGTATCCCAGTTACAATATATATTACCTTAAATAAACTATGTGTATATATATATATATATATATATATATATATATATATATATATATATATATATATATATATATATATATATATATATATATATACTGCTGCGGTGGGTTGGCACCCTGCCCAGGATTGGTTCCTGCCTTGTGCCCTGTGTTGGCTGGGATTGGCTCCAGCAGACCCCTGTGACCCTGTGTTTGGATTCAGCGGGTTAGAAAATGGATGGATGGATGGATATATATACTGTATATATATATATATATATATATATATATATATACTGTATATATAATATGTATGGTACATAATAAATAAACACAAATTCATCATGCATCAACAACTTCAGAAAAGAGTTTTCAATGCTGGAACTGAGGAGCACACCGCTCAAGTTCTGGTGAGCCGTAACCATATGTGATTAACAAGAACTAGCTTTCAATTTATATACTACTATATATAAGTAGTAAAGTTTTGTTTTGGATCCTAATTAAACCCATTTGAATTTTCATCAGAAGCCCTGCAATCACATTACATGTCATCTGGCTCAACTACATTGGTTTCCTGTCAGATATCAAACTCTACCATTAACAACAAAACTGTCAGCAACTCCCAAGAATGCCTATCTACCCTTATCCATCTGTAAGAGAGCGAGATTACATTTCTTCTAGCAACCCAATCCCCTTGCTACATGGCAAGAACTCATCTCTTTTTACCAATGCTGTTCTGTTTTGAATAATCTACGTTGCATTCGTCTGTGAGGATCCATGAATTACAAAAGGCTGCAGGCCCGCTCTCCTGTAATGATCCCACTGCTGTATATTTCCAGTAAGTTTTACACTCAATTCTTGATATCATGTACTGTATAGCACTGTTCAACCCATGCTACAGTCTTTATCTTTATTGTGCTCATACATTTGTTACTTTAATACCGCATATGATTTTCTTTTGCTGTTAACAATGATAACCTGGCACAACATTAGTTCTTGTCTTGAGTCTAATGCTACTGAGATCCTGAATTGGATTTAAGCAGGTTAGGCTTTCCTTATCCTCCACCCTCATTAGGGCGGAGTGGTGGCTCTGAGTCTAAGGATCTGTGCTGGTATCCCGAAGGTTGCCGGTTCGAATCCCTGTCACTGTCAAAAGAGATCCAACTCTGCTGGGCCCTTAACCTTCAATTGATCCAGGGCTGCTGTACAATGGCTGACCCTGTGCACTCTGACCCCAAGGGGTATGCAAAAACTAACAAATTCCTAATACGAGAAATTGTATAAGGCAAAATAAAGAACAAAAAAAATCCATCTATCCATACATGCATCCTTCCTTCCATCTATCTAGTTACCTTTCAAAACAGAGTGTGCATCAAAGATTGGTTTTATTGAAGACAGAGCCATCAGATTGTAAGTTTATTAAAAAACAATGAACAAAACCAGTGAAACTGCCCATGTTTGGACAAGTTTAGCTAGATGCATAAATTCAATCTATCATTCAAGGTATTAGGCTGCATCTTTTCTGACCTACTCCTCTCTCTTTTTCCCTGCTGGGTCTCATCTGGAGAGCGGCATAACTGAAGCACATTTGTTTGTTTTATGTTAACAAAAAAATGGCCAATTGTTTCTTTCTTTTTTTCCCATCAGCTTTATGCATAGATTGTACCAGAGCTCTTGAACAAACCCTTGACCTTTGTAATTAACATTGTGTTCTGCTATCATTTCCTCCAAATAAATGTGTCAGAGATAATTGAATTTGAAATATAATGATGATTACTCCTGGCTTGATCATAATGTGATGACTGTGAAAGGGAGCGCGGCTGCGGCAGATAATAAGAGATTTTTGTGAGCAGCTTAATCATATTGTACTTCCCTCCATAAAGTGAAGGATTAGGGGGAAAAGGAGGGGTGCACATAGATTAGTCTGGAGGTTTCAGACCCTAGCTGTGTCACTACTAGCATACAAAAAGCCACAATGATCTTTCATTTTCGTTTTCTTCTTGGTTTTTGATAATTATTCTCAGAAGTGCCACTGTATTCAGCCAAAGTAGACAGTGTTTAATATAATTTAGTCTGTTAGATTTAATTTCCTAATG
The DNA here is from genome assembly GCF_016835505.1 of Polypterus senegalus. Lineage (NCBI taxonomy): Eukaryota > Metazoa > Chordata > Cladistia > Polypteriformes > Polypteridae > Polypterus > Polypterus senegalus. The sequence continues at coordinate 90,650,426 of NC_053167.1, read as the reverse complement.
CAGTGTCGCCAAGCTCCTATTTCCAATTTTTTTGTACCTCAACAAGTGTACCTCTCTGAAAAAAAGAAATGGGCAATATTATAACAGTGCTGCATTAAAAATCAACTGTTTATTGTCAAAAATAGGCATTCTTGTCTAATCTGCTATACCTTCATTGTGCACAGCAGAGATTAGAAAAAGAGAGAAAAGCAACTTGTCGTTATAGGGACCCTCAAGCTTTGTGAGTTCATCTATCACAGGTGTTCGAGTAGGCCTCTGATTAATTTGTCTTCCCAATCGACGAAACGCACAGAACAATTGCTATCGTGCACTTTCGTCTTCATCCGAAAAGGAATGCCTGAGAACATCTGTATATTAATGATTTTCTTTCCATTACGATAATGAAGCTAATTTTCTTTTATGAGTAATCATCTTTGTCCAGACATATGTGTACATGCGTGCAAAATTTTCATATCTCTTCAGGGCTCTCCTTGATCGAAACACATTTGCCCAGTTTCTGGAAAGGGAGGGGATGGCTAGGATGCGATGTAAGGATGTGATCTGAAATCTCTTGTCAAATTTAATTAACGTGGCTTTTGAGTGCTAGGTTAGAGGTGTATTATTTGCATATTTACTACCCATTATTTGTTCAACCTGAAGGGACTTTTTATGTTGCAATTAAACAAAAACAAAAACGTTAAACATTCCAGCAACTCATAAAGCTTAAACAATGGTATTTTTCATCATTCCTGCAATGTGGGCAACACAAAAGTTGTTAGACAAGACAAGTTCTCAAGCCTAAAGTACAAATCTCTTATACGTGTCGAATTAGGGACACATGAATGGAGTCTTTTAAATTGTTGATGAGCAGCTCTGGCTTTTACTTCTCCCAGAGTTATAATATGACATAACACTCATAAGCCCACTTATTCCATGACATAGAATCTTCTGGTATAATGTTTTTCAACATCATTACACTTTGAAGAACTTTAGAATTTTACTATTCATACAAGTGGATTTGATACTCATTCATTCCATACCATAAGGATATCTGAAAATACATACCACTGTGCTTTGGCTTGAAAAAGTAAGTGAGAAGACAGCTTATATTCATCTGACAATACATGTAATGTCTTCTTCATCTTTAATATTTCAAAGATAACATTACAGTATGTGTTAGAGCTTTAAACTATAGTGGACCTTGATGGTGTAGTCTGTAAGGTTTAGCAATTATGTGCAATGAAGCTAAAAGAATGGCGGTGCTCTATCCATCTATCTATCTCTCCACGTATCCTTTGTCATGCATGTGTGTCTTAGGGTCATCCTCTGAGTTCCCCCAGGTATGTAGTTCCACCCCAGGCCGAAAGGGGGCGCTGTTGCTAGCTCTGTTTTCTTTCTCTTACCCACAGTAGCGAGAAACTGCCCACTGATGGCATCTGACTCCTCCCCTTCTGGTCCCTGGGTCATGAAAGCATGGCCGCCCAGGAGGAGGCATCACTTCATTAGCTGGGCATCCAGCTCTACTACTTAACAATGAAATTACTTTGCCCCAATCTTGAAGGAGGCTATCATTTGTTATGTTTTTGTGTCCATTGTGCATGTGTTTTCTTTATTATTATCTGAAGTAAACAGGGATGGTTGGTTTGGTTTTTTATTTTGTCACAACCTGTCATTCCCTTGGAAGACCACACTATCTATCTATCTATCTATCTATCTATCTATCTATCTATCTATCTATCTATCTATATCTATCTATCTATCGAAAGTTATAACAATATTTTTTTTGTACATTTTTGCAGCTATCACCAATCCCAAAATGAGAACAAGGAGAGCAAAACTATAAAGGAACGTGTGTATTTCTTTGATCACACACAGGAGATATAAACAAATGAAGAAAACAAAGTAAATAAAGTAACAATAAACCCTTCTAGCCCTTCCTACACAGACATTTAATAATAATAATAATACATTTTATTTATATAGTGCCTTTCCCATGCTCAAGGAAGTCCAGCCTTCCACTTACCCACTTCCCAAGTTCTCTCTCACACAAACCTGATTTTTCCTACTTGCTGTTGAGCTCTTGCACCTCTACTTGGGATTCAGTGGGCTCACAACCCCCACCAGGTGTCATTTCTGGCCAGTAGTCCTTCTGTGTCAACAGTGACACCAGACTAGAGCTCACTCAATCGATGTTTAGTGTTTCTGCGCTCCTGCTTTACCAGCTGCCTTATATATAATGCCTTAAGATATTATTTTAAAATAGATATTGAGAGATTAAACATACGTCACAAAACTAGCAAAGATCAAAAATGTGAATTTTTCCTATCTATTGTCACAGCCAAATCATAAACAGAGATAGTCAAAATATCATCGCAGAAATTCTGAAACCAGGAAGACTATGACTAGCATGGACACTCTCAAAGTGTTTAGGTTTTTATCTAATCTCAGACAATCAAGAAGTGAAAGATACCCTCTGTACAGGGACATAATAGGCCATGAACTCCAGTTGTCCTGCATAGCAACACAGCTAGCAACCGTACATTAGCTTAAGTCCAAAATGGCACAAAAAACAATTTTGTCAAAATAATATGTTAAATGTTTTTAACATTTTTGATGATTGCCTTTAGCACAAAATAAATCTTAAGTATGAATTCTCCATGATCCAAAATCCCCCAAAATCACCAAAGAATATGATATAAACACTAAACAAATCCACCAAATATTGTTGAAAAAAGAGAATCATAACACTATCCAGTATGTAATAAAACACTAAGGTTTGTATATTTGCCTGGTCCCTAAGAGCAATCTGATTGGTCAGTTTGGATTTGGTGACGCACTCAAAAGAAAAATTACAAGTGCGAGACACAAGAGGAGGAGTAAAGGTGTAGGAGGCATGCTGAGAGTCAACTTCAGAGATGGGAAGTATAAGAGAAAACAGGAGATGAGGAAGGCACCTTAAAATGAGTCTGAGAATCAGGCTTTACAGGAATTTGCTTGTCAGAGGGAGAGCTAGTCCACAGAAGTTCAGGCACATGAGGATACCATGGAAAGGTGCTGAAGGTACACCTGGGCAAGAGATATAAAATATTTTCAAAACTGTTCTGTTACCTGTTTTGGATAGGTAATGTGGCTAGCAATCTTGTGCACCCTGTGGACATCACCAAAATTTCATTGAACTGCTGAGGCGTCTCTGGGAAAGCATCAGAAAAAAAGATCCGGAGAAGTCGTGCACTCAGAATTGTGGTTTGCACCATGACAGCGCATCTGGTATACACCATGTTGTCTGTCAAAGAGTTTTTGAACAAAAACAACATGATGGCTATTTCACTACCTCGTATTCACCAGATCTCACTTCTTCTGACTTCTTTTTTGTTCCCAAAATTAAAACTGGGACAAAAGGGAAAAAAGTTTCTATAATGGAAAAAAATCAACTAAAAAACACTCTGGGGCACAATGTGGTCGTTACTTTTCACCCCAATTCCACATTCACCAGATTTTGCTTCCTATAACTTCTTTTTGTTCCAAAAGTTAAAATTGAGACTTAAGGGAAGAATATTTTCTACCATGGAACAATGGTGCTATACATTTAAAAAAAAAACAAGTATAGGAAATGTTCTCAGGAATGGGACAAGTGCTGAGACAAATGTGTTACATCCGAAGGAGAGTATTTTGAAAGTGACTAACAGGGAATTGCTATGAATTTTACAGTATTTTTTTTTTAACAATTCTGGGATTTTTTTCCCCATCCCACTTGTAATTGTGATCAAAACACCACTTGAACATTTGAACTGTACCTGTGAGAGTGCGAGAAGTAGCCTAAAAAAACAACTGACAAAGAGCATTGATGGAATGATGCTTCTTTCAGTATCTATCAGTCCAGCATCAAGCACAACGTTAGCCCCAAGCCTGGGTGGCACAAGTATTTACAATACCCTAAATGCATTTTATGAGCCTAATGTTCTGTTTTATCCAAATTAAATCAGCTTCATAATGGTAGAAGTTAGGAGAAAGGCAGTAGGATGAGGCAAAGAGGTTGTACCAGTTCACTAGACATTTACATGATCTGTTTCTGTAAGCCACACTTTTAATCAAATACTTTGACATTGTTAAAGGATCTGTGTATCGCTCATGTGTCAGGTTTTGCATGAGTGTGTGACTAAGTCTTCTGCTTTTGCCTGTCGTACCTGGTTGGTTTTTGACATGTCCATATTGCTACCACTACATGCAAAATGCTCTGTGCCCTCAAAGTTTCCTAGTAGGCAGGATGCTGTGTTAGAATGCTGAAAGCGTTTGGCAAGTCAAAGCATTCTGAGCTCTCCTCTTGCATCTGAGCCAACCAAGAAAGACTTGTTTGGTCTTAAAATGTGTTGGAACAAGTTGGAAGAAAGCAGGAAGGGAGGAATTAAACATCTTTGTGTGTCTTGACTTCCAAGTACCTGGTAAATCAAGAAGTACTGGTGTGGCTTGTTCAGCTTATTAAAAATGATGGTTTAATAGCCCAGAGGGGATGCTGTATAGTAGGAGTACATCTATCAATTTTCAGATCTGTTTAATCCCATTTAATCCATTCTGGCGACTTCTGACACAAGAGTCCTAGAAAGAATACCAGTCTACTGCTCCCTAATACAAAGCAAACGTAAGTCGTTGATTAAGATGAACGCTTCTTAGGGGTGTAAGGTGTGTTTCGAGAAGCAAAATCATACATTCACAGGGAGATCTTGCAAACTCCATGCAGACATTGACCAGGCAGGGAGTGGAGTCCAGTTTCTTGGAGTTGTGAGCCACCAGCTCTGACTGCTATATTAATACTTTTTAAAGATTAAAAGGCTTAATCAAGTTATACCTGTTAAATGTCTTTGGTGCCTTCTGAGCTTATTTCTACTGAAAGTAAATAAATAAATCTGAATTAGAATGCATGTTTCCAGTAGATTAGTTTATCTTTACTCCCAAAGCTTTCGAGGCACTGCTGGCTTGGATCCTGGTTTCCTGAAACTGCAACCCTGCACGCATGCAGTACATTTTTTTAAAAATCTTTATTCTAAAATCAGTTGCAGAAGCATCCAAGCGCTTCCACTTCCCACACCCTCACCCCTCTCCACCTCTCCTACTAACTTCAGCTCACGTGAGCCTTTTTGATCTGCAATCCTCCCCAGAGAATTCGACATCCACACTAAGAATAGCAGTGAGTAAACTAAGAGTTTCCGAATGGAGTCCAATTACAAGGCCTCTAATTTATCAAAACGAGGATGAGGACACTTCAGCATTCCTGAGTGACTTAGGGAAAAATGAAAAAGGAGGTGGACGATTGTAGCGATACGTGCCTACTGTAAGAGAACACCGTTTTATGAATTTGTAGCCGTGATATGCTTTGTGTTTTTCTCACGAGCTGATCCTACCTTTTGAAAGCCTACACTCAACAATATGAATATGAAAGCCAGAGACATGAGAGGAAGGAGTTTGTGCTCGACTGCAACAACTTTGATGTTTGTCTAATTAGAGATGACACCCTCCTGTTGCTTAAATACTGCTTAACAATATATTAAATATGCTATTATTCATTTATCTGATACTCTAGGTAGCATATTTATTTATTTTTCTATAAGTAAGCTTACCCAAATCTCAACAGTGACAATTCAATTGTGCTGAAAGTGACAACTCACACTGACACATTTCCACTTCTTATGATGGCACAGTGTCTGGCACTGCTGCGTATGAGTTTACTAGTATGGGTTTGAACTCTTTGGCCAGTCACTGTCTGTGTGGAGTCCTCATGCTCCCCCCATGTTCTCCTATGGATATTCTCATTTTCTTCCCATATCCCCAACACTAAATTGGACCTGTGTGAGTGTTAGTGTGGATTTGTACCTGAGTGGGTCTTGTGAAGGAGTGTCCAGGGCTTTTTCCAGTCTTACCCCCCTTGACCATGAACTGGATTAAGCAGGTTTGAGAATGTAATGGTAGCCCTACAGATATAAATGTTAAAATAACTGGCCTTTCTAAATTTGCCCAGAGTGAGTGAATGGGTGAGTGCAAGATGATGTCCTGCAATGAAGTGGCATCTTGATCAAAGATGATTCTGTGTTAGGCCTCCGAAACCCTAAAATGGGTTAAGCGTGTTCAGTTAATTGAGAGATGGATTGTTTTCAAACAGCAACTCAGTTGTTTGTCATCGCTTTCTGCATTGCCATTCATATGAAAAGCAATACAAATGCCATCCAGTTTCTATGTCTCTGATAAGAAGAAACTTGGGATTATTGTAGCCCCAAGTAAAAATGAAAATAATCACATTTGCATAATAACTTGGTTGTGACAAATTTACAGAAGCCTTCTCTTACATTATGAACTGTCAGCACACAACTAAAATCCTTTTGTTCACTCAGTCACAACTTTATGTGACAACGGGGGACCTCTTGAGCGAGCACCCTCAGTTTGCCTTTCTGCTCTGCTATCTTGTCTACCTTGATCTTTATTTTACATGTGCAAGTGAGGTGAAACTTCACGTGTAAGGACATGGCTATGAAAGCTGAACCATTTCTCAATTAATGGAATTCCCCATTTGTTACACTGAATTTTCAATCCATCCATCCATCCCCTTTGTTAAACATCCATCCATCCATCCATTATCCAACCCGCTATATCCTAACTACAGGGTCACGGGGTCTGCTGGAGCCAATCCCAGCCAGCACAGGGCGCAAGGCAGGAAACAAACCCCGGGCAGGGCGCCAGCCCACCACAGTTGTTAAACATTTATTTTAATAATTTCTGTATTTGCAGAAGCTTTGACTTCCCTTGGTAATAATAGGTGTTAAACTAGAAACTGCTCTTGGTAGAGTTACAATTTATGAAGTAGCCATCCATCAATCCAGGCCTTCATTTTCTAAACCCACACATTCCTGTTCATGGTTTCTGGGAGCAAGACAGCAACTAACTGGGTTCCCCATGAGGTACTACCACACATGTACCCACACTCATTCATGCCAAGTCATGCCAAGTCACCCACACTCATTCATGCCAAGTCAACTAAGAGATGCCAGTTTGTGAGCAGAAAACACAGTAACTGGAGAAATTCTGAACATAAGCAAATGCACTAATCAGTCATAGCATTGAACTCTTCGAGACAGGCCAGGGAACCCAAACGTAAGCATCTCTGAGTTATGATGTCACTCTGACTGTTGTAAATATTAAAGTGTTTGACGAAATTAATCGCTATAAAACATGTTGTTCAGTTAATGCCATTTAATGAACTTTCAAGTAAAGAAATCTGAACCAATGATATGCATTGTTTCCCTGCTGTGGGAAGTTAGAATTTGTTCTTGAAGGAAATGCCACTTCTGAAAGCACAAAGTTTATAAATAGTTCTCCAGTTTCATAATAAGAAAGTGACAGGTCCAGCTTCCAAAGTCCTTACCAGGAATAAGCGCGTACACCAAATGGATGTGTATTTTTATTGTTTTGATGAAAGGCCTTCCTTTGATCATGCCTATTCTGTGTTAATGAAAATGACACATGTTGTTTTCTTTTGCTGCTCTCCTGAATTTATTATTGTTATGGATTGATCCATCCAAGGCTTATGATGTTTGCCAAGTATAAAATGGGCACCGACAAAGCTATCTTGGGCTAAAGGGAACTCCTAGAGCATTTTATATGCTCTTCCTGCCCTGTAACATTTTTCTTTTCTGTTTCTACAACTATGCTACATGAAGCTGCAAGCGGAGAGTGTCTTTCTCTCCAAGAAAAACCCGACTGTTAGTGTATTTGGGATAAGGACGCATTTGGGTGCATTAACTCTTGGAATGAAGTGAGCCTGTATTTACCACATCTTGAAAGAGCAAAAGCTGAGTTTTACATTTCTATAGAAACTTCATGATTTGGGATTCACCTTTCTAGAGCTTTGTGTCCCTCATTGTAGTTCTGCTCATACAAAAGGCTTCTTACCCCACACTGCTCTGATAAGATGATCACTTTTGTTTTCTGTTTTAATTAATTCAGTCTGGGTCACCAGGTAGAGAACTTTATGAATACATTTTTCATGAGTTCTTTCTCATGTGTATAGTACTTCACAGGTAAACATAATGAATTAACAGTTATCATATAAACTTAATAGTCACTTTGTTAAATACACCTTCTCAAGCTCAGCAGGTACATGAACCTGGGCAAATGTATTTGAAAATATTCTACCCAGTGTGATGAAACTTGATTTTTCTTATGACTTGCAAATGGTAGGGTCAGTAGTTGGAATTAGTAGAATGAATCCATAAATCCACCCTGCCTTGCGTCAATGTACACGCTGCTGGTGACAGTGTAATGGAGGTGAGGAAAGTTTGATCAGTACATGCTAGGCCTCTTAATACTAGTGGAGTGTCATTTGAATGCCACAGCCTACCTAAGCTTTGTTTCTAATAGTAAAGTGCCTATAAAAATTATTCACCCCTCGGAAGTTTCCACATTATATTGTTTTATAGCATTGAATCTCAATAAAATAAATTTGGCTTTTTTGACACTGGTCAACAGTATAAGACTATTACAAATATAAGACACAAATATAACTGATCACTTAATTATTCACCACCTTTAATATGGCACAGCTAAATCATCACTGGGGCAGTCAATTGGTTTTAGAAGTCACAGAATCAGTTTAGTGGAGGCCTCTTGTCCAGGGTTTCACTTGATTGTAGTATAAATGCACATGATCAGGAAAGCTCAAGTTGTGGGGAGTCAGTGTGGTGGCCTATCCTACACAATGAAGACAAAAGAACACTTCAAGCATCTCTGTGAAAAGGTGACCAAAAAGAACAAGTCAGAAGATGGAGATAATTAAATATCCATGTCACAGAATATCCCTTGGAGTCCAGTTAAATCAATTGTTAAGGAATGGAAAGTGTTTGGGACAGACATCAATCTGCCCAAAGCGGGCAGTTCAGAAACAATGAGTGATCAGACAAGAAGAAGACTAGTGAGGGATGCCACCATAAGACATAATATGAACGTTGAAGGTGTTACAAGCTAAAGTGCCTAAGACTAGAAAGACTATGCAGACAACAACTGTTACCCCACCAGTCGTTGCGTTATGGCAGAGTGGCAATGAGAAAGCCACTGGAAAAACAAGCACAAGTGACATTTCAGGCAGAGTTTACCAGAAAGCACATAGGAGACTCTGAAGTGACTTGGAAGAAGGTTTTGTGGTCCAATGAGACCAACATTGGGTTTTGTGACCATCAGACTAAGCATCAAACTCTGGACATTAACAGAGACACACCAACCTGACCTTAAAGCATGGTGATGGCCATATCAGGCTCTAGGCATGCTTATCTGCAGTAGACCCTGGAAGGATAGTGAGGGTAGAGGATAAAATGAATGCTGCAAAATATAATAAATCCGATAAGAATAACCTGATGCAGTCTCTCTGACAGAAACCTGTGGCTCTGGCAGTGGCGTAGCTCGAGTTCGTGCCGCTTGGGGCGGGGTGGGCCGGGGCTTCAATTTGCCGCCCTCCAGCATATCTGAATATGTTAAACTATTTAAATAGAAAATTAAAATGATGTATAGAGAAAAATTAAGATACATTTTGCATAGATTTATTCATATATAATGAAACAGCAATATTTTTTTATATGCATTTATAAGCATCAACTAGACAAGAATATAGTATAGACGCACTGATAAGCTGTGTTCTAATTATTAGTTTAATATAATTACGCTACGAAAACCAGAACCAAAGTAATAGGTGGGGATGTTTTCTGCGCAGAGCAAGAACGCATTCGGTAATAACGAAACAAAATTATAAATTGTAAATTAGTTGTTTATCTTCCTATAAATTATCGGTGTAACGTTTATGTTTATTTTTGTCATTGCCTCATACATTTCAACTGCTGTGTCTGATGCAGAAGGACAGTCTGAACATTATTTTTCTAGCATTTGTGGTTAAAAATCAGAGAATTTTACTTTTTTCATACATGAGTGATATTTTTCCGAACCCTGCTGCTTACACATGAATTGTACTGAGCCTTGTGGCCAATAATGCTGCCCCCAAAAATGTGCCGCCCGGGACGGACCGCCCCCTCCACCCCCCCTAGCTATGCCACTGGGCTCAGGTAAAGGTTTGCTTTCCAAAAAAACATAAAGCCAATGCTACACAGTAATGGTTTAAAAATAACAATGTAAATGTCCTGGAGTAGCTGGGTCCAAACCCATCCAGATCTCAATACAGCTGAGAACTTGTGGCTGGGCTTGTCAAAGGCTGTTCACTCACAATCAACAAGCAACCTCACAGAGCTGGAGCACTTTCGTAAAGGAGAATGAGGAAAATATCAGTGTGCAGATGTGTAAAGCTAATAGAGGCCCGTGTAAACAGACTCACTTCTGTCATGGCTGCCCAAGGTGCATCTACTAGGTACTGACTTGAGGGAAGGGATAACCTATGCAATTAATTATTTTCATATTTTAAATTTGTAATTAATTGGGTCAGTTTTTATTTTAACATTAAAGCCTTTTTCTGTTGATCATTGTCAAAAACGCTAAATTAAGTCCACTGTGATTTAATGTTATATAACAACAAAATGTGAAAAATTCCAAGGGGATGAATACTTTTTATAGGTACTTTATGTATCTTTTCGTGTCCATGGTCTATTGTAGTTCAAAAGTGCCATGTCAAAAACACATATTGTCTCAAGCTGGATCCATGAATGTCACAGATTCTTCAGTGTACTCCAATGGCCCTTACAGACTGCAGATCTCAAACTACTAACAGCACCTTTGGCATGATGTGCAACAGAAGGTTCACAGCATGGATGTGTGGCTAGAAAATCTGATGGTGCTTGAGTGAGGCTCTTGTGTTGGCAGGGACCAAACTCCCTAAGGTATGTTTCATGTTCCTTGTTGAATTCAGGCTGTTCAGGAGACCAGAGTGTCCACTGAATGAATATTTATTATGAATTGTTTATTTATAGTTGAGCTTTCGGTTAATTGGTGGTTCTGATTTCCTTATGTTAGTGGGTAGGAGTGTGTGCGTGAATGGCTTCAATAATTTCCTTATCCAGTGTTCTTCCCTATACTGTATTGCTAAGATAAGCTCAAACCTGCAGTGAAACGGAAATGAATTACTTTATTTTGAAAATTAATGTAAGGATAAACTAATATTTGCTCTGCTTTTATCCTTATTGCCCTCAATGGAAAAATGTAGAAGAACATAAAATGGCTGTATTACTGGCAGTACTATTCCCAGTTCAGGAACAGTTAGACACTTTCAGGAGACATCGAAACCCTGCAGACAGAGCAACATGGCATAGGCCTTGTCTGATCCCCATTGCCAAGACTTGGTAAGCAGCCTTGCGTAAATAATGGACATCAACGAACACAGCCGCTGCTCCCTTGTCATTAGCTAGATTGTCTTGCTTGATAAGATTTGCCTATTACCATCACCGGTGTTTAACGGTTTTCATTATTACTATGTAAATCTTGCTCATCTGTTCTGCATGGAAAACAGCACTCCAAGCAGGTAAGGTTCTTACACTTCTTTCTCATGTCCCGTTCCCGTAGCCAGCTACAACCCTAGAGTCCTAATCCAAACTAATCATAATAGCCCGAGGTGCAAGTCACTAATCTGTTGCGGCACCTCATTCAAAGGACGCTGATTGATACCATCAGGTAACCTCAGTTTTACATATGAGCAGAGTGCACTTCTTTCAACTTTACTGAGTGACGGATTCGACACTCAGTCTGCTGAAAACTGCCTGTAGCTGTTGTTCTGAAAAAAGGAGCCTAATAGGCTACCAGCTATGTGCTGAGATCCTTTATTTGTGAAATACCTCAATTTACCTAATTCACTTTACAAAACTCAAATACCTTGTCATGTTTTTCTTAAGGGTTATAGAAATGAATGTCAAAATGCAACAAATGAAAAATGTCAAAGCAAAAGCCAGATGGGTGAGAAACAACACCATTGCAATAGCTCTGTGGCTGGCATCTATAGATAGACACCAGTTCTGGACAACAGGTGAGTATTTTGAAACGCAAAGTCCATTAACAGTCAGTTGCTGACAGTCTGTTGGACTGCAGTATGAGTTGTGACATTTGTCAAAATGACCTGGCAGCTTTACATTGCTGTCCTATTCACATTTTTTTATGTGGCAGCATGGAATCGTGACTTTTTAAGTGAGAATATATGCCACTTATCAACATAAAGTACAATGTCAAACTGAAAAAAATATTTGAATTAATTAACAATTCAAATGTAAATAACTGATATCTCAAGTATTCAAACTACCAAAGGTTAATACATGGTAGAACATCATTTACTGGCAATAACAGCTTTAGGGAAAGTAAGTCTTTATTAATGTTGCTGATCAGCTAGACAGTGGACCTTTTCCCCATTGTTTTGGCAAAATGTTCTATTAAGTTAGATGGGGCCCATTTGTGAACAGTTTATTTTAAGTCATTCCACTGGTTCTCAAATAGGCTGAGGCCTGGGCTTTGACTGGCCCACTCCTTTACATTAATCTTCTTTAATTTTAAACCACTCCAGTGGTTTAACACTCCATTTGGTGTCAGCTTCAGAAATCCTCTTCCAAGTCTCCATGTTCTTGAGGATTATAGTAGGTTTTCCAAATGAAATTTTCTGTATTTAGTGCCATTGATTTTACCTTCTCCCTGCCACAGAGAAGCATTCGTAAAGTATGATGCTGCCAATGTTGAAATGTTGTTCTCAGTGTGATGTGCTGCTCTGTTATGTTTACACCAAACATGGCACTAAGCAGTGAAGCCAAAACGTTTGATTTTAGTTTCATCAAATTATAGAATTTCCCTCCAAAGCGTGGAATACCCCTGAGCTGTGAGTTTGTTTCTTCAATAAAGATTTTTTTTTCTCAACACTCTTTCATACAAGTCAGATTTGTTCCATGTGCATGTTACTGACGTCTTTCATATGTGCAGTCCTCCTGTCTCTGTCACTGAGGACTTTTACTAAATTGGAGTTGCCACATGCCCATTGATGGCCTCCCTTACCATTGCTCTTCTGTATGGTGGATTGCCAATTCTGAGCAGATTCACTGTTGTTCCATATTTTCTCACTTTCTTAGTGATAGATTTCACTGGGCTTTGAGATTTGTTCAATACCTTGGAAATTTTCTTTCACCCTTGCCCTGACTGGTATTTGTCAAGAAGTGTCACATTTCTTGGTCTTCATGGTGTCATTTTTTCTTGGCTAAGTACTAAATTTTCTTCTTACATACCAAACATATTCATGCTATTTTCACAGAGCTGACACGAGGGAGTGTTAGTGAGTATGTTAGTGCACCCCCTAATAGACTAGTACAATATGTATGTCTGCCATGACTATGGAGTTTAGAATTGATGGAGTACTTTCTAAGTTTCATGGTGGCACAGTGGGTAGCAGTACCTCCTCACAGTTCTTAGACAAATCCTAAACTGGTCACTAACTGTGTGGAGCTTGTATGCACTCCCTTGTGTCCATGAAGGACTTTCCAACTGGTCCACTTTACTTCAAAATTCCCAACATAAGCATTTCTAGTTAATTAAGGACTATAATTTGGCCCTGTAGGAGTGAGTGTGGGTTTGTATGTGTGTTTGTCATATGAAGCAATGGCATCCCATTTAAAGAGAGAGTATTAATTGTGCATGCTTGTATTGGGCTAGGCTCTTGTTCCTAGCAAATCTGTGAAGGAAAGCTCATTTGAAAAATGGATGAGTAAGGATGGGTGCGTAAGGGTACATTGCTAAGGACTAGTGTTCATTCAAGGTGGGCTCTGGCCTTGAATGGAATCTTTTCAGAATAAGCTCAGAATCAAATTACTCATAATATATATTTGAAAACTATATTAATAATTAATTAGTAAATATGGATGTGTACATGAGTGAACCCTGTGGTGATGTGACATCCAGTCTAGGGTATGTTTGAGACTATAAATATACACACACACTTTAGTCTGAACACATACCAACCACTCAGCTGTGCAGCTCTTGGATCTCTAAAAGTTTGTTGTTCAACTTTTATTTTAAGATTTCTTACCTCAACAGTGCCGACATTGAGTCCCACCCTCTGGAAATGACCCTCTATCTGCCGCAGCCAGGTGTTACGTGGACGACCCCTTGGCCTGGTCCAGCCACTCAGGTTCCCAACAATGAGGAGCTGGATCACCCTCTGGGAAACGCGCCACATGGCTGTAGTGCTGTAGCTGACGCTCCCTCACAAGGAAGGCAATTTGCCTCATTCGGGACTCCATGAGCAACCTCTCATTCAACACAAAGTCAAACCAACGGTACCCAAAGATTTTCCGGAGAGACACAGTACCAAAGGAGTCCAGTCTTCATCTCAGGTCACTGGACAGCGTCCATGTCTCACAACCATATAGCAAGACAGGAAGTCTAAAGACCAGGACTCTAAAGACTTGGACCTTCGTCCTTTTGCATAGATATAGGGAGCGCCACACATCCCTTTCCAGCGACCTCATTGCCCCCCATGCTCTCCCAATCTGTCTACTGACTTCACAGGAAGAACCACCAGAGACTTGAATGTCACTGACAAGGCAAGTAAACTTCTCAGCAAGGTCAACACTCTCTCCGCAAACAGACACACTGCTGATGGCTGTGCCCAAGAGGTCATTAAAGGCCTGGCTCTTAGTTTTTACCCAGGACAATCGCAAGCTCAGACACTCAGACTCCTCACTCAGTCTCTCGAGCGTCCTGGTCAGAGCCTCCATTGACTCTGTGAAGGTCACAGCAAAGTCAGCAAAGTCAGCCGCTGGACCCCATGACCTTGCCCAACACCCAGTCCATACAAGCATTGATCAGAGTAGGAGTAAGAACACACTCCTGACGAACCCCAGAATCCACTGGGAAAAATGCAGAGGTCCTGCCTCCACTCTGCACAGCACTCACAGTACCAGTGTACAGGACGGCCATGATATCCAGCAACCTTGTGTGGATCCCGCGAACCCTCAGAATGTTCCACAGGGCAGCTCGATCAACTGAGTCGAACGCTTTGCGGAAATCGTCAAAGGCTGCAAAGAAACTCTGCCGATAATCGCATTTGCACTCCATGAGAACCCTTAGTGCCAGGATGTGGTCAATGGTAGACTTCTTAGGCATAAAACCAGACTGCTCTGGTCGCTGGTAGGTGAACAAGTGATCACGGATCCTATTGAGGATGACCGTACCAAGGACTTTACCCGGCACAGAGAGCAGTGTTATACCCCTGTAGTTACTGCAATTCAGGCGATCACCCTTCCCTTTCCAGATAGGAACGACAAGTCCCATTTTCCAGTCAGTTGGGATCATGCCAGTCTCCCAAATGGAGTCAAAGATTGTTTTCAATGCCAGGTGGACAGCCTTACCACCAGCCTGGAGAGGTTCACCCCAGATACCACAGATCCCTGCAACCTTTCCCCACCTCAGCTGGTTCACCACCTGTGCAATCTCAGTGAGATTGGGTGGTTCACAGCCAATTGGAGGACAGACAGACATTGGATTTTATATATTATATATTAGTAAACCTTCATTAAAAATAATGTGCAGTTAAAGTCTCAACAGCATTCTCAGCATTTCTGGAGCTTAGTAGAGCCAGATAACTATAAGAATCTTCACCAAGCAACTCTGAAAATGTCTGCATTGTTTGGGTCTCCATACCTCTGTGAGTCTGACATGAATGTCATGAAATCAAAGTTCAGAACAAGACTGACAGACGAACATTGAAATAACTCCATAAGAGTGAACCTCAGTGGCTCCACTCCACCAGACACCTGCCTCTCTTGTTGACTCCATGCAGTGCCAGTCATCTGACTAACTAAAAAACACATCACACGTGAAAATGGACATGTGAAGTGAAACAGTGACACGGAACAAAATGACAAATGAATAAGTAATATCTGTGTATTTGGAACTGCATTGTTTAGTTTTGACAGCATTCATGATTTAATTCAATAGTGTGAGATGCACTAGAAAATGCCTAGAGACACACAATATAAACTTGCAGGTGAATTAAATATTTTTTGTGATGTTTTAATGCATAATGTTAGTTGTGGACACCAACAGTTTGTAAATGTTCAGGCAAAACAAGCTTATTAATATTAGCTTTGAGAATAAACGTTAGAAAACAGGAGTAGCTCTTGGCCATTTTCATTTTGTAAAAGTAGCTTTCAGGGAAAAAAAGGTTGTAGACCCCTGCTTTATGGTCTTGTAAAAGCAGGTAAAGAAAGAGGGTGCATGCCATGAGTCTCCTCACAGGAAGGTCCCCGCTTAATCTTCATCCTGGCAATTCTAGACCCAGAGCCCTGAGCTAATTAGACTTTTGATATACATGTATGCATTTTACTTTATTTACAAAATGATTTTTTTAGGAAGGAAAATTAAAAAAAGGACATGTGGGTGTTTTTGTGTCATTTTATTAATCCCTTATCTGTTTGACTGAAATGTATGCAGAAGCAAGTGGTAAGCCTGAGGGGACGTAAACACGCTAGTGTATGAGCACAGCCATAAATATTCAACACAATTTATTTCAGGGTTTCAGTTAGTCTTTGTTATGTAATATTTTTAGTTAAAACAAAACAGATCCAATACCACCTTAATGTATTTACTTTTTAGAGAAAACGCTTTTGACACGGGCCCTTTGAAGTGTAGTATGTGCACAGAGTCGCGTCCCTACTGCTGCTCCTCTTGTTTAATTTACAATTTAGCCCGTCAGGACATTATGTAAAAAAACGGGTTGTACCTGTTGGTTTCTACCATACTCTCTTTTTGCCTTGAGTCATCTGACACCTTAGCCATTACTTTAAATTTATATCTAGGCTAGAAGCTTTGCTTTCTTCTAATTTATTGGATTACAGCTCCAGATTTGTGAAGCTGCTCTTAATGAAAGCCAAAAGAGATTGACTGACTAATTCAGGAACTATCCAATCCTTCTCGTGGGAACATTCTGACTTTATTTTTCTCCTGTACTTCAGGGAAAATATCTAGGCCTTGTTGAAATCAATTCTTTTGCAAAGTGCCAGTTGCGTTATGAATCTATTGTACAAAATGCTTCTTTTGTTAAGCCCCATATCCATGGAGGATGAAGCTTCTAGGTTATCCTGTGCAAACTTGCTTTATCAATGGGGCTTGTACTGCGATAGCATGTAATTACAAAAGCGAAGCACATGCGCACGTTGGAAAGTACATTTCCAAGGCTGACCCCGAGTGATTGCAGTGGCACTTCTCCAGCTGATTGAGGGGCACAAGCCATTTTCTGGGGAGTATTTTCTCAGAGCCAGGCAGTCTGCACAGCACTGTTCTCTTCTTTCTGATTCTTCATTTTCCTGATTCCTACCCTGAAGCAGCCTTTTGTCTCCCATTGTGGTGAACGACTTCAGATACTGTTACTATTCAAAGCATCTGACAATCCCCAACCCCCACTACAGCCTCCCAAAAAAAAAAAAAGGATTATGTAGAGAAGGGGCCTTTTTTATTTTTCTGTGTGTTTTTTGAAGGAATATTTGGTTACAGACATTAGGGATTTCACTTCTTGTTAATAAAAAGTTGCTGCAGTGTTTTACTGTGGGTAAAGTGACATTTTCACTCCATTGCGCTGTAGCACTTAGATAACTGAGAAGGGCAACCCCTGAGGGATGCTTAACCAGGCCGAGGGATTTCCTGCTGGGACAGGTTTCATATCATCAGGAGACAATAATCAGGACAGATTAAATCACCTGCCTATATGAAAGGGGTGAAAAAAAAGACAACTCAGTGAGAAGTGATGCCCTCCATCAACTTCTCGGCTACAAGCAGCCATCGTGCCTCCCAAGGACAGCAGGACACATAGAGACATCGTGTGGGTTTCAGTTTTAACAAAAGCTGACTGATGTTTGACTAAAGTGGGACAAGTCGTCATCCTTTCTATTCCCTTTTGGTAAACGGGCAACCCCTTAACACAACTCCTGTGAATGAGAATATGCAATTTATTTTGTCTTCTAAATCAGTGCAGGTTTACATATGTTCTCAGATGAATGAAGAAAATGGATTAAAAAAAAAACGACAGGAGGCTATTTGGTCTGCTAAGCTCATTTAGTTAGCCATCCTCCCATTGATTCATCAGCTGCTTTTTAAAATCTATTATGGTCTCTGAGTCGGCTTCTTCATGCACTTGTTTGTTTCCTGACTCTCTCCACGGCTTGTGTAATGAACCTCTTCCTACATTCTATTTTCAATGCAATCACTCCATCCACTTTCCCATCCACTTATGCAGTTGATGGTTTAGAACACTAAATGTCTGGTCACTCTTTGTTCACACTTAACCTCGGCCAGTTTGGGGATGCCAATTAATCCAGTTTCTAGTTTTTGTACAGCTTTGCTCTGATTGGTGCTGTTGCATAACCTGATTTGGATGATATGTTAATGTTCCTCACCCTACATCATGTTTTTTTAGTGGTTGTATTAGCCATCTGTCTGACTGCATATTTAAGGTGAACTTGTTGGAAACACCTAGATGGTGCACATGTGTCCTAAACATCTTGTATCATTACCCAAATCACTGCCCCATTTAATCCAGCTGACTCCAGGGGTAGGGCTGGAGCTCTTTATGACCACAATGAATTGGATCCATCTCTGGGGTGCTAGTCCACCGCTCTCAGTCAGAAGAACAACTCACATAATATGCATATCATTATTAAGAGGGCAGGCATAGTCATGAGACTCACTCCTGACCCACTAGAGGTAATAGAGTGAAGACAAAACGGAGTGCCATTATGAACAAAGCTGCACATCCTCTCTCTGACATACTGACACTAAGGACTTTCAGCCGTATAATTATTCAGCAGAAGTTTGTCAAGAAACAATACTGGGCTTGCTTCTTTATACCAAAGGCAATATGCCTTTATAATGCCTCACTGCCATTGTTCTCTTAAGTTTAACTAACTCTGAAATGTGTTCTTCTGTTTACAGTTCATGTGTAAGTTTGCTGTTGATTGTTATAATCTTGGCAGGTCCACTACTGCCGCACTGTGCTTTTCACAGATGAGAGAAGGTTCACCCTGAGCACATGTGACAGACGTGAAAGGGTCTGGAGATGCTGTGGAAAATGTTATGCTGCCTGTAACATCATTCAGCAGGACCGGTTTGGTGGTAGGTTAGTGATGGTCTGGAGAAACATATCCATGGAAGGAAACACAGACTTCTACAGGCTAGACAACAGAACCATGACTGCCATTAGGTATCGGGATGAAATCCTTGGACATACTGTCAGGCCTTGGGTCCTGAGTTCGTCCTGGTGCACGACAATACCCAGCCTAATGTGGTGAGAGTATGCAGGCAGTTCATGGAGGATGAAGGAATTGATACCATTGACTGGCCCCCATGCTCGCCTGACCATGATGGATTTTAACCCTGAAAACAAATTTTAAATGATCCAATACATATTTCAATACCCTTCTCTTTAATTTTCTCTGCTTTCCTGAAGTACACATTTTTGAAATATGTTGGATTATTTTTATCATTGGAGAATTCTGAACAGCTCCCCTGCCTAGGCAGAGGCTGAACATTTTACCTTTGCTCTGGCTGGCAAGGTGCTGATATTGCCAACACCTTCACAGTCCTGGAGTTGAATTCTTGCCTTGACACATTGTGTTGATTTTTAGTTTGAAATGCACGTAATGGAAGTTACTTAATGCTGTTATTAGTTATTTTTATCCTGGCACTGAAGAGTGGTGATGGGATGCATGTTGGTTAGAAATACAAGAAAAAATGTCACTGTTTTCAGTACAAGTGACAAAACTATGACTACTACTAGCACTTCTACCTCTCAGATGCCAGAAACAGGCAGGTTAGGGTAATGGGCCCTATATGAGTGGGTCCGGGCAAGACTATGACTCCGAACTTATTTTTTGAAGTTCAAAGAAAGGTGTAATTTATAAAGAAATAATGTTGTATGATGCAATTGTTTCAACCTAAAGATACCCCAATGAGAAGTTCTGTAAACAAGATTATACTGCGCACTGTCAGTTCACACACAAATCAATCCAATGAGTAACATCGGATAGTTCTTTAGAGAATTTACACATAATATTGTTTAATTGGCCTTAATTAATATTGGCCTTAATATTGTTGACAATTGGTGCTATTTTTTTGCAATATAGCTGCAAACCTAATTTTGTAAAATAAGCTTCATAGTTTTAATAATTCACTTAAAGAAAATAAATATATTGCACAAATACAGTTTTTTATGAAACTTCTGACTAGTGGTACAGTGATTAGTGGTGCAACTCTACAAAGTCAGTGTTTCCCAGGTTCATATTCCTTACCCAGACACTATGTATGTGAAACTGTCGTGTTCTTCCTGTGTGTCTAAGAGTCTTCCTCAGGGTACACCAGGCTTTCTTCCAATTTCCTGAAAATGATCAGGTTAGGCTATTTGGTGACTACAAAGTGGAATTCTGCCCTGGCCAGGACTATTCCCTTGTGTCCAGAGCTGCCAGAACAGGCTCCATTCCCATCCAATCCTTTATTAGATTAAGCAGATTTGAATATATTGTGTTGAAAAAGACCAAATATATGATTGGATTGGCACCGCACCTAGGGTAGGTTCCCACATTCTTAAAACCATCATAGGTTCAGCTTTATGTTACCCAGAACTGGACAAGCAGGTTGGAAAACAGAGAGATGGAAGGATACATTTAAACAAAGACAGGTCCCTGCCTTTCTGTTTTACCTTAAATTCAATTATAGGTTCATTTCTG
Organism: Polypterus senegalus; assembly: GCF_016835505.1. Classification (NCBI taxonomy): domain Eukaryota; kingdom Metazoa; phylum Chordata; class Cladistia; order Polypteriformes; family Polypteridae; genus Polypterus; species Polypterus senegalus. The sequence continues at coordinate 90,629,733 of NC_053167.1, read as the reverse complement.
TTAACATAATAATTGAAATATGAGTAGTTGACAACAGAAAAAGAACAATAAAATTTTTAGTAAACAACAGTCCTTTAGAAAATAAAACCCTGAGGTTAAAACAAAAAAAGTCAGCTGATTGCCATCCCCCTGCTGGCCTTTCTATAATATCATTAGGGCATGTTGAACTCTGTAAATTAAAATAAAACAAGAAAAGCTTGTTTCTTTAGCCTTACTTTCAGATGGTAATATTTGTTAATTGCTTTTTTTGTAATATAAGCCTGTATTATTTTGCTTAAATATATGTATGTTGGCTAGATGGTCCCGATCACTAATATCTGTATGTACCATCTCATCTGTATACATTATTTACCCAATATGTGGGCGCTTTATTCCTTTTTACCCTTAGTGGCTTACCTTGGCTCTGTCAGCTGATCTGTTCAAGTGGGTACCTACTAACTGGACATTACATTCCAACTCTGGAAGTTTGTTTTGTGACTTTTGGCTTTGGCTTTTTAGTCCTGGACAATTTATTAATTGTACAATTCTAATTTATATTTTTGTATATTTGCACATTGGTGGCTACATTGGTTTTATTATATATATTATATAATTATATTATATTACTGGGTTAAATATTAGATTTACCATATTTAGGTGTAATAGACACATGTCTGAAATAATAACCAGCTCCTTAAATCATTTTTATATTTGGCCCTATTAGTTATACACTATATTAGTGTTTCTAATCATTTTAAGTGTTATCCCATAAAAATGTCTTCACAATCCACCATGGAGAGTGCTGTGCTAATCGAGTTTCATCTTCATAGTTTCCCTATTGGTGAGTCAGGCTCAGTTGTCAGAGCAGTCCCCATTGATAGATTGTTAGAGCGGAGATCTCCAGAGTGATGACCTGTTTTGACCCTCTACTAGTAGTAACAATTGCAACTTGTGACCCACTGGCAGCAGCCTGGTCGTGCCCCAGTAGTTTAGAAAAGCTGCATTATATTATAGGACAGGTATTCAAGTTTAGCAAAAGTTGGTGTCATAATAGCAGTCTTTCAATCCTAAGGTTCCTAATCATATGCTGCATTTAATGCTGCCTGGGTAGGCTTAACCTCCATTTTATCGAGTAGATGGGTTTCACAGGTGGAAGATGTTTATGGATGTATGGATTAGGCTCTTCATTCCATCTTTTTTTATTCATAAAATAAGCACATCTTTTTCTCTGTGCTCTGTGTCTCTTTTTGAGTAAAATGTTCCCTTTCACATTGATATGGACCTGTTTGCTCTTCTCTGCTCAATGCACATTTGTCATTCTTATGTTGGATGGTCCTTAAGGTTCCATTAGAAGTAACATTTATAATAAGTCTAAAACCTCAGGTTGCCTATTCTATTTTTAAAAAGCTCTGTTACTGCTCTTAATGAGACATTTCAGGAGACACATCAGGAGTGGGCAGGAGGAGGAGTACGGGAAGCTAATCAAAGACTTTGTTAAATGGTGTGACTCAAACCACTTACACCTGAACACCAGCAAGACCAAGGAGCTGGTGGTGGATTTTAGGAGGCCCAGGCCCCTTATGGACCCTGTGATCATCAGAGGAGACTGTGTACAGAGGGTGCAGACCTATAAATATGTGGGAGTGCAGCTGGATGACAAATTGGACTGGACTGCCAATACTGAAGCCCTGTATAAGCAAGGTCAGAGCCAACTATACTTCCTTAGAAGACTTGGCGTCCTTCAACATCTGCAATAAGATGCTGCAGATATTCTACCAGACAGTTGTGGCGAGTGCACTCTTCTACACGGTGGTGTGCTGGGGAGGCAGCACAGAGAAGAAGGACGCCTCACGCCTGGACAAACTGGTGAGGAAGGCAGGCTCTATTGTAGGAATGAAGCTGGACAGTTTAACATCTGTAGCAGAGCGACGGGCACTAAGCAAACTCCTGTCAATCATGAAGAATCCACTGCATCCACTGAACAGTATCATCTCCAGGCAGAGGAGTAGCTTCAGTGACAGACTTTTGTCACTGTCCTGCTCCACTGACAGACAGAAGAGATCGTTCCTCCCGACACTATGCGACTCTTCAATTCCACCGGGAGTAAATGCTAACATTATTCAAAGTTATTGTTTGTTTTACATGCATTTTATTACTCTTTAATTATTTTTTTTGTATCAGTATACTGCTACTGGATTATGTGAATTTCCTCTTGGGATTAATAAAGTATCTATCTATCTATCTATCTATCTATCTATCTATCTATCTATCTATCTATCTATCTATTTCATTTTGACCCTTCACCTCTGCCTTTTTGAATGTTTTCATCATTTTGTATTGTCATATCTCACAGATTTATTTTGTATTGTACTTGCACTTCCTTTTCTGTTGTATTGTATGTTTGATTTTTCTTTTGTACTGTTACTTGTGATGCTGCTTGCTATGCAAACCATTTCATTATACAGAGGCTGAAAGGTACCACAGTATTTACCACAGTATTGTACAAAAGTCAACAATCATCAAGTTCATCTGTTTCTTCTTGAGATCCCTTTGATCTTCTTTCAACCGTTCATTTAATTCTGCTTAATGCTTTAACTTTCATAAAGGAATAGTGGTGCAGTGTTTAAGATTGCTGTTTCACAGCTCCAACAACCTGAATTCCAATCATGGAGTCTAAAATGGAGTTGACAAGCACTCATATTCACATTTACCTCCATCCCAAAGACATGTGCCTTGGCTACTACAATGGCCCCAATATGACTGATTGTTTCTGCATCCTGTGACAGTTTTATAGTTTCTGATCGATGATTCCTTGTGATTCTGCATTGGACCAAGTGGGTTCAGGAAAAGGACTGATTGATGGATATTATTTTCATGCATATAGAATGATGCGGTGGACCAAAATTCACAAAACAGGAGTGCCTCTTTAAAACAAAAGTACATAAAGAGGAATGATATAAAAGAATAACACAAAGTACAAATAAGCAAATGGATGAAAAACCCTACTGCTTCATTGCCTGGCTGGAGAGCTGGCTCACCCATTTGCCACACCAGTCACTCTATTTTCACCTGACCCCTTGTCACTCTCTCACACGTGCTGTCCAGCTTCTCTCTAAAGCCAAGTCTCAAAGAGCCACTGGCATGGAATGTCTTTTAACAATTCCACAAATCACTTGATAAGTCATCATGAATACGGAGTTCAAGGTATATTTAGTCATACCTGATGGCTTTAGCACTGGTGCCCCTATAACAGGCAGTGGGAACCTTGTTCCACATGGGAGCCAGCTGCTGTCATTTAATGGTTTGCCAGCATTCTGCCAGCCTGTCTTGTAAATCAGTGCCAATGGTGTAACTACTTCCAGGGCTCTATATGGTGACATTATTGAAGGCCAACATTATTAATGTCAGCACATGCTCTCCTCCCTCCGGCAAGATCTTGGTGAGGCCCATTTATTATCTCACTACCAGTCCTTCTTGCCTGTTAAACAATCATACTACAGGCAGCCTTTTGACACTCAAGTTCTACATGTTATAAAAACCTTCACATCGTTCAGATTTGTGGTGTCCTGCTCTCTGGGGTTCTTCTCTCCTTGTGACTTAGTTGGTCATAAAGTTGGTATATCAAAATTAATGTACAAAATTGTTCATTTTGAAACAGACCCTCCCTCTTTATCTATCACTTTTACTTTTGCATTTTCATTTTGTAGCCTTTGACACAGCTTGATCCTTAATAATGAAATTAATAATAATAACAATAATAATAATAATAATAATAATACATTTTATTTAGATAGCGCCTTTATTTTCTACTACCATACAAGTGTTTTCAGTTTTGTGGTCCAATCTTTTTTGCCATGTAAATGTGTTTGTAACACTGATTGCTATCCAATAGGAAAGTTTTACTGCTCAAATGTTGATCTTTGATGACTCATAGATAGATAGATAGATAGGCTCATGAGACTTAACAGAGATTCTCATTTACTGTATGTTTCATTTACTAATCAACTATGTCACATACAGTATGTCAGTCAGTCAGTCTATCAGTCATTTTCCAACCCGCTATATCCTAACACAGGCTCACAGGGGTCTGCTGGAGCCAATCCCAGCCAACACAGGGTGCGAGGCAGGAACAAATCCCGGGCAAGGTGCCAGCCCACTGCAGACATACAGTATGTTTCTCCTATAATTCCCTAGGAAAAATAATGAGACATGAGATACAACTGAGGTAAAAGAAGTCAAAATTGAGAATTTTGTTTGAAAAGCGTGTTATATTTTGTGAGATTCCTTTCTACACTTGCTTTAATCTCTTTCAGTACTTCTTAGATTTTTTTATTTATTATTAGACTAATGCCTTTATCCAAGGTGTCTTGCAACATTTAAGATATGATCGGTTGAATTTCTTCTGCTTTTTTCAATTAGAGCACAAGAAGATAAAGTGACTTTCTCATGGTCACATGGTGTTAGTAGTGGGATTTAAACCTACAACCTCAGGGGTCGAAGTCCATAGTCTTTACCACTATGCCATGCTGCCTGCCTTTTCTTCTAAAAAGAGTATGACCTAATCATAACACAGTAATATAAATTAGAGCAACTAATAATATTATCCATAAGCAAGTACTACAGTTTTGCAATCATAGTAGAATGTTTTATTACCACAAGCTGCTATCAATACATTTCACCATATATTACCGAGCACGCAATGCAAATACTTTCAAATTGCAAAATAAATGTCAAGACACTAGTTGGAAAATCTGAGCCCATTGAGTGACTTTGCCGAGATCTCTGTTGAAACTCAAGAGGAGATACTTGTGTGTATTTCTGTGGGTGTTCTTTCCTCAGTAGAAAAATCTGAGAAGAATGAGAGAAAAGAAAATGTCTTCAATTTAATTATTTTCAAGGAAAAACTAAAAAGATATTAAGGAGATCTCTTTTTTGGATTTTTCATTCCTATAATATTAAATGATCCACTGAACATAACATAAAATAAAGTAAAAAAAAAAAAATGTACTATTATTAAAGAATGAATATTTATAGCATTTCTTCCTATAATTGCTTTGATCTTATTTTACATGTTGATTGACATCAGAACTGAGAACAGCATGGAGATCTGTGAAACTCTGGGACTTTCCATGTCCTAATTAGCATTGAAAGCTGGCAATGAATTATTTCTAATGCATCGACACTCCAGTCTAATCATCTGGCCAAAGGGATTCCTTCAGGGACACATGACTTTGCTGCCACATCAGGAAGCTGCTGTTTCAACAGGTGCACTGGGCTGATCCTAATGGCAGACTGAACGTTAGTGTTAGTAATGATAACCCCAGAGTGACCCCAGGTTTTATTTAATTGTTTTTATCTCTTAAATCTTTAAAGTGTAGGACTGTCAATGGAGAAGATGTAATTTAGTATCTCAAAACATGAGCCGTATTTATTTTGGCACATTTCCTTATTTCAAGAAACAGCACACAAAGTTGTGTATGTTTAGAGAGTCTCTGAGATGTCGATTTCTCAGGGTTATTTTTGACCTTCATTTTGAACTTCGTGTTCAGAACATCACCAGGACTTCCTCCTCTTTGCTCAACACTCCTGCATGACGACATTGTGTTGATATCTGCTTAAAATGCAGAGGCGTTGATATACTTATTTTCATAGCTTTTGTATTGTCGTCTGATGGTGAAGGGGAATTTCAAGAATCACTTTTTTCTAGTAATCAGAAATTCCCCTTTCTTCATTGTCAGACATGCTCCATAATCTCCGAGCACTTATTGTTCCTTTTTTAACCATTTTTTAAACTATATTTTTCTTTTCCAGTGTAAACCTGTATACCATTGACCACAGGCAGGTTGTGTTAAGTATTCAGATTTTCAATATGCAGCCTCAGAGCTCAGCCAGCACACCACACTGTTTACCAGTCCCAGCCAGCAGTGTTGTTTGTCACCAAATAAAAAGCGAGTAGCTCTGGGTCAATAAAGGTCTATTTCTTGACTTTTGTTCAGCCTTTAGGTAAACACATTAATGTGTCTGATTGTGTCAAACTGAATAATGTTTATTGACTTCAATCATTAGTTTAATGGACAGCAGACACTTGTAACTTCATTTATGCTCACAAGAGAAAAATCTATTTACCTGCCAAGACACTATGCTACAATGAATATGAAAGCCAAAAGCTGGGCTTTTGAAGAGGCACACTGATAGTTAATGACAATCTACGGGATATAAAGTATAATCCTCAATGTGAGAGCAGAATAGTGCCTCATTGTACACCAAATGCTATGCCATACCTTAAAGACGGAGCCCGATATAAACAAAAACTGACAGCAGCCATCCATTGAGCAATTATGATATTGACAGTGTCTTTCAGAAGGCTATAGATAAGAAAGAATGGTATACATACATTGGATTTTATTCATTTTAACAGAATGCAATATTAGCAGTCTTGTCTCACAGCTCTGAAATCCAAATTTTTTGAACATTAGGCCTGATATACTGCTTATGTGGAATTTGCTCTTCTTCATTCTGGATTAACCTTCAGGCACTCTGGTTTCCCTCGCACATCCTAGGCATGACCTTGTTAGAGTAATTGAGCCATTTACAGTACTTATTACTCCACAGGGTTACAGCTAGAACTAACAAGAATGACTTATAAACACAACAATGGATAGATTGGGATCACAACTAGGACAGACAGTGAAGCCTTATCAGATTGGGAAACCATAATGGATGGACTGCCTAAGCAAGAGCAACCTGGCTGGGATGGGTCTAGTTGTCTATGCCAGTTGGGGCGATCATAAAATGGATGAACTTGGGGAGAATGGTTATCATGGGCAGTTTATCCCACAGTGTGAAAAGGTGGCAATGCTACTGTGGTACAGTTCAAGTGTGGACTCCCACTGGAATCCTTGGGACCTGCAGTTTGCAAGAGAAGCCCTATCAAGGTCCCTGGGTGCTGCTGGGTTTCTGATTTTGGGAATATGACCTGGAAGTGCTTCTGCCATGCTATAACGTGACACCCAAAGTACTGCCGGGTTCAACATAAAAGAATTAATCTCACCTCACTTATGGAAGACTCAGAGTTAGGAGGCAAAAGGAAAAATTTGCCTGGAGGAGTTTAAGGAGAGGAACCGGCAGACCTGTAGCTGTGCTATTTGTCCACATATTAAGGTACTGTTTGTAAATAAATATAATTTATTTGAACCTGGGACTGTGTTTGGTAGAGTTGTGTTTAGTGTGTGTGGTTATAGACTCCAGTTCTTAAATCACTTCACTGGCTCCCAGTTATGTCTATTTTATAATCCTTTTTCCCATATATAAAGTCAAGAATTTTTCAGATGTCCTTACCTCCAGAGCATGCATTGCAATGACCATTTGAACATTTAAGGACAAATAAAACATAGCTTTTGGACATCCAGACTCTGCCAGACTTTATTTATAAACATTACGAATTCCAGTTGGTCTCTGCATTTCAACAATGGCTGGAGAGCCAATATTTTAGCTAACCTTAAACTTGTTATTAACTGGATATTGCGTTTTTGTTAATTTTATCAATTGTTTTTGATGTGCAATTATTTTTATTATTATTATTATCTGTTGTGGCATCCGGCCGGGACGCCCAGGAGGACCAGAGGAGGGCTTGTACCTCCTCCAGACTGCGAGGGGGTGTCTGCCCTGGTTATGTTGGGGCCACGGGTAAAGGGCTTGGAAGCCCAGCCCTGTAGGGACCCGTGGCCACCGCCAGGCGGCACCCCGGTGCCTGAACAACCCTGGAGCCCAGCACTTCTGCCACACCAGGAAGTGCTCGGGGGAAGACGACAGGGGACACCTGGACGGCTTCCGGGTGCGCAGCCGGCACTTCCGCCACACTGGGGCGTGTCTGCGGAGGAGTGGCGGGGGGCAGCTGGAGCCCATTCCGGGTTCCTATTTAAGGGGCCGCCTCCCTTCAGTCGAGAGCGGAAGTCGGGTGGAAGTGGACAGAGCTGGAGAGAGGATTGGAGGCGGCCAGGAGAAAGGCACAAGGATTGTGAGGCCTGGGCATTTGGGGGAACGGTGCTGGGAAGTGCACTGACTTTATTTGTGTAAATATTGTATAATAAACGTGTGTTGGGTGAACATAAGATGTCTGTCTGTGTCCGGGTTCAAGTCCACACTGTCTATCCATTATCCAACCCACTATATCCTAACTACAGGGTCACGCTGGAGCCAATCCCAGCCAACACAGGGCGCAAGGCAGGAAACAAACCACGGGCAGGGCGCCAGGCCACCACAGGGCACACACACACCAAGCACAAACTAGGGACAAAACTAGGGACAATTTGGAATCGCCAATGCATGTTTTTGGACTGTGAGAGGAAACCCGCGCAGACACAGGGAGAACATGCAAACTCCACGCAGGGAGGACCCGGGAAGCGAACTCGGGTCTCCTAACTGCGAGGCAGCAGCGCTACCCACTGCACCACCATGCCGCCCTATTATTATCATTATCATTATTACTAGGTATGCTTTATTAGTTCCAAAAACTTTTCTATGTACTGTCTCATCTCAGTGTGTGTGCAAGTATTCATTTTATTTATTGTTATTACTTTTGTCACATATGGGCATCATAAGGTTACTTTCCCAGCTCCTCCAAGGTAAGTACCACAAACTAGGGACACCAGGGTGCCCAATTTCTTACCACATCATCTCCTTTTTCACCCAGAGCCCAAAGAATCCTCCCAGGGTGGGTACCTAATCCCGCCCCTTCCAGTCCAGGAGGTATAAAAAGAGGGTGCCCCTGGAAGGTGGCTCACTTAGAAGATGACCCACCTATGAGAAGTAAGTCCAACGACAAGCCTGGCAAACCTAATTAAGTGCTCTAATAGTTGACGACTTATTTGATTTGTTCCATTTTTGCAACCATAGCATGTTCTTATATCAAAGAAGTAAATAGAGTGGCCCGGATGGTACCCCAGCATTTTGAATTCCTGTGGTTACCAGCTGTTGACGACAGTCTTCGGTCAACATTTGTCTTTTCAATATATATACAGTATATCCATTTACACTAAATGTGTAGATTTTTGCATATGTTACATGAGGTTTCTGTTTTTGATCCAACATTATGTTTTGTGTGTATGTTGTACTTTTGTTTTTGGTATTATGTTTTTCACTATTGTATGGCACATTTCTAATTAGTGGAAGTACGCTTAATATAAATAAACTGAGCTTGGTGCCTCTAAGTTGGCATGGATTGTATCAGTGAATGTGTCCTCCCATAGACTGGCTCACAAAGCTGATCCCTACCCTGTGTTCAGTCATGACAGGAGAGACACCAGCTACATCAAAACTCTAAGCATGATAAGCAGGATTGATAGAAGGATGAATAGTTCTGATCAAAAACAATGATTTCTAGTTAATTTTAAAATAAAGGGAAAAGGTCATTGGCGTTGTCATATGGTTAACTCTGTGCTGGGTTTTTTTTTCTCTCATTAGCACTCACACTTTCTCATTAGTTGGTTATCCAAATGTTAAGTGGAAATGGAGGCATCATATCAGTATGAGAAATTTACAGTCAACAGAGGTTTATTTAAAAAAGGATTTAAATTAAATAGCTGGAGATCAAAATGTCTAGGAGTGTGTGGGAGCTAATCAGAATTATGCAGAAGATATGGGCAAAAATAGCACAAAAAAAAGAAAAAACACATGACTGAGTAAATAATAATGGTGAGATCAAAAATAAAGGAGAAACAAAGAAAAGCAAATGACAAAAATGACAACAATAGAAAGCAGAACTGGTATAGAGACACCACTTAAGTGTAAATATAATTACAGTAGACTTAAATAAGCTTCATGCAATGGCTGAGTAATCTTCATCTCCTAGCAAAGACAAACTGCATCACAAGGAGAAAGGTGACTGGAGTGTGTGGAGAAGGACACTAAAACTAAGGGGGGCTCAGAGCAAGTCACCTATAACATCACTGGCTAGAAGCAGGCCATAAAACCTACAGAAGAAAGATGCAAGAAGAGAATTAATCAACTGAACCGGTTCTTCAACAGGTTTGGCTCATTCTTGTCAGTCCAGTCTTCCCCCGACACTACTGGCCTCTGTGTGTAAACTGAGAAGGTTCTGGAATCCCAACTGCCATCTCTACACTGCACAACCTTCCTCAACAATATCACACCTGTGGTCTCCAGTCCTATTGCACTTCCTGGTTGAAAAAAGCCCTAAGGTGCTAAAACTAGGGCCACACCAGCTCTGTGGGCTCATTCAGCACGTATTCTCCAAATCCCTAAGTCTGCAGGTTCTTCTCCAGCTGTGAAAAAGATCCTGTGTTTTCCCAGTGCCCAAGAAAGGGTATTCCAGTGATCCCAAGGACTTTAGACCAGTTGCTCTTATTTCATACATCATGAAGACTTTTGAGAAGCTGGCCTGAAACAGCCCCACTTCTGGTTTCAGAACATCTATCAGGCATCTACATACTTCTCAGAGGCTGCTGACACTTGGATGAAACTAGCACCACTGTCAGGATAATGTTCTTTGTTTTTTCTTTGGTTTTTCCAGTGCCTTTGATACAATTTTGATTCATCGACTGATGACTATGCATCTTGATGTCCCCACAATCTCCTGTATCATTGACTGTCTGACCAATAGCAGTATGTAATGCACAGAATGTGATGTGATGTGATGTCAGAAATAGTGGAGTGTAATACTAAAACACCACAGGAAAAGGTCTTGTCTTCCTTCCTGTTTTTACCATACACTGTGGAATTCCAGTATAATACCAGTGCTTACACACCATTTTTATTTATCTATTTTTTTCCTTCACTTAAGCTTCTATAAGTTTTAATTTCCCCTCTGAGTCTAATCTATCTATCTATCTATCTATATATCTTAGGCTGCATTAATTGATGGAGATGAGTCAAAATACAGGAGGCTTGGTGAGAACTTCATCTTTTGGTACAGGGAGAACCACTTGCAGCTCAATGGTAGCAAAACAAAATTGTTGGTGGTGGACTTTCAGCATGCCAACGAGCCTCTGAGAGCAGTCAACATCCAGGGTTAGGACATGGAGTTGGTGCAGAGCTACAAGTAACTGAGGGTTCAAATAAAAAGCACACTAAACTGGTCTGACAACACAGTGGCACTGTATAAGAAAGCTCAGAGCAGACTGTACTTCCTGAGAGGACTCATGTGTTTTGATGTATGTAGCAAGCTCTAGAAATGTTTAAGCAGTCTGTAATAGTCAGTGTACTGTCCTACGCAGCAGTCTCAGTGGATGTAACTGGAGCTCAAGGGATGCATAGTGCTTCAACAAACTTATCAGGAAAGCCTGCTCTATTACAGAGCTAACCCTGGACACACTGGAAGTTCTTATGGAAAGAGAATGGAGGCAAAACCAGACGCCATCATGAAAAATCCCCTCCATCCCCTCCAGAAGGCATTTCCTTGTAGTACTTTTAGCCATGGGCTCATCGAATCCCCGTAAATGCCAAAAGGGACTCTGCTCTGTTGGGCCAAGCCCTAACCCTAAGCCTAACCCTAATCCTAACCCTTAATTTCTGAGCGCTTTGAGTACTGAGAAAAGCACTATATAAATGCAAAGAATTATTATTATTATTATTTCTCACCAATGTTCTAAGAAGCACCTCTGGGGACTTTTTCTGCCTACTACAATCAGGCAATTCATTGCTTCCTCCCGACATTGCAGAGTAAATTGCTTATATTCATTAAGTTCACTTTTCTATTTTGGCACAATATACATTTGTTTGCTTATTTATTATTTATTTATTTATGAATCTATTTGTTGATTGTAGTATTTGTCCTGTGAGTTTGTATCTTTGTTTTCAGTGTTTCTGCTGTTGTAAGCATCTAATTTTTCCCTTGGAATAACAAAGGTTTTTCTAATCTAATCTAATCTAATCTAATCTAATTTAATTCTCTTCTTTTGCATCATCTTCTTCATCTTTTCCTACTTCTATGTGGGGTTAAATTCTGAAGCCCTCATAATCCATTTTGGAGCTGCATGGGGCCACAGATTATTCTAGCAACACGGAATTCAAAGCAACAACTAGCTCTGAATGTGGTGCCAGTCCATTGCAAGGGCCAGCCACTCTCACACAGGTCCAGTATAGAATTAGCAATTACCCTAACATGTACATTTTTGGTGATGTGGGAGGAGAAGCAGAGCACCCAAAGGAAATCCGAAGCTTCACACAGACAAAGATCAGGGTTGGGATTTGAACACAGAATAATAGATCCACAAGCCATAAATTTTAACCACTCTTTCACAATTAACCCCAAAACAACCTCATCTCCATTGCCCATATCTGAAACAATGTCATCACTTGTCCCTCCACTATCCACACCACACTCTGGGTGTGCCTGAAGATAAACTCTTCATATAATGCCTGTCCGGGAGTTTTCCTCCACATCTCTTATGCCCTGGTATATAAAATTAAACACTGAAGAGTTTTACACAGTGAATGGGGTGATAAAAATGTTTAATTTTTCTTGATAATACAGACATTTACATTCTATTGTTTGTGTAAAATCTACAGTAAGTGAATGTTGATAATGTAATTTGGGAAAAATGTGATATATACAATATGAAACCAGAAAAAAAATCCTCCTTTTATACACTAAAAGGAGTTCATTTTCACCTCAACCAGGTGTTTACTGTGCAGGCTCAACTTTTATCCAACATCTTTTAAAGTGTCTCACTATTTGACATTAAAAGACCTCTGTACGTTTGCCAAGCTAGCAGCTGGAGGCAAATGAATGTACTCCCAATTGTTCAAAGGAAATAAAGCATTAAAATGTTTGTAGAATGCAAATAAAGTGTTCTCATCCTCTACATAAATGGTAGAGTTATTGAGTTCGATTTTTGTTATCAAATGAACAATGAAATGCTGAAGGTAAATTAACACTTCATTGCCTTTAAAATGGCCTGTTGCCCGCCTATTACAAAGTGATAGTATTAAGCATAATAAAAATTCATTTACCATCATTTCAAATGGGTTGCTCATAATGTGCACGCTATTATAGTTCTGTTCGTTAAAATAAAGTATACAAATAAAGCAGATATTCATGTGAGGCGGACTGACCAGTAGGAGTGAGTGAGGTTTGTGTCCTGTGATGGACCAGTGCCTTGTCAAGGACTGCTTCTTGCCTAGTGGCCACTGCTGCCACTTCATGACCCTGAACTGGATTAAGTAGGCTAGAAGAAGAAGAAAGGATGTACTGCATGTAATGTAACACATTTTTGAATGTTTATTTTGTGATGCTTTTCAGAATTTCTTAGAATAATAATGAGAAAAAAATACCCCAGAATTCTCACCAGTGTCTCCTCTTGAGTTTCAGCAGAGATCTCAGCAATGTCATAACAAAGGACTTAGATTTTCTAAGTAGTGTCTTGACGTTTTTTTTTGGCAAATTCAAAGTATTTTCATTGTGTGCTCAATAATATATGGTGAAATGTATGGACGGTAGTAGTAAAACACTTTACTAGAATTACAAAGCTGTAGTTCTTGCTTGTAAATCATACTATCAGTTGCTCTAATTTACAGTATATTGCTGTTCACCAATTAGGTGACTTTAGACTTCATATCCTGAGGTTTTGGTTTCAGATCCCACTACTGACACCACAGTATTTCCATGAGCAAGTCACTTCAGTCACCTGTGCTCCAATGGGAAAAACAAAAGAAATGTAACCTTATCTCAAATGTTGTAAGACACCTCAGATAAAAACATCAGTCCAGTGAAAATCATGAAGTCTTGAAAGACATTAAAACAAGACTAGAAAGAGATCCTACGAAATATCTTGTGCTTTTCAAACCAAATTCTCAATTTTGACTCTGTGGGAAACAGCCCGGACACAGACAGGTCGACATAGTTTTATCACCCAACACACATTTATTTACAATAATTTACAATAAGTGCACAACCCAGTACCGCAGCACCAATCACCCTCAGTTCAGGTCCTCTCACACACAATGCATCTCTTCGGCGCCTCCACTCCTCTCCTCCAAGACTCTGTCCACTTCCACCCGACTCCAGCCTTCGAATGGAGGGAGGCGATCCCTTTTATAATCACCCAGACGTACTCCAGGTGCCTCCCGAAAAACTTCCGCTGGCCCTTCCGGGTGTGGCGGAAGTACTGGCTGCGTATCCGGAAGCACTCCGGGTGTCCCTGATCTTCTTCCCCCCAGCACCCAGGTGTGGCGGAAGTGCTGAGGGCCAGGGCTCTTCAGGCATCCGGGCGCCCCCTGGCGGTGACCTCGGGCCCCTATAGGGTTGAGCTTCCAAGCTCTGTTCCCGTGGTCCCCATACCATCCAGGGCGGCTGCCCTCTCATGGTCCAGAGGAGGCTTAGTCCCTCTTCCGGTCCTTCTGGGCGTCCTGGCTGGGTATCACTCCCAGTCGCTTGCCACAACTCTTTTATACTTCAGTTCTATCTCATGTCTATTTTTTGTCTAAAGATGTTTCTTCTAAGGAATGTTAGGAGAAACATCTGTGACAAAGCAGATTCTTAAATGAAATGTAAATGAGACTCTCTGTTAAGTTTCGTGAACCATCAAAGATTAATTAACCTTTGAGCGGTAAAATTTTCTTGTGGGTTGACATGATCAATCATGCTATCCAATTTCACACACACTTAAGAATTATGGGTGATTTATTTCATATTGCACTAACCAAATGAAAATAAAATAAATAAAAATCAAGTGACCCAATTCCTTTATTTTAGAGTACATTTAAATATGGTGGCCTTCAAGGTGTATTGCAGGAATACATTTTATTATGCCGAGATAGTACACCATTCAGAGATGTTGTTGGGAAACTTTTGTGATCTGCAGTTGTTTAGCATTATTTTAAAGTAGTATGGAGTTTTTGTAAATTGATTTTAATTTACATTTCATGTCTGTTCTATTTCATTGTGGGTAATGTCATTGAAGGCTGCATCTCTGCTTGATGTGGACCTCTCTCTAATTTGGGGTCGACATGCATCCATTTTTGGTGGTGTGTACCGTGGTATTTAAGAGTAAAAGGGTACAAATAATCCTTGCCTGATCATTACCCAAAAACAAAGGGAAAACTCCATCTAATGAAAGAATAAAACTTTTGTCTTGTTAAAGATTTCGGCTACATGCTGTCTCCGCCAGGATCCTTGTTTAGTCTCATCATGAAGTCCACTTGACTGATCAACCTCTTTTTTTCAATTTCAGTCTCCTTCATTCAGAAAATAAATAAAAAGAAAAAAGGCAGCCTTTTTCATTTTTGAAAGATATAATAATTTGTCAGAGAAACATTGTCACTCTTTTAATTTTCGTCTCTTTGCTTATGACACTTATTAATTAAAGGCAAATGATAAATTGTCTCTGATGTTCTCGTTTAACTGATTCAATCAGCTAAAAAGCTCAGAGTGTGAATGATGTGTCTGTGACCTCACAAAAAAAAGAGAGAAAGCTTAATGTTGTGAGAAAATGGTGCACATAGCAAGAAAAACCTGGAAACTGTTAATCTGAAGTGTCTGAACCTTTGTCTTGCCAAACTCACATGTTATACAATACAATCCAATACAGTTTATTTTTGTATAGCCCACAATCACACAGGAAGTGCCGCAATGGACTTTAACAGGCCCTGCCTCTTGACAGCCCCCCAGCCTTGACTCTCTAAGAAGACAAGGAAAAACTCCCAAAAAAACCTTGTAGGGAAAATGGAAGAAACCTTGGGAAAGGCAATTCAAAGAGAGACCCCTTTCCAGGTAGGTTGGGCGTGCAGTGGGTATCAAAAGAAGGGGGTCAATACAATACAAATCCTTAATACAGCATAATAATAAAAATTTTAGAAGTACATAGAATAATTTAACAGTAGATGATATCACATAATAAGATTTGGATATTTTTAGAGTCCTGGAGACCTCATCCATTAGGCTGCCTCCCCATTTGGCCATTCCACGGCTATTACGGTTATTAAGATGTAATCCTTGATTTTAGGAAAGAAGAAGACGTTATATTTACAGTATATAGAGCTTTACTCAATACTCATGGGGCTTTACTTAGAGAATGGGGAGCAACTTCAACCACCACCAATGTGCAGCATCCAACCTGATGATATGATGGCAGCCATTTTGTGAAAATATACTCACCACACATTAGCTGTTAGGTGGTGAAGGGATGAGAGAAATAGTTAGCCATTAAGAGACAGGGGATGATTAGGGGGCCAGAGTGACCAGGCTGAAATGGGGGATTTAGCCTGAAAATCGGGATACACGCTATGCCTTTCAAAAGATGCCCAGGGATATATTATGACCACAGAGAATCAGGACCTCCGTTTTATGTCTCTTCCGATTAACAGCTGTCACTGCACTGGGGTCATTTTTATGCTAACTAACTTTTGCTTTTTCCACCTTAGAAAGATAGTAACACTAACATAAAAAGGTGTGTCATTCTTGCATTTTGAATAGTGTTGTGCAATATTTTACTATCATTTGAGTACCACCCTACAGCTATCTCATAATCCCTAACACATAACAAGAAGTAGAAAGTTTCAATATATACTGCTCTAAAAAATGAAGGCAACACTTAATCATCACAACACCAGGTCAGTTCAGCTTCAGGGACATCAGTCTTTCCAGTTGGGAAGCATAAGCCATTGTGAATCAAGTTCACATACTTTGGTACAAATAAAAGTGACAACAGATGCACTGGAGAGGCAACAGCAAGACAACCTTCAAACAGGCAATGGCTTTGCAGGTGGTGGCCACAGACAATTGCTCTCTCCTTATTCTTTCTTACTGATTCTCCTTTAGTTTTACATTTTGCTAGTGTCTTTGTTATTACTGGTAGTATGATGTGGTACCTGTAGCCGATTCAGGTACAGCTGAGACCCTTGAAAGACTACCAGGGTGAAGTATTCAGGAGAATACTGTATGGAGATTTTTACAACTCAAGTTCTAGGGTGTTGTACCGTGTTAGCCATTACGGATGTGGTGAGAGGTTAAGCAAAATGACACCTTTTATTGGCTAACTAGAAAGATTACAATATGCAAGCTTTTGAGGCATTTAGGCCCCTACAGCTTGCTACCTTGCTCGCTATGTTTCCCACATGAAGGGAAAGGTTTTGTGAAAACAACAAATGCTTACGTCTGTGACTATACGAAATGAAATACTAATTATACATTACGAAATTAATATGCTTTATACTTACACATTCGTAGTAAAATAGCTCTTATTATGGATAAAAGTTACAGCTGAATGCATTGTTGTTTTATTAAATTAAACTTAAATGTGTTCAATTCACAGTATATTTTTTTTACTTAGAATAAGTTATAAAAAATGTTTAAATTTTAAGAAAAATAATAAGTTAACATTATTCTTCATTTTTTTATTGAATTAGAATGAAATAATCAATAAAAAGGGTAAAACCCATTTTTATTCATTAAAGTAATGATCATTTTGCGTATAGTTAGCTATTTTTTATTATTATTTTTCACAAATGCAAGATTTATTTTTTACAGTGCATCTGATCCTAAAAGACTGCAAGAAATAAAAATAAGATCATTTCGGTATTCATTTTCCAAAATCACTTATTGCATTTCAGAGCATTGGGGAGTCACAGCCTATTCTGGAAGCACAGAAATTAAAATTGGAACCAGTCCTGGATGAAATCTCAGAGTTCACTCATAGAAATACATCAGGCCATCCTAGATTATTATTACTTTTCAACTGAGACCTTTATTCAACATTTGAGAAATACAATTATTTTGTTTTTCCAGCCAGAGCACAGCAAACCTGTTCCTGGTTATATAGTGTTAGTAGTGGGATTTGAACCCTCAACCTTAAGGTCTGGAGTGCACTGCTTTAACCAGTACGCCACACAATCTATCATGCAGATATCTGGGCAATGGGATGAAAACAAAAGTACCAACAGAAACCCTACATGGGCACAAGAAAAATGTGCAAACTGCACACAGGGAGTGACTGGGACAGGGCAGGACCCCCAGGACTTTGGGGCTATGAAGCAGCAGTACCACTGTACCACTCTCTGTTAAATAAACAAGTTTTGCAATTTTGATGAATATGTCGATGAAAGACTGAGTTGCTGGATTTGTGCTTTTGTATTGTTTCATAATAATATGTAACTAATAGTGCTTGCTAGAACAAGTATAATAAGCTTAGCTAAAGAAAGAGTATGTCTACAAGCATCTTTCTGGTGTTGATCGATGGACTGTTAAGCTGTGGAATCGACATTTTGTGACTGCTGCTGCTTCATTAAACCTTTTGGATGCTCCCGGAGGGTTCGCTATTATATATTTTTTTCCTGTGTCTTCTGCCACAGTTAGTAGTTCAGTACATATGAGGAAATACCTGTGTCTGTGCTAATGGCCTTTCACTTTGCATTCTGCATGTTCTTAAACTGTATACATAATACATACATATACACAAAACATGGGCTCCATATCTGATAACAATCTGAATGAGGTTTATCACATTTTTTCCAATAATGTAATCTGTGGCTGATTTTATTGAAATCGTTAGAGGAACAAAATAAGTCATTCCTAGTCTGTGACATCCCAGAAGTGTTACAATTTTCTGATTAAAGCAGACATTACACTGCATATGCTGAATGTAAAAAAGAGTGAAATCTGCTTATCTTTAATCTGGTAATTGTGTGGCGCTACTGATTGAATGTAAGACACGTTGTGATGAACCTGTTTACAGGTACTTGTAGTCTGTCATTAACTGTCCTTTTATTACCTGGTGCAGAGAACTGATCTTTCTTTAAACAAACCCCTCCACCCCCAACCCCCATTTATGGATCGCCCCAAGGAGTTGGTTCCAAAGAGGACTTATAGTGATGCAAGAATTTAGAGGCTGCATCTCAAGTGTCTGGTCTAATTCATTTATCACTGAGGCCTGAGCCCTTGAGAAGCCCAGGGGACTGGAAGGTTATCATTAAAGTATGCTGATAACTGTTTATCTGGGTTTGTTTTGTAATCAAGGGAATTAAAAAGCCTTCAGGCCCTGCAGTTGTTAGAAGTTGGCAATGAGAGGAGCAAATATCAGCATGAAGCCAGCAAGCACGTCCCCGGATCCTTTTGGAAAATTTTCCTTTAGCCTGAAACTTTCCACATTTTATATCCTTTTATGGAAAATGACAACTTTAAGGCACAAACGTTTGCGGTGGACAAGCAGTTAAATAACATCTCTGGTTTTGAATTTTGTTTATTGATACTTGCCTGATGTCACCTGTGCTGAACATCTTTAACAGGAGGCTCATGTTACTGAAAATGTCACTTGCATCACTTTATGAAACTAGGTTAGTTTTTATTTGACAGTTCATTTAATTTTATTAGTATTGTTTGTGCTGGGGTATTATATTACTTAATGATGTAATAAAACTTGAATATGTGAGCCTGGAAATATTAACATCTAAAATGTCACCAAATTACTTAAGGCTGCCTCAGTGTGTTGCATCTCAGTATGTCATTGTCTGGCTTCTTTTTCTGCTTTCTATCTTAATGTCTTGTGATATACAAGAAAAATTGTGTGTGTGGCTTGGCAGACTCTGGTGTATTCACAATAAAACAAATAGTCTTGAATTTCCCAGTGGAGAAAACAGTCTTGCAGGAGATTATGTCACAGGTCTCTGTGAAGAGAGCCAAGCCTGCTTGCTGGGGTCAGACTTTATAATTGACCACGCTGGGGCAGCAAGCGCCGTCATGGGAGGAATGCTGGAAATCCGTTTTTATTTAACTTTTTTATATACTCATTGTTTTCTGCAGTTGTTTCTTGCATTGTTGTTTTATGCCTTGTCTGTGCTGACCTTTTTCAGTGCTAATTAATTCCTAATAATTGTGGCAAAGTGAAAATAAAATCACAATTATCCCTATGGCATACTTCAAGTAAAAGTGAAACTAAAAGTAAAATATTTTAAAGTTCCTGTTTTTGTGCACATATCGGTGTGTACTTTTGACTTAATAGAATATAATTTTCTGCACTTTGATAATATTTTAACGATAGAACTTTCAGTTTGCAATTGTAAATAAATACAGACCCATCTTACAGCAGTTAGTCTTGCTGTCTCATGGGTCACTTTCAGTTGAGGTCCTAGTCTGTGTGCGGTTTTAATGTTTCTTATGGGTTTTGTCAACAGTAAAATAGTTTCCTGTCATATGTGTATGTTAAATGAGCTGGCAACTGAATCATGCTTATGTGTGTATGTGCGTGTGTGCGCGAACAAGCTTGGCTTTTAGTAGACTGATATTCTATGATCAGTGCTTGCTTCATGTCAGATGCTGGAGGATGGACAACATGGGTGTCGATAATTATTATGTCTAGGAATGGATCAAAGACCATCCAGCTGAGTATGACAATGCTCCCGAGCTAATGCTGGAATTACACATGTAATTTGCAATCATGGTTCAAAGAATACTACACCCAAAAATTATATATTTTTTTAACATTATTTACCTCATGTTTTTTGTATTCACGGCGGAGAAATTTTGAATTTATGATTCATGCAGAATGTAGAGAAAAAAAAGTTTCTAATACAATAGTAGGCAATAGTGACTAACATTGTGTGATGGCAAACAATGTGAAAAATGTTCATGAAAAACAGAAGACGAAATCTCACATTACTCATGTCCCATAATCCACGTGTCAGATATCCAGTCATATGCTCAAAATATGCAAAAAACAATCAGTGCACATCGAAACTTTTATACTTTTGAAATAAAGACCCACCTTGCCCTCCTCCCACCTTATTCGTTGGTTAAGAGTCCTGTCTTCAGTTCAAAAAGTCTATCCAATGATTGACTTATGATGTGAGCTGGTTATTCTAGAAGTATTTATTTAGCAACTATTGCATGTAAGCACTTATGGAGCATTTATATGGCCTGTCTAGGCAAAAATGCTGACCACAGGCAGAGGTGAAAGCAGTCAATAATTGCATCTTCTCTCATCCCTGCAGAACATAGAATGAGTCTCGAGATGGGTCAAAAAATTGTTTTTGTTAAGCTTCTGGCCCTTCAACTCTAGGAGCTACTTAAACTACAAGGTGAGGCAGAAAGGGCAGACGTCTTTGAAATGGCTAGAACTCACCACTAGGTGGAGTGACAGATGTGCGGTAGGTGACGTTAGGTTCGCGAAGTCTTAGCATTTTTTTATTTTCTTTTTAGTTGAAGCCATGGAGCCGTGGACTAGAGAACACCGTGTTTTTGCATACGACTGTTTTGTCAAGAACAACCAATCTATTACCGCACTTTAGTGTGAGTTTCGTTGCCATTTCAATATCCACAGAAATAAAGCTGTTCCCGCTCATAACACTATCCTATGTTGGGTTAAAGCACTTTGTACACGAGGTACACTAATGAACAAAAGAACCCCAGGGGCTACACGAACGGCACGTACCCCTGAAAATGTGGAAAGCGTATGACTAGCCCTGCTGCGCAGTCCAATTCGATCTGCTCGGAAGCATTCTTCTGAACTTGGCCTCAGTAATCGTTCGGTAAGGCATATTTTGCATTTAGACCTGCATTTCCATCCCTACAAATTGTCAAATGCTATTTCAATATGAACTCAAATCTTTCAATAAATTTCTTTGTAAGAAAAAATTAACAATTTTGTGATTTTGTAAAAAATGTGCGTCCTTTCTGCCTCACCCTGTACTACAGTGTCCAGATTGGACCCCACTCAATTCAGGATCAGAAATTCACGAAGGACAAACCTTTGAACAAAAAACGTACGAGGACTCAAGACATCCTACCTTTTTTGATTCTTTTCAGTTTCGATATTAAATAGGATACTTGTCATGTCCCTTAAACCTTTAAAGTATTCTGTCTGTTTTTGGTAACAGAATTACACAATGTATTAGGAAAAAAGCATGCATAAGACTGGGTAACTGAAATGTAGATTATGCAACACGAGTACTGTGACATTTTGTTTCTCACATTCTCTGCCATGCAGTTTTGGTCACTATTGGGATCTATTACATCAAATTTTTTTCTCTCCATTCTGCAGGAAAGCATGAAATTAGTTTTTTTATTCGGCCATCACTACAAACTACAAGAGGTAAGTTACATACAGAAAAATATTATTTGTGGGTGGAGTATTCCTTGACATCATATGAATATAAAACAAGTGAATCTGCTCTTGAACAGCACAAATATTATAACAAATCTTTAAAACTAAGTAGTACTTTAAAAAATTATTAGTACTGTATATTTTTACTTTTATTTATCAAACCGAGTTGTCCTAACAGTGCCTCACAGCTCAAGAGTTCTGGTTGCAAGTCCTGACCTGGACAACTTATGTGCTGTTGAGTTTGCATGTTCTCCTCCATTATATGTTAATTTTTATATTTTTTATTATAAGTTAAGTTTATTGGTGACATTAGATTGTGCCCAGAAGATGAGTGTGTTCCAAAACAATCTAGATTCAGAAATTCAAAATCAACTATTTCTAGAATATTTTATTCAAATTTTGATACAAAGCACACCAAATACCATATATACTCACATTTAGGTTCACCCACAGATAAGTCAGGGCTTGATTTTACCATATAATTTCTGGTATTTTATAATGTCAGTCATATAAGTCGAATGTAGAAAACTCACGCTATTGGTCCAAGAGATTATGCTATGCTAATGCCCACCTGAGAGAGTAACCATGGAGCACACTGCCTTTATTTTCTATGTATTGTGCCTACGTGACCACACGGTAATGCCCAAACTATTCTGAAGTGACGTTTGCACTGTAAGAGTATCCCATATCTATGATGGAGCATTCGATCAGAAGAAAATATGAAGCTGGTTTTAAATTAAGTCGTTGAAGTGCTGCAACAAAATTCGATGTGTCTGAGAAACTGGTGTGAGATTGGAGGAAGCAAGAAGATGTTAAAAAAAAATGAAGTACATTAGATTAAGACCCGACTTATACATGAGTATATATGATAATCAAGAGCAAGGGGAGTGTATTCAAAATGGAAACCATGATGTTCTTCTTCATAGAGTATATACCATCTTGTACGTAAATCTGGAGCAAATTTTTGAGTAGTATGATCAGTTTTAAAAGAATGTCTGGATGACACATTTGGACAACGTAGCTGCCCAAGCAAGCCTGAAAGTCTGAATCCCTCTCTAACAAGTGGTGCTTATATTAACCGAGAATTTAATTGTTTTATACAAATAACAAACGTGCATTTGTAGAAAACAAAATAGCATGCAGATCAAATATACAATGAAAACAATTTTTTATAGAGCCCTCTATTGTCAACATCAATTTGCAATGTTTTCCATGTACAAAACAGTACAGTACAGTTGTTTTCATATTTCTATAACTGCCACAAATGTACCTTTGGGATTTAATTCTCAGAACCATTTAGAGAATCAGTATGGATGGGCGTAGACTGTACATGAAGCGTTTGAAGACTCTTTTTCTCGGTGAACATTTGTCTAACTGATGATGTTTTTGATGCAAAGTTCTTGATAGATAAGAAAATAGCAACTAGTCTTGTGTCATTCAATTTAGCTAAAAGTTCTTTACTAGTGATGATCAATTTTATAACTGTGTTCTATAAAACGTGTTTCAAAACAGTCCCCAGGTAAAATTTTTAATTACTTATGTTGACCTCTTTTGTAAATCACTTTGGATAAAAGCATCTGCTAAGGAAAACCTATAAATGTAGGCAGACTGAACCACCAAACCTGTGCTTTACGGCCCTAAGCCTATGCCCACAATGCCTATATGTAGCGCACATTGGTTTAGTTATTTACATTACTATTGTGTGTCTTTTAGGTTTATCTAAACTTGTGCTACTTCCATGCCCATTTCCCATCTTGTGCCCAGTGATAGCCTTTGGCTCCAGGCAAAGCTGAACTGGATAAACTGGTTGAACACAGGATGGAGGTGTGAAGGTTTCTGCAAACCGATGGCTCCCCAGGACCTTGAATTAGATTGAGAGGGTTCAGGAAACAGACAGGCATATGTACATCGATCCAAAGTGCAACTGATGACTTGTCTCAAAACTTAGAGCGCTGGCACATTACATGTCAAATAGTTGGCTGGATGTGAGAATTATTCTGACAGCTTGTTGCTATATAGTTTGAGGCTTTAGTGTCTATGTTACAAAAATTATACCTGACCGCTCATGAAATATTCTGGCAATGACATACTTGTGTCACATTTTACCCTAAGCTCTTTTAAAGCTTTGTGTTTGCATTCAGTAGCTCCCTAAATCCAGCGCTGACTTCCTACTGCACGATCATTTTGTTTTCTTTTTTTTATTTTTGCCTTGCTTTTTCAGAGATAACTCTCTCAGACATGTTATATTGTACTTGCAGATAAGAGCATCTTTAAATAAATATACTTGCAAGAGACTGAAGCTTTAGATCAGAAGTTAATTATGTTACTTTTCCTTCCTGTATTTCAGCTTGGAAAATTATCTTAATATCACTTGCCTATTAAAAAAAGAATAAATAATAAGATCTGTTATATATTTCATAAAGATTAATACATTTCTAGCAGTGTATTTTAAAATCCAAATAATGTTATTCAGGTTAGAGACACACTAACACATTCTACGTTTTTATATTAGAAATGGAATAATAGCATTCTCTGTATTTCAATAAGAGAAAAAAAAAATATTATTTAATTTTCTACTGCTGAATGGAAGAATGAACAAATTATGTAAACTAAATATCTTAAACCTGTTAATGGAAATAAATATTTGAAATTCTGATACTGAAGTATTATTTTCTATTTTGTGGCTTTCCAGTATTTTTTACCGTGCTAATGAATGCCTCCTTTTTGAATGACACCATAATATTCTCAAACCCGCATTATATAATTAAAGTCATGGAAGCTGCTGCATATTTGATCAGCACTGGACATAAGGCAGTGAAAACCTGGGTGAAGGGCGAGCCTATCTCAGGGTCCATCACCCAGGCCTTCCCTTGAACTCACAAACAGGCCAATTTAAAACTGCTAATAAACCTAAGATGTGGCTGTTTGGGATGTGGGAGAAGAGTTTAAGTATCTGAAGCAAATGCTATGCAGACATGAAGAGAAAATGTGCAAACTCTACACAGAGAGCATCGAGGGTGCTGTAACTGAGGAGCAGCAGTGCTAACCACTGCACCCACAGCTGTCCCCTTTTAATACTCTGTATTAAGTTACCTCTGTTGAAGTCTATGTTATGTACTTCCATCCACTTTCACTATCAATTTTTGCTTTATAAAACTATATATAAAAATCTATTTATATGTAAACTATAAATACACAATATACTGTACATGGTCAGTCACACATGTGTTGCGGTCTTCTTCAGGGCTTCTGCAATGACAGTAATTCCAGTACGTACACAGGATGGTGCTGTCACCTGTACCTTTCCATCTTTTGCACTCAGATTTGAAGACCTCAGACCAGAGTAGCTCTGATGCCACTTCTGCTTGTTAACCGGAAGTCCTGCCTCTTCTGCCCAAGGACCTATTTAAGAACTTGTGTCGCTGTGCGCAGGTAGTCGTTTTGGACTCGTGTCTGAGCAAGACATCTCTGATTCCACCATGTGTGGATTTACTTTATCCCTTTTTGTTATTTTTTTCTGTGGTAAAACAACCTGTCATTAAACAGAGTTGTGATTCCCCAACTCTTTGTGCTTGTTTATTATTCTTATTAATATCTTGATACATATCTATCTATCTATCTATCTATCTACATGTAAATAAATAAATAAATAAATACACATACACTGGAGGTCAGTTCATCCTCTGGGCTCTTCTGAGTTATGTCCTACCACCCTGGTCGAGTGGGGGCACTAACCTTATCCTTTTCTGTTCCCTCCACAGTGCTGAGGATATGCCCAATGAGGGCAACTGATTCCGCCCCTTCCAGTCCCCCAGCTATGTACCCTGCAGTTCCCAGAAGGAGGCGTCACTCGATACGAGAGCACACTACTCGACGGAGCTCCTTTCCCTCATTGACTAAAGTAGGCTTTTTTAGCCAAAAAAGATTCCTGGAGCAAAGGAAATCTGATTTTTGTTCGATTTGGAGCCATCGAGGGTACATTCTGTTTATAACTCTCATTTGATTAAATTAGGACAATGGGGTTGGCGCCCCGACATTTCAACTTGTGGATCTGTAACCCTTACTTCGACCACAATACACAATACATGTACATATTTTATATAGTTATTCTAATGGAAATCTCCAACTCACTTAGTAGAAGAAAGCATAAGATAAATTGCAGAATGAGACACGTCCATGATGACTCATTGTAAACTTCAGTTAAGAGAAGTTTCTCATTTTTTTGTTCTGCTTGATTTGCTTGCTTATTTGAAGTTTGGGCCATATCTTCTAGTCAGGGCAGGAAGACATGATTACTCCGTCTCTTGTCATTTTTTTTTGGTTTCTTTCAGCTGGCAAAAGAAACAAAAAAATGAAAGTATTCAGTTATTCCTTCTGCTTGTAACATGGAAGTGCAGCAGCCTTTATGTAACAGTGATTTTGTCAGCATACCTGTTACATTTCCTTTTCGTATCTTACTGGCAGTGGGTATAAACCATAAATCCACCTTGGGTGGGGCACCAGTCTTCAATGTTTGTGTACAACTGGCCAATTTAGAGCCAAGTATGTGCTGCCCCAGTCTTATGTTTACTTTCTTCTTTCACTGTTGACGTTCATCCATCCATCACTAAGCCCACCTAATGCATTATAGAGCTGAGGTTAGTTAAGCATCTCTCAGGGTCCAGGTGTAATGTAGGAGATCATCCTTGGATTGGACACCAGATTATTGCAGAGTACAATCATATGGACACCCATATTTCACCAGTTAACATTAATCACATACATTTTTGGGATGCTGAAAGAAAACCTCATGCAGAACATTAAAGTCTGCAAAGACAGCACTCAAGCCAGGATGTGAACCTCTGACTCTGAGGTGTGATTCGGCATTACTAATCAGCATGTCACCGTGAATTATTTAACCAAAAGTAACCCAAGTATGCATTTGGAGAGGGTTGGGGGGCCGTGCAGGCCTTGAAGAGCCTGCACTCTCTCATTTTCCTCTCTTCTGTTCTTCATAGTCCAGCCTTTTCATTAGCTCTCATTTCCATCATTTGTTCTATTACTCCTAATTTATTGTTTGCCTTTGTCAATTGCTTTTTCTGGCACGGCAGCTGGAAACTTCTAAGCTGTCTTTTACTGGTTTGAGCTGGACTGCAGATTGTGATTGTTGTTGTCTTTTATGGCTGCCATCCAGCACGGACAGCAGAGTACTTAAAGCCGACTTGCAGGGCCCAGAAGGTGGCAGCATGGAACAATAAAAACTGTCATATTGTGGAAGCCCATCTCTGCAGCAGCTCCTTCTCTGCATCTTGTTTTTGCTCCCAGTTTCTGTGGATGCAGCCACATATACAGTATTTACTGCAAATCATTGTCCCTGTCCAACATGAATTTAGTATAAATGAGCCACGTCTCAAGTATTTACATTTGCCTCTTCTTTCCAAGTCTGGCTTTAGGTTTTTATTTTCCTTAATGTCTCTATTCAAAATATTCTTTTTATTAAAAAAAAGGGATTAATAAGAAAAAGACATTTTTGCTTGAGGCAAGGTAATTACTGCAATGCATGACATTTTCTGCTGACAAGCAAACTTCTGAAAAGACAAGTAATTAAACTAGCTAAGAGGGCAGGCTGTAAGTCACATGTGACAGGTGCTGCCAAGTCTACAAAACCAACGGCGCTTCAAGGAAGCATTATGAAGCATTTCTCAGATTCACTGAATACGTGTCTGGCACCTGCCTCTGCACTGCACAAGTCACCTTGGTCCCTTTGATTTTTTAATACAAAGTATCCTTCACGTTCAGCTGGCATACTGGTCAGTGCTGCTGCTGCTGCTGCACAGCTCCCAGAGACACGGTCAGATTCCTGGCCAACTCACTCTCTGTGCGAAGCTTGCGTGTTCTCTTGTGTTTGCTTAACGTTATCTAAAAGGTACTCCAATTATCTTCTAAAAATATTCATCTGGTCAGTTAAAAATGGGAGTGTGAATTTAGAACATGATGGACTGACACTCCATCTAGAGCTGATGCCACATCTGACAAGGAAAGGCACCATTTCTGTGTGGTTTTAACATTGGACTAACCAGGCCCAACACATTAAAGCATCTGAAAGTATGAAAAGATTTTCTTTTTATTTATTTATTTTATTATTTTTATTTCAAGAAAGTAATATAGCATACATTGAAGAATATACCATTTTCTGAACTTATACAACAAATTACTTCAGACTCAATCTAGAAAGAATACAAGATAATTAAAGACAAAAGAGAAACAACAAAAACTAACAAAACAAGAATTCATCCCCTTCCAATAAAAAGAGAAAGAGAGGAGAGCCAAGAGCAGAAAAAATCCATATTTTATTATATAAGTGCTTAATCTCATTTTTTAATTAAGTCTTGTCATGTTTTAACAAAGTTTTGCATAGATCCTCTAAGAGAGAATTTGATTTTTTACAGTTTCAAATAATACTATATAGAGCGTCATTTACCCACTAATTTATAACAGGTGGGTTGGGATTCTTTAGTTAAGCAAGATAAGTCTACATATTAGCAGTGTGGTGTTGGTTATTACAACTGATTTCTCCTTATCCACTTTAAGCCCACCTGGGAGTACACCCAAAATAGCAGTTAATGGGTTAGGAGTGACTGTGACTCCAATTCGGTCTATTAAGCATTTAAAGATTTTTGTCTAAAATAATGTTAATTTGTTGCATTCCCAATACATGTGGCCTGGTGATGCTGGAGCTAGATGGCAACATTCATAAGTTGCATCTTGCCATGGGTACATGTTGAAAATGAAAGATATTGCATTCTATTGTATGGATGACGTTCACTCCTTTTCTGCGATGTGAACTGAAATGTCCTTTTCCCACCACAAATTGTTTGGGATGTTTTATATTTTGTTGAGATGCTGCCTGAGTCTTCAAGACTGACCAGTATTGCCTCCGGAACAGAAATGGGTGGGAAGTCTGAAAAATGGGGGAGATTTCTTATAGCAAAATTTCTAATTTGAAAATAGTGAAAAAATGATTTTGCTGGAAAGTTAAATGTGAAGTGTATTTTGTTCATGAGATGCAAATTTGTTATCTACAGGGTGGTCCAGATCTAATTATGCAACTCTTGATGAAATGCAGGAAAACAATACAATTTCGGGTGATTGGCGCCACCAGTCCGGTCAAACATTTCGTTGATTTGGGAGATTGTGTTCCTATGCACTGCAGGTGGTGCAAATTCCTCCAACATGCTGTTATAGTATAATGAAAATTGCATAATTAGATCTGGACCACCCTATATATACAGTTCCCTAACTGTTTTAATCCAAGACATTTTCCAAAGATTAAATACCGGGTAGGTTTGAAATGGTCGAAAAAGGTGAATATTGTGTAGATGAACAAAAGATGAAAGCTTCTCTGCCTTGTAGTGCATCCTGCCTTATTTCGATATTCTGAGTGATTGGTATACGACTGGATTATTGGTATATTGACAAAAGTTAATATTTACTGAGGCACAAAGCAAGGCATAAAAAGTGCAGCAAGATGTAATTCCCATTGCTGATCAGGTGGGTGTAGATTCATTTAGACCTACAAATATATTTACTTCAATTCATTAGCAGAATTTCAAATCACATCTGGACTCAAAATTTGTTTGAATAATTGTGTTTTTTCCAGCACATCATACTCAGCATTGATCCATTATTTCTTTTAAAACAGTTTAAACATCTAGGGATAAACATCACAGTAAATATAAAGATCTTTTTCAACACAATTTTGGTAATAGTATGGAAAAATTAAACAAGATGTTAATAGATGGTCTACCCACCATCTCACCTTAGGAGTGAGAATAAATACTATCAAGATGAATATCCTTCATAAGTGTCTATCACTATTTCAAAGCATTCCTATACATTGATCAATCATTATTTAAGAAACTAGACTCAATTATAACTTCATTTATCTGGAATTTGTGACATCTACCTGTTCAAAAGGTGGCTCTACAAAGACCTAAAGCTGAAGGTGGCATGGCACTACTTAACTTTGAATATTATTACTGGGCAGCAAATACAGGATGCACAATTGGCCCAAATTAATGACAAGAGTTTACTGATTGTGTTGTTGTTGTCTAGCCCATTTTAAGATTTTGGGGGTCTAATTGATCAGATGTAAAGTGGAGAAATTGTTGGCCAGATTTGATCAAGGGAGTTTGGCCTTCAGTATTGTCAATCTGAAGAATAAGTCTTAAATAGAATGCAAGATCAAAAAGATTATATGCAAAAGTGTATGCCCTGTGTTTGATTTTGGATCTAATAAAAACATCACCAGAAGTTATAAAAGGTTATATGGATCATTAAGAAGATTAATCAGCATCATTAGATTGAGTGGAGCAGTGACAGCACTGCTGCTTCACAGTAAGGAGACCAGGGTTCATGCCCCGGGTCTTCCCTGTGTGGAGCTTGCACATTCTCTCTGTGTCCACATGGGTTTCCTCAAGAGGCTCCGGCTTCTACCATAATCCAAAAACATGCACGTTAGGTGTACTGGGAATGCTAAATTGGCCTGTGTTCACCCTTTGATGGACTGGCACCATATCCACTGGTTTGTTTATGCCTTGCACCTTGTGCTTGCTGGGATAGGCTCCAGCCCCCTGTGACCATGCTCAGAATTAAGTGGATGTAGAAAATAGCATGGTATCATTAAATATCCTAGTTTTAGTTTTCCTCTCTCTCAAATGAAAAAGAAGATTAAATAAAAAGTAAAGTGCTATCCCATAATATACTGTACCAATCCATAAGAGTACAATATCTTTATAAATAAAATCATAAGCCATCTGGATGTTTGTTTTCTAATCATAAAAAAATGAATGAACTATATGTTTTAACAAGGAGAGGGGTTATAATGGGAGAGGGGCAACTCAAAATACATCACTGAGATGGGCAGCACTAGTGGTCTGGGGTGAGGATGTCATCTTCAGCACATACAAAGTTTTGCAGTGGCCAAAGCAGAATCTCATCTAAGACTACAGGTATGTATTGGGTGGTCCAGATCTAATTATGTAATTTTCATTACGCTATAATTTATTAAGTTTATTACATAAAAAATCACCCGAAAAATCCCAGACCATCGAGAAGTGTGTGAATTGACGACATGAAGAATTGTCTTCACACCGAACTGGAATCGTCCCTGCATAAATCAAAGTCATCCAGATGATCTGGATCTGCATAACTAGATCTGGACCACCCTGTACATTTGTTTTTACTCAATTAATTCGTATAACAATTTCATTGTCTCACAGAATTACTGCTTTTGTTTAGTGTTGAATTTTCAAAAGACAGTTTCCCTCATTTATTTATACTCAGGCAATGCCTGGTACTTTGGGTATAACAGGATGTAGATGAAGATTATGAGACTTGATGAACACTGAATGCCCACAACCAAAATGTCCTTAAATCAAACTAAGCTAATACTATAGCTTCATTGTGTCCAGCTATTTTTAATGATTTCTCATTGTTTGCTTCTTCTTGGTGTCCTGATCATTTCTCTAAGCTGTTCCACTTACACCAACAGACATCAAAAATCAATCTTCTCTTTGGACAGGGCGATGAGCAACTCCACACAAAGTGGTCTCTTCAGCCAGGAACAGAGCCAAGCTCTGGGATCTATGAGACAGACACTCAGTCTGCTGCACCATCTTGCCACTCTGCACCCATCACAATTCCTAAAATTACATTTTCCAAAGGTGCCAAGAAACCGTCACAATGTCCTAAAGTATAAAGCCGGAGGAAAAACCTGTCTTTGAAATATAATACTGAAAACTCTGCCCCTTCAGCGTGTTTCTACTCAGACATACAGTAAGTGAGGAACCTTTGCTAACTGACAAGACAAAGAATTTGGCTGAAGGGATAATTTTAAGTATTTTACTAGGAACTGTGTGATATTTTGAGTTAAGCTTTTCTTCACAACAAACAGTGTAATGGTAGAATATGCTTTTAATCTATTGCTCACTCAACTGCTATGCTATAGTACCTTTATATTAAGCCTGATGCCAGAGTTCTTTTCAAAGCAGGTCTAGTCGATATTATATGGAACTGAATAAAATGTTTAGTGTACACTGTATTTCAGAACAGAGGAACATCCAAATGAGATGACTGCCAAGAAATGATTTGTAGAAGGCACACAATTTT
Organism: Polypterus senegalus; assembly: GCF_016835505.1. NCBI lineage: Eukaryota > Metazoa > Chordata > Cladistia > Polypteriformes > Polypteridae > Polypterus > Polypterus senegalus. The sequence continues at coordinate 90,597,553 of NC_053167.1, read as the reverse complement.
TAACATTAACAATTAACAAACCCAGTGAGTGGTGAAGTATTCCATGTTGCTTAGCACAATTAAGAATGACACTTTACTCCATGCATGTAACAATAATGACTCTCTTACACCTATAATTCAATTCAGTTCATAAAGCAGCTACAACATCAAATGCTAGGCAGGAGCCAGTCTTGGATGATGCATCATCCTATCATATGAGCTGTCTTGAGACAATAAACTAAAAATACATGTCTTTGGGATGTAGGAAATCCTCCACATACATGAGAAGAATTTGTTATTCAGAAATTCTAACATGGCTCGAAGGCTAGCAGCAAATAAGCCTGCTAATTTTGAGAGTTCTAGGATGGCTTTGACGAAGAACTGCCTCAACCACAAGATTTTACGTCATTCTTTGTGGGCTAAATTTTTTTTTTCTCCAAGCAATCAAATCAGTTCTCTTAAGTAATACTGGACAGTAGTGGTAGAAGAGGTTATACATACTGTATTCTTATTGTACTGCAGTAGCTGGGTGAAGGTTCTTAAAAAGTCTTCACTGTGTAGGAGTGACCCATCTGATGTCAATCTAAAAAGGACTATTAAAGAATGAGGAATTCTGGGCTGTCTAGGAATCATAATTACATAATGTTTACAGATATATTGTTAACACACACATCATTAGTGACGTTACCTTGGGTCTAAAGTTAGTTTTGTTTCTTTGTTGGTTGATCAGGCCCTGACTTGTGTCTGAGCAGTGTTCTTCCCTGGTTCACTCTGCTTTATCCTCAGCTATCAAGAAGCCATCACAGCCTCCTCTGTGATGTTTTTGATGGCTCTCCTCTCAAGTGTACCTGTTGTGCCCTGTTGACTAAGGCCTTGCAGAGAGATTGCTCACCAAACCCTCTGCACTCCTCTATGATTATACATTGTGCCTGCCATACCTCCCTGTGGCACTCCTCGACCAAGTCATAATACTTGGCTCTCTTCTTTTCGTATGCTTCCTCCATCCAGTCTTCCCAGGAAATTGCCAGCTCAAGCATGACTACATGTCTAGATGACACTAATAGAAGAACTATGTCTGGCCTAAGCATGGTCGTGGAGATGATCCCAGGAAATCTTGTCATTTTCTCCAGGTCGACTATTAACTGCCCAAGAATGCCCAACTGCTTCCATTGGCGAATTTGTGGCTTCTCACCTGCTTTAACAAAGGACATGTTTATACTGCAAGGACAGGATTACTTGCTCTGGGCTATGGCTCAATAAAGAGTGTCAGCTGCTGTCCTGAGCACTTGGTCAAGGCACCACCAAAAACACCCTACTGCCATGGCCTTTGAACAACAGCTGACAATGTGCTCCAGTGACTCTCTTGCTTTGTTGCAACGAGTGTCTGGAAACTGTCTAGGTCTGGCCACTTTTTGGCCACTGTACCCACCAGCACACACTGCAGCGCTGGGGGACTCCACAACAACCTGTACTCTCCACTTCCTTTCTGTTCTCACCTCAATTCCAGCCTGAGAGACCTTTACTAGAGCACTTTCCTAGACTGGGAGACCATAAACTCTTTACTCAGGATATTGGATGGGAGTGTCAGTCTGTTGCTATTCCTGTACAGGCTATGCTGCTCAAACTCCAAGGAAGACTCATCCATCTTTGAAGGTGCCAGCTAATCTTACTCTCAAAGTCATCTACTATTGAGAGTGGGGTGTCATATTCCAGCAGAGGCTACAATATCTGGGGCAAAATATTGCGCTGATATATTCAAGTCTTAAACTTCCCTGGGAGGCCCATCTTGTCCCATGACAATAATCCTTTTTAAAATTTCTCTCCAGTCTCTCTGTGCTTTTGTATCTCTAAAGGTGGTACTGAAGACCTTGATAAGGTTCTTGACAGAGTTTTCAGAGAGGGTATGGATTGGTTGCCCTATAAAGATAAAACAATACTTATCAATCACGTTCCCTTTCTTGAGAACTACATGAGAGCAACTCAGGTTTGAATGTCATCTGTACCCAGCTAGTGAGCCTCTCTAGGCCCTGGAGGAGCCATCTACATCTTGGGACTGATGTAACTGTTATTGCAAAATCATCCATAAATGCTCTAATTGAACGCTGCCACATATCAGATCTGGACAATGGTCCTCTGCACACTACTGACAATTTGGCTAGCATGATCATTGCCAAGAAAAAATGATCTCTGACACTATACATCCAGTGATAATACCCTTTTGTAGTGAGTGCCATGCAGATGTTATTGCTCCAGTGGTGATTCTAAAGCTTAACCTGCTATAATAATCCAGAATGAGGTCTTGGACCTTAGCTCAAATGTGATGTGTCCTCAAGGCTGTCTCCACCAGATTTTATAGATAGGTCCAGCCACAAAATCGTCAGTTTGCCTTCCATAGTCAGCAGGGTTACCACACCTGTATTCTTCAGGGACACAGCTATCTGTGAAAAGGTCACTTTTAACAAATATTTTAATAAATTATAACATGTTAAATGAACCCTTATTCGTTGGTTTTGTCTTAGTCCAAATTTATCTGGAAGAATCAATTCCATTAAATTTTCTAAGCTGCATCTTTCTTCTCAAGCCCTGATTAAGAGCCTTACAGGCCCCTGGGTGACATAGCTCTTTAACAGAGAGCTGATTATAGTTTTAACAATGCAGTGTGCTGACACCCGGTAGTTTAACACTGCATGGCATTTTTCACTCTTGCAATTAATTGTTTAATCGAGGGAGTAGGAGGCCCTTTTTGTCATTTCTGGACCAGTGAAAAGGCCTCTTGCCACCTCCATTTCTGTTTAAAACCCAAGTGCAGCTAGAACCTTGCTTATATGCAACAGAAAAAGATTAGCTCCAAAAAAAGTTGTTTCATCATACACTTGAAGCAGACAGAGGCGAAATTCTTTTTAAATTTTCCCTTTCACTTTAATCTGGCAGTGAACATTTGCACTTTGAGATTTTTTGAAGGAATCTATATAATGAAACACTGAACTCTAACTATGTGCTTCGCTATAGAAAAGAAAAATCCCACACTGCCTCATCCACGTATGTGCTTCTCTTGGTTCCAAAATCTGCTGTATACTTGCAACAAATCTAAATAACTGATATAAATGCATGACATAAATGAAGGTAATAAAGTTAATATCAACTACACCTTCAAAAATTAACCATTAATTAACTCTTATCATAAAATGCATAATGATTTTATTCATGAGTAACACATGGTGTCCAATAGATTTTTGGAACAGGTCTACCTCACATATAAACTGAGCACAAAAATATTTATTCTGTCATATGAGACTAAAGAGAGTATCTCCAGACAGAATCACAACTCCCTGGTTACTGGATAATGGAAGTTACCCATACACTGAATATACTGTTTTTTCAATTTATATGGCTTTAAATGTACATGTATATCTCAACATTTAGAAGTACAAACCTACCTACCATCTCATCTAGTCACATTTTACTCATCTTTATCGCCATAAAAAGTTAAATTGGTGAAACACATGCCAATAAACACACACACAAACAGACAACATAAATGTTTAAATTGTCTTAGCTGTGTTGTCTACTTGAACTTTCCTGGATTTTTCACCGACATTCAGCACATGTATATATCCTTGTATAAAGTTTCCTGTTATGTTTATTAGAGGTTGAGTTTTTAACATACTGTATATCAGTGGTTCTCAACTTGTGGGGTGGGACCCCTAGGGGGGCGCGAAGTAACAAAAAGGAACAAAGGAAAACAAGAATCAAAAATATGACAAAAACATCTGTTGAAACCAAAACAAATTAACTTAAACTACATTCTGATACTAGAACAATAAATATAGAGTTAGATAAATGTCGATAAAAGTTAAGTAGGTATAATAAAATATGCATCTACATTTCAAAAAAATGTTAGGAGGGACGCGATTAAAACTTTTATGAAAACTCAGGTTGCAAATACTTAAAGGTTGAGAAACGCTGCTGTATATTATTTAAAATTGGATAACAAATTAATAAATTATACTATAGTCCTTTTATAGTAAAACTGTTGAGAGAACACTTTTTTTAATTGGGACTTTTCATAATTTATTATAGAATTAGTTCTGCAACTTTTTTATATTTTAAAATGGTTTCGTAGAATATAACTATAATTCTATAATTCTGTGCATTTATGCAGCGCTTTTCTCACTATGCAAAGTGCTCAGCAATTGCAGGTTAAGGGCCTTGCTTAATGGCCCAACAGAGCAGAGTCCCTTTTGGCATTTGAACCGGCAACCTTCCGATTGCTAGTGCAGATCCCTAGCCTCCGAGCCATCACTCTGCCTATTACACAGTTCTGATTTTTCAAATGTCATTTTTCCACTTTTCTGGTATCCCATAGGCCACCGTCACCACACTAAAGTAGTCTAAAGTAGAAGTAAATTAAAAGTAGCACTAAAGTAGCAGTCACCTTTGGTATTCAGATGATACAACTGCGCCAAATCTTCAAGGTGGTTGACTGATGTCTACAGTAGACATTAAGTAATAATAACTGTCACATTTAAGTATTGTAGAATGTCTGGGGGGCCGGGTGGTCTTTTGGCCTTGGAACCCCTAGAGATTTATTGTCTGTATCACCTTGCTGCCTGTAGTTTTTCTTTCCCTCTCCTCTCTGTCTTTATGATCACAGTGTACTGCATATACTTGGATCAGACACAGACTTTTACCACTATAACCATTATTAGTTTCTGTTTATTGCTGTTTGTAAAGCAATGTGAGCTACACAGAAGTATGAACATGTGTGCCATTCATTTCAAGTTAGTATTATTACATCTATAAAGCACACTTCCATTTTGAAACCTAAAGTGCTGTACACTAATTATCAGTACAGACTAGTTAATTTAATTTTAATTTTTTTTCACTGTCACTTACAAGAAATGTGGTTTGTCAGCAGGAAAATGATAGACAGGCCTTGACCTTACAGTATATAAGAGGACAACAAGCTAATAAAAGCATAATAAATAATGTAGTATGCAAGTTCATCACAGTGAGCACAAAATTAAATATTGCGAAAATAATAATGTGAATTAAATGCAAATAGTCAGCTCCTTTGTTATTACTAGCAGAAGTAAAGATTTGTTTGCCCTGCCATTTACAAGTTAGCCTCAAGTTATGTATCCATGTGTAATGCCAAACCTGTTATGCCACTCTACTTAAAAACTCTCATGGTGCTGAATCCAATATGGCATCATCCTTCTGATTAGTCACACATTGCCTGTGAAAATCTATCTAATTGAGTTTAAGGTCCAGAAAGGTTTTTTTAAAACAAAACACTTCTTAAATTCTTAACCATAGCCTATCAAGTGGCCCATTAGCAAAGAAGAGGTGAAAACTTTTACTTTAAATGCAGGCATTGTTGCTGCTGATTGCTTTCTAACACGCCATCATACAAACAAATGAGAACATTCAACAGACCTTCACAGAGAATGTTTAAAAGAAGCAGACAGGGTGACACCAGTCGCTGCTGAGTAGCCCCCCAGTGCCACAAATGTGAGGACACACCTGAGATATTTGTGTAATGTGCCAATCACAAGGCTCAATAAAGCTGAATACAGTTTCAAGTAGGCAGTGTGGCCTAAAGGCTACAAGGATGTTGCATCATTGTGATATTCAGCATGTCAGTCCAGGTGTACTACACTCTTAGGATTTGCTAAGAAAATTAATATAAGATAAAATACCAGTCAAAAGTCTAGACGCACAGATATATTTTCATGTTTTTGGGAGAAGTTGATACCTTTTTTATCAAAATGTAATTACATTGATTTAAAAATAGAGCCGAAGACATCACTAGCAATAACTGCTTGAAATGGCTGATTTTTATTTATTTACATATACAGTATCTGCATAGTCCCATTTTCAGCAATCATTCTTTCAGTTTGTCCTGGGTATGACTTTAAACTGCATCAGGCCCTGCAAGCAGTCTTCTACGTTGCAGGGAAATCATCGGGGTTGGTGGCAGGATTGGCACTCCAGCCACTGTAAAAAAAAACTTCACGCTGCTCTGAGACAACAGAAAGGACTCCTTTCTCCTCTCCATGGGATTAGCTCTGCTGCAGCTGCCCATAGGAAGGCCGCTTGCATTATGAAGGGGACGGGGGAAAGTCCTTGGGAGCGAATTGGGTCAGGCCTGTTGGGGATCGGAAATGGTGTGGTGCTGAGGTGTCGCCCACTGCAATTTGAGGTGGCCCATCCAGGTAGGTGCGTTGAACTGTGGTATAGCGGGTCTGTGGCTCAGAAAGAATGGCTGTTTTAATAAACAGTCAATTGGCTGGATGATTCTCCATGGGCATGCTCACAGAGTTGTGGGGAGTTGGTGGAGTAATTGGGGCATTGGTATGATTGAGATGCTGCGCCCACGGAGCCTTATAAGAATGAGCCGTCACGAGAGGAAAAAGGGAAGGATGAAACAAAAGAAAAGAAAAAGAGCATGGAGGTCGAAGAAAGGAAGTAGAGTGGTAGGAGGGAGTAGGCAGATGGGTGTGGAGCTCCAGGAAGGAGCGTGTGGCCTGCACTCAGTAATGGGCTCAAGACTCACGGTGGTGAAAGGACAGAGCGCACTTTCACCAGATGGAGCCTGGAAAGACAACGGTGGGCATGGGAGCAGGGCTCGGTGGCTCTCTGCAGATGCCATAGGGTTGGCATCTGGGACACGGGCCCGGAGAAGAAAGGTGTCTGCGCCTGCTGGAGGACTTCTCCTCAGGCTGCAAGGCCCAGAAAGGGCAAGCTGAAGAGGAGTCTGATTTTAAAGGAACACCAGTGCTCATGGCATAAAAAGATAGTTTCCTCCCTGAATTTTAACCTAACTTTAATGGATTATTTATGGATTTCTTTTAACCTCTACAGAACACTTCATTTTATGTATTTTTTAATAATTATGGACATTTCACTGCACTTTTTGCACCAAACACTTTGAACCTTCCCTTGCATCAGGTGTGTTTTGTCCTCATCTGCCATGCTCATCCAGTTACGTTATCCACAGTGTTGGGTTCAAGAGGCTCCCAAGAATGAAGTGGGAGCATGAAGCCAACTCGCACTATCACAGGAACATTGACTTCAATGTGATCACTGGCACTGACAGGGCTGGTTATGAGGATTGTGTCGGTCTCCATCGGTCTGACAACTGTGGCGAAAGTGACTCCATGTTTCTTGACTTTGCAAAAGATCAGGGGCTGCAGATTGATGGATCCTGGTTCCAGCACCCTGAGCCGCATTGTTGGACTTGGTATTCCAATACTGGTGGTGTGGTGAAGGAGATTGATCACATCCTCGTGGGCAGATGCTGGAGGCTCTTACAAAACTGCAGGGTCTACAGAATTGTCCAGTTTGTAAACTCTGACCACAGACTTGTTGTTGGTACTCTTAAGATTCAGTTTAGGTCCAGTAGGCTACAACCTACTAGATAAATGAGGCTGGACCTGGCCAGACTCCAAGATCAGAATGCTTCTAATGAGTGTAGGTGCAGTTTGTGTGAGGAACTTATAGACTATGTGTTGACTGCTGATCCTAATGTGAAGTGGAAGACCTTCCATGACAAGGCACTAAAAATTGCTGAGGGTTGTATTGGTGTTGCCAGTGTTCCCAGAAGGAGATGTTAAATCTTTCAGGACACACTTAATATTATTAAGAGGAGTCGCAGTGCACAGCTTGATGGCAATTTCAATCTGTACCGGGAACTGAGAAGGACGGCTGCGAGGGCTCTGAGGGCGGATAAAGAGGCATTTGTTAGAAGAATCTGTGAGTAAGTGACACACCATCTATGGTCTGATGGCCCATGTCCTGCTTACAGAGGAATCAAAGCATTACGCACATCCAAATTTATTCCTTTGAGAGTCGCAGTCAGGGCAGGTGATGGAGTTGTACTTACATAGGACACTGCAATTTTGGTCCACTGGGCTGGCTACTTTAAGCAGCTATTTAAAGTTGATCCTCCGGCTAGGACGTTGGACATCTCTGGCTCAACGTTCTTGAGGCTGATCCTCCAATAAGCTGTGAACCACCCAATTTCACTGAGATTGCACAGGTTATGAACCAGCTGAGGGCAGGGAAGGCTGCAGGGATCTGTGGTATCCAGGGTGAACTTCTCCAGGCTGGTGGTAAAGCTGTCCTCCTGGCATAGCAAGCAATCTTTACTTCCATTTGGGAGACGAGCATCATCCCAACTGACTGGAAAACTGGACTTGCCATTCCTATCTGGAAAGGGAAGGGTGATTGCTTGTATTGTGGCAACTACAGGGGGATAACACTGTTTCTTGTGCCAGGTAAGGTCCTTGCTAGGGTCATCCTGATCTGTGATCACCTGCTCACCTACCACTGACTGGAGCAGTCTGATTTTATGCCTAAGAGTTCTAATGGAGCACAAAATTAAATATTAGCAGAGTTTCTTTGCAGCCTTTGTTGATTTTTGTAAAGTGTTCGACTGAGGTTACTGGAAAGGAGTGTGTGGCACTCTGGATATCTTTGCAAAAGGACGAAGGTCCAAATCTTTAGAGTCCTGGTGCTTCCTGTTTTGCTATATGGTTGCGAGACATGGACGCTATCCAGTGACCTCAGACGAAGACTGGACTCTTTTGGTACTGTGTCTCTGAAGAATCCTTGGGTACCACTGCTTTGACTTTGTGTCAAATGAGCGGTTGCGAAGAGTCCTGAATAAGACACATTACCTGTCTCGTGAGCGGCATCAGTTATGGCACTATGACCAGGTGACACGATTTCCTGAGGGTGATCCAGCTTGCAAATCCTCATTGTTGAGGACCTGAGTGGCCAAGTGGACTAGGCCAAGGGGACACCCACGTAACACATGGCTGTGGCAGATGGATAGTCATTTCCGGAGGGTGGGACTGGATCCCATATCTGCCTGGGAAACTGCCAACCAGGATCCCCCAGCTGTTTCGTTGTGTAGTGGGTGTGGCAACGCTATACCAGTGCATGCCCCCCAACCCTGACCTGACCTAACCTGACCTGTTTCCTTCAGTGTGTGTCCTAATGCTCATCTCCCTTAGCTTATCCTTATTTAGTCATGCATATGCTAATTGGTTAAAAAAGAAACCGTTGAAATTGCATTAGTACCATTGAAACCTGTTCTTCTGTTACTGCCATTCCTAAAGTTCAGTTATGAGTTTAAAAAAAATGGCCAAAATGAAACAGCTTACTCAAGAAACATGTCTGTGTATTGTGTTTGTGCAGAATGAAGGTTATTCCATGTGACAGATTGCCAAGAAACTGAAGGTTTCATAGAAAGATGTCTATTACTGTCTTGAGAGATGAGCACAAACTAAATCAAACCGGAATAGAAAAGACGAGGAAGGCCCAGAGAACTGTTATTGTGTAAACAGTTTAATTTATATACATTTTATTATAGCAATACACACTCCTTATATATTCCCTTTTCACTCTAGACATGCATTATTATGCTTATAAAATAGTCTTATATATTAAGTGTCCATCCTTCTATTTTCAAACCTGATCAATTCAGTTCAGGTTCACGTGGATTAAATTCTTTCCCAGTAGCATCGGGTGCATGGCATGAGCAAACCATAGATGGCGCAGCAGTCGATGAAAAGACAAAGTGACACACAAAGCCAAACTCAATCACTTGGTTTTAATTTAGATTGACCACCTGATATAAAACATAATTCACTACTGCTTTCTTCTCATGATTTTTAAATAAGAGGCTAATCTGTGGCTACCTGCAGGCCGCTGAATTTGCAGCTCCAGATTATCATGCAATTCAGGAGAGATTTAGCGTAAATATTCTTGCACCAGGGCCTCTCTTATCTCCCCTACTTTCAAGTAAGCCAACTTGGCCAGGGCTTTTTACAGTCTGGCCAATGTGTTAATGGCAGTTGCAACAGTTTGAGCAAACAGAAACTGTCTCTTTGTGGAGTTTATGGGTCATTGCAACCAGCAGACTGCAACCTGTAGCCCGGTTGTTCAAGCAAATCTAATTGATTTCCAGGGAGGTTGTCCAGACGCTCATCATTGCCTTCCTGAATGGAGGCTTCTGTCACACCAAATATATTGTGCTCTGCGGAAACAGCAACAGAGAAACCAGACTTCCTGAAAATTTCCCCACACCCTTCTATATGTGTTGGCATTGCAACAACTACCAAATGTTCAAATTTGTCCATATCTCCAATGAATCCACAACTGACCCAAGCTGATCTTAGTGGTCCACATGTTTAAACTATTAGTATAATCATCATTTATGAAAATATTTGAAGCTTTTATGGAAGATGGTTTAACATGTCTTCCTTTATTTCTACAATGGAGGGCTTGGCATGTTAAGCAAGTTGATGGCAATACTTGAACCTCAGCTTTCCACTTTAAACAACACATTAACCACATGGCCATGCTATCTGTTTGGTTTTTAAAGTAAATATATAATTCAAACGCAGGGCATGTGGGAGCCAGTTTTGAGACTTTAAGAACAAAGGTTAAAAATGAATGTTCACTCTGACTGAGTACTAAGGTAAAGATGCAGCTAAGTATGGAAGATTTATTTTATAAAAGAATAAGGCCACCAGATCATTTTAATTTCTTTATAAAAGAGCACCCATGGGTCCATAATGTTATTTATATGATGAGCAAAAAGGGATTTACCATGCAATGGGGTGCCAGTTCCTTTCAGGAGAGAACATGCAGGGCACACCCACCCTTACTCCCATTGAGCCAAAGTGGCGTCACCCTTTAAGCTAACATTCATGTTTTTGGGATATGGGAGGAAAGCTGAAGATACGCTCACTTGAATAGAATTAAAACCCAGGACTTTGGAGGTGTGAGGACACAGCACCACCCACTAGACAAGCCACAAAGCAGCATCAGTTTCAACATTTTTCTGACTTATTGTAGCCAGGAATGCAAAGTCCCCAGTATGCAATTAAAGAAACTATGTTTATACTTTCACATACATACTGCCTTTGGGCAATTTCTTTAGAGAACATTGTGTCGGAACATTCGTGGAAGGGAAAACATGATCTTGTTCAAAATGTATTTCTGCTGACATTTATATTACCAGTTTAATAATGAGAAAACAAAATTGTCAGACTGGAACATGCATGAAAACCTAAAGACTGTGGTTGATGGTTTGTAAAGGCATAGAGAAACGATGATTAATAAGACAGAAATAGGTGCTTAAAAGGGTGAGAAGGCAACATATATTTAGCCATCATCAGTACCCATCCATCCATTTTGAAACCTGCATATCCATTTCAGGGTTATGATAACCTGGTGCCTATCCTGACAATACTGGTCAGAAGGTAGGATCCAATATTAGAGTGAGTGTGGTAAATTTAAGCTTTCAAACTTGCAAAATTGCAAATTCCAGTTCAAGGTAATGAGAGATGGAGTCTGTCGTAGTAAGATTGGATGAAAGACAGGAACTAACACTAGACATGTCACAAGTCCATTACAAGGCACACTCAAGCACACAGACATTTTCACTCATAAAATAACATAACAGTCTGCTTAATCAAATTAAAGGTGCTGGGGTGGCAGAGCCTATCCTTGTAGCACTTGGCACAGGGCAGAAACCAAATGATAAGATGACAATCTATTACGAGGCACACTCAAGCACATACCTGTATTCACTCCTAAGATAATATAACAGTCTTATGTTCATTAAACTAAATTAAAGAAATGAGCCTGTCTTCATTGCATTAGACTGAGGTTGGAACCATTCATCGATAAGGTGCCAGTCTATCACAGGGATTGCTGAACAGCGCATCCATATTTACTCATAACATGACATTCTCAAGCCAGCTTCAAATCACTGGTGCAAACAGCCTTGGATAGGATGCCAGTCCATTGTAGGACATACTTAAACACATATTCACTCATAAAATAACATAACAATCTGAGGTCCACTTAATCAAATGAAAGGTTCTGGTAGGACAGAGCCTATCCTGGTAGTGTCAGATGCCAGGCTGGAACCATCCCTGGATGAATGCTAGTCAATCACTGGAGATGCTCAAGCACACACCCATACTCACTCATAACATAATATAGCATAACAAACATAGCATAACATAACATTCTCAAATCCACTTCAATTCACAGGTAAAAAGCAGGAACCAGCCTCCTATAAGGTGTCAGTCCATTATAGAGTAGACTCAAGCACACCCCTACTCCTAATCTTACTCATGCAGGGTCAATTTAAATTATCATCCTCAAATGCAGATGTGTAGGCTGTGGAAGGAAAATTGGAGTACTGTGGAGAAACCCCCCGCAGATGAGACAGAGAGTGCAAACAACACAGTGACGTGGCAAACAACACAGTGACGTGGACTGTCTAAGATTTGCACCTGAGATGGTGTACCACCCACTGTACCACCATGGACACATAAAAGTAAAAAAAATATTATGAATAAAAGTGACTGGCTTAATTTCCAGGACAAATAAATAAGAGAAATATATATATATATATATATACATATATATATATATATACATATATATATTTAAATCCAGCTTTACTATTTACAAAATGAAAATCTAATAAAATGAAGCAAATTTTAAAATACGGCAATAATATACAATTTGCTTATGTGTTTCTCAGAATTTCAGCAATTTATCAATAAGTAGTAAAATAATTGAAAATAAATATGGTAAACTAAATTAAATTAGGCTATAACTAAAACACGGGTAGAATGTTAAATGAAACACCTTGCCCTCCTCGACTACTGAAGAACCAAAGGAATGACGCGGTTTGTCTTTAGCACACCTACAGTGTATTTTTAAAGATATTTTGAGCCAAGGATGACTGTGGGTGAGCTACCTAAGAATGTTGTAATTAGACAGTTAATTATTTACTTAGACAGCAGCGCTTCTGAGAACTAAAGGTAACAAATGCAGATCTGTAGACAAGTACAGTACTTGGTGTACTAATTCATGGGTATTATGTACACTACCCAGCTCACTTGTGATGTATCTTAGGCTTTTACCTCCTCCTCCTCCATGTTGACACAATACATTTGACACACTTTGGCACTGCACACATGATAAAAGTTTAATTGTTGCTCTCTATAGTGTGTAAAAATTACACATTTTGGGCTAACAAGTCACACAGCAGCATCTGTGAATGGTATCACAGGAAGAATGCTAGCAGTATAGAGTCCAAAAATGGAACTTTAAAGCAACATAATTTTACTGTTCATAACTAAAGTACGTCATGAGTCTCTAGGCACTCCTGTTATTGTCTCACATGCCAAGGACTTGTGAAGTTAAGAAAAGATTCTAATATGACCCAATAAGTGCGTGCGTGAATGTGCCCAGTGATAGGACTGGTGCCATATCCAGTGTTGTTCCTTGCTTTGCACAAAATTCTGTAAGGAAAGACAGACTCTAAACTGATTAAGTGGGACTGAGAATGCTATATTATTTCTTGCACCCATGCTGCTCCAGTCTGAGGTCTTGCTGTCTTCAGAGCCATCTCAATGCTTTCTCCTTGAAATTCATGTCAGGATATTCTCACTTCCTGTCTGATTCCATTGTTGTGAAACAATATGGCAAAGGGAACCTCCACTACTCCTGGAGAATAACCAGGCACTTACAGGCCAGATAAGATATATACTGTAGTCCCTCCAATATATTAGATTTGGATCTGGGTCTCCACCCAGTACATCTGGCCAGCGACATTTTCACAAGAAGTCCAAACTCCATAAACTGGCTTTTCTTTTCATGGAGGTTGAAGGAGGTCTACTTGAAGGTCTTCTACTTGGCCAGGCTCCTTTCCCTTTACCACACAAAGTGAACCCCACTGATTAAGGTGAACTTATTTGACAGAGTATACCAGCAATCTCATTCTTTTAAGTCACTTTTAAAATTTGTTATGATAGGTGAGAACAAGGACCTAAACAAGGAAATTGCATGTTTGGGCCAAGATCCAAAGACTTAGCCACCACATCAGATGTAAGACAGCTGCACTAATCCATTTCCTTACTCATGAATAAAATCCCAGGGAGAAACTGCTTCACCTTCAGCTGCAGAAACGAGTTTATGATTTCAGATTTTGTGGTGATGCTTCCCATTCTAAATGCCTCATACTAGTTTGGACAATAGAGAGGTTGGGAGCATGCACTGACTACAGTGTGTTGCCACACCCACCATATGACGAACTACCTGGATTGTGACCCAAGTGCAGCCATGCAATGTGTGACACCTTAGCACCACACTGGAAGCAATGTGAGGCTTTTTTATGGTGGGTGGTGTGCAAATTGGAGGATCTGCTTGCAGGGCTGGATGCAGATGAACGCCATACCCAGGATGAAGCAATTGTAGTTTAAGGGCCTTGCTCAAGGGAGTAGAGTCACTTCAGCCATTTACAGGATTCAAACCAGCAACTTTACTATTACTATTATACCCAGTAATGGCGTACTGCACGATAATGTGCAGTGAATACACTTGATGTGAGCATTCCTAGTTTCGGACTCTTTCTCTGTCTCTGTTTAGCATTCGTTTGCTCAGAGGTTGATGTGCTTGCTGCTTCCTGAGCAGCTCTTCTTTTCTCCACCCTAGCGGCCCGTTGCTTCTCTTCTTCCGTCGGCATCTTGTCGCATTAAAACTGATTACGTTAATTTTTGTGTTGCAATTACTTAAGTTCGTTTTCTTTAATTTTTCACTTAATTTGGCACTTAACTCTTCAATCTGCCTCAAGAATGATTAAAGATATGAAGAGGTAGGGGAAGTGACGGCGAAGGTGGGAAGGAATGAGAATGGCACCCATACACATGCACCGCATGGCCGGCAGGCTGCGTGCTGCAGAGAGTTGATTCTACAATAAAATAAAAATTAAAAGAGTAATAAAAATCATCACCCCAAAAGTGCATAGTAGACGCCATGTAGTATATGTGTACCAAATTTCAAGTCAATAGGTGAAACGGTTTGCAAGCTACAGGCGATTTAAAATCCCGGACAGAAAAACAAACAGCCATGGTAGCGTATTATTGATAGATAGATAGTAAATGGCACTATTAGATAGATAGATAGATAGATAGATAGATAGATAGATAGATAGATAGATAGATAGATAGATAGATAGATAGATAGATAGATAGATAGATAGATACTTTATTAATCCCAAGGGGAAATTCACAAAGTCGTACACAGAGCTGCTAAAAAGGCTGCCACTCGTGGCACCTGAGTCATATCATGAATATATAAGAAGATATAACAAAGAGATTAGAGAAAGAGAACAGTAGGTGAGTGGAAGGGTATTTTTATTGCCTGAAACAGTGTACTGTATATTGTAAAAAGGCAAGTGGATGAGCCACCTTACCAACTAGCAACCAGATCCCCTGTTCAGACATAATGGAGTAGCTAGGAATTGTTTTCTGTCTTAAAACGTTGTGCACTTGTACTCCAGACATTCCTTTCTTGTGTACTGTTTCACACAATAAATAGTGACATAGAGAAATAAGACTGTTCTAATAAATCTACAATTACATACATTGTGAGGATGATTGAGGCAGTACTGGTAGAAGTGATTGGGGTTCCAATGAGACCCATGTGTAATAGTTACACTAATACACAAAAATGGAAGAAAACAAGTGGGATGAATGTAAATAGTTCACTCATTGCCGGTGATCGTTGTTAAGATGGATCTGCAGGCAGTCTAGCTTTCCACAGTCGTGGTCCTCTGAACAAATGTTGACTTTCAGTTGCATTGTTTCTTTCAGAGCCGATTGACCGGAAGGGACAGGACATTTGGGGTGAACCAGACATCTTCAGAGGTCTCTCCCACCATCCTATGCCTGGAAAAGGAAGAGAGGTTAGTAGCTGTGTCTCCCCCTCATTTGTCCCCCAGTTTACGCTGTGAGTTGAGCCTTCCACACACTCCCGCAGTATGCATGCTCAACAATATGTATGCATATGCATTTAATCAGAGTTATGTTTAAAATACAGGCAAAACACTAAGACCATAATTTTGTCATTTCATATCTCAAAGACAGGCATTTTAAGTTAATTTAATACTGTAAATTGGTCCCATATGAGTGATAGCAGGTGTACTTGTCCTGTGGTGGCCTGGCACTCTATCCAGTGTTGGGTCCTGCCCTGTGTGCCCATTGCTGCCCTAACTGGCTCCAACCCTTTTGCAGTTCTGAACTGGATTCAATGGGCTTGACAGCAGATGAATGTGCTGGGACCCGGCAGGAAGCAGTCAAATGCAGTACATGCTTACTACTATAAAACTAGTGTGCTTGCTTTGATTAAGAAAATAAAGTACTTAAATCATCCAAGCCAGGATGTCTATCTGAGCATCAAGAAGTCAGTCCTGTGGGGTTTGTTTGCACTTCGGGGAGAGGGGATTGGATTGTTGCATTGTTTATTAGCTAGCTGTTTGCAAAATAAATGCTTGACGGATCACCTTTAGGATGTGCTAAGTGAACGTAAGAGTTGATTTCCAAAGATAAAAAAGCAAGTGCTAAATGTTTGGAGAACATGAAGGTGTGTGAGCATGCGAATCTGGAGAAGAAAGTGTATAGCTAAACTATGAATCACTTCCTTTGCGCTTGCTTGTAAGTAAGCTTTGTCATTCTTAATTGTTCACAGTAAAAATGAGCCATGTTAAGAATGCCAGACTGAACAGGGCACAAGGGTGTTTATGAGATATACTCATCAAGTGGGACTATAGCCTTCCTGTACACCTCTATGCAGTGTAATCAGCGCTGTACTCCAAACTCTGTGGGCACACTTTCCATGTATAATGTGTGGGAATGGTTCTCAGCCTAAAAGTGCTATACAACCTGTATATTTACATTTGAATCAACTGGTTCCTGATATCTTGCTAGGTTTACACAGTAGTGTCAGTGTCAGAGGATCTCAAAGAACTTTAAAGTCGAACATCTGAAATGTCAAACCTTCATGCCAAATCAAGCAGCAACTTGTAGGCAATTCAGATTATTCCTTCTGTTCCAGTTTCATTGTTAAAGGGTAATAGTCATGCTTTTTGTTTTGTATAAATGGGCAAAACAGAGAAGACCACTGACATCACTGGTCTGGTACTGAGCCAGTGGAAGAACTTAAAATCCCAAGAATCAATGCAGTATTCATGAGCTATGTCGTGTGTGGACAGCCCTAACCACCACGTTGATTCTATGCTATTAAAAGAAGTAAAATGTGACTTCTCCCCTTTAAGCTGATAAACATCTCCCTTTAGTGAATTTAGCTTTAACCTAAATGAGACGTGAGCTAAATATAATTGTGTGCTACATAACTTGGATCCTGGAGGACCAGTGAAGCTACAAGCTTCAATGGAGCTTACTTTGTGGATCTTATTTATCTTGTTTTATCAGACATATTGTTTCCCGTTTCCTCAGCTCACACTGTGGATTCTGGCTAACCTCACAATTTGAGTTTTGCTTTTATAAGGCGTTTATTAAATTTGATTTCTGCTTACTTTGCAGAATTGGATTGTGCTTGGCTTTTCTTTATGAGCTCACTGTCTTTATATTCAATAAAACTTGGATGTTCAATTCCAAAAACAAGTAATAAGTCCCAGAGTGGAATCACCTGTTGATTGTCCTTTATGTCACAATCTATGCCGTGTGAACTGCCTGCAGCATACACATGAAACAGCAACTTTCTATGCAGCCTCCTAGTGACAGAATGTAACCTTCTAAGCCAACAGTGTTCTCAGGTGACCTTAGTAAGAGTCACAACTATAGGTGACACTTGAAATAGCAGAGGCAGTGGAGAAAACGAAACAAGAAGAAGTTCATTAGCTGGCTGCAATGGAAAGCTGTAGAAACAATGACCAGGTGAAAGTAATTCCCCCAAATTTTTTCTTTTATTCTTTGAGATTCAAGTTATTATTATACTTTCACAAATTAAAAGAAATATAGTAGATGTGTTTGGTGTACTTCCAGATGGGCTTAAAGTGGAGGACAAACAAACTGTAATTGCCTTCACTACACTATTGGCACGTAGACCTATCTTGTTCAACTAGAAGAATCCTAACTCTCCTATTCTAAGTCAGTGGGTAACTGAGGTTATATACTATTTGAAATTAGAAAAAATAAAATTCTCACTTAGAGGATCTGTTCAAATCTTTTTCAAAACAGGATCTAATCAATAACATTTTAGAACAAGCACTTAAACTGAGGAAGTGAATTCCCTCCCCTCTTTTCTATTCTATTTATTTTTACTATTGTTAAAGTTTTGGTATTTTTACTATTGTTAAAGTTTTGGCTCTCTTTCTCATGGGTGGTGGTTGATTCGTGTCAAACCAAGTTTTGTTAAGCTTGACTTGCTTGTATGGATTGTTGTTTGATTCTAATAAAATTAATAAAATCTTAAAAAGAAAAGAAATATAGCAGATTTGTTATATGTTATGGAACTGTGGCCCATCCAGAGTAGTTTCCTTCTTCGAGCATTGGGCTGGGTAATTAATTGAATTGTAATTTCAATTACAATTTTAGCTTGCAACAATTATGAAAACATAATAATTGAGATAAAAAGATTATTGCACTACAATTTTGTCTTGTGTTATAAACTCAGTGCACCCCTTTCCCTAAAAGCCCAAACTCACTTCCCAGTGGGCTGTGAGATGTTTAGCTCAGCTCAGATCAAGATGACAGAAAGAGAGGCTTTGGTCACCGTCACCAAAAAAAGTAAAACCAATTCAGGTGTGTGGAAACACTTGAGTTTCAAGGATCTGATGAGAAATATACTGTGCAAGATTTGTTACATGGGGGTGGTGTCTGCACCATATGGCAATATGACAGATTTGTTTAATCATTGGAAGTTCAATCACAAAATGATCTATGACCAAACAATAAAGGAACCAAGAACAGAAAAAAAGAAATGCCCCCTCAGCTTCTTCCACTGTAAGACAGTCATTGATTAAAGACTTTTTATAATGCAAACGCCGGCACCTGCCTATTCAGTTCTCAAACAAATAAAGAAATAACAGACAGCTTCACGTTCTTAGTAGACATGTCCCTAGTTAGAACTAACAGCAACCATGGATTCGGGAAACTAGTAAATGTAAGCGTTAAGAGATTCCTTTGCAACACCATTTCATCAGAATTGCACTGCCTTCCCTATATAAATGTTTCCCAACCTTTTGAGCCACGGCACATATTTTACATTAGAAAAATCACAAGGCACACCACCAAACAAAAATGTCACAAAAAGTATATTTATTGAAATATAATGAAAATGTAGTCTCAATTTACTCAATTTACTTACTCAGTGTGAAACCTGGGCCTGTTTAGTTGAACACAAAGCTGATATTCTTGCAGGAATTGAAGAAAGACACACACGAAGATCCTCCTCAACAGCTCTGAGTCTCTCTCTTTTTTTCGTCTTTATAGCAGTCATGCTTGAAAAGCCCACCTCGCATAGATAGGTTGTGGAGAAAGGGAGCAGAATTGAAATAGCTTTGTTTGCCAGAATTGGGAACTCCTTGGCAGCAGTCAGCCAAAAACTGTCCAAAGGTAGATCAGCAAACCTCAGTTTTAGACCACGATTTTGTCTCAGTTCAGTTATTTCTTCCTGCTCCTGCAAAGTCATGTCATTTTCAACTGCAGTTGAGCTGTATGGGTTCGTAACCCAGTCAAGGCCATCAGTGGAAAGTGAAGGGAAATAACATGACAACTTCTGCTCAAGACTTTGCAGATGTTTACCTATTGTCTCACACAGTACAGCACTGTTGACACCGTGCCATTTCTGGGTGTGTGGGAACATGTTAAGGTTGGCACTTTCAAAATGTTGTTTCCTCTCCTGTTGTTCTTTCTGGCAATTCCTTGCAAAACAGAAAGTTTTCTCTGATGATGTCTCCATGTACAAAGTGCACATTTGCCATAAGTTGTGCATGTCCACTGAGATCCGTAGATTCATCGATTTGCAATGCAAATTTGCCACTAATGCGCAACTTTTCCAAAACTATCTTTTCAATGTCAGCAGACATGTCTTCAATACATCTGGAAATTGTATTATTTGAGAGAGGGACTATGGGTATTTCTTTAACAGCGCCAGGGCTGATCATCTCTTTTAAGATAATATTGCAGGCAGGCAGTATTAATGTCTCTGTTACAGTGTGTGGCTGTTTTGATATAGTGATGAGTTCAGCAACTTGGTAGCAAGCTTAAAGTGCTTTCTCACTCGTCTTCGTGGTTTTCCTCATTAACGCTGCCTGTTTCTCAGTCTGTCCACACAGTTGAACAAAATAGTCCATGTTCTTGTTTTGAAGTTATGGGTGATTTGTCTGGAAATGGTGTTTAAGTTTACTTGGAACCATGGCACTGTTTGACAATTTTTCCCGCACACCAGGCATAGCGGAATTGGCTCTGTTGGTTCCCCAGTAAAGTGAATCCAAAGGCAAGATAACTCATTGCATTGCCTTGAACTCACCTTTTTGCTTTCTTCTAAACACTACATATTCTAGGGCCTTCATCTGGGTCAGAATTTTCTCCAGGACCCTGGTCAGGTTGATTACTTTTTCTTTTTAAATATTTATCCATTGCTATTACCTGCGGCGTTGTCTCACTTCCAGCATGACTAGGTACTTTCGTATTTCTTCTTCGTCTTCTTCTGTCTTACTAGCGGTTGGCAACCCACTTAATTGGAGCAAGAAGTTGTACTGCCCTCTAGTGACAGCAGAACAAACAGGCAGCCTTAGAGTACCAATCAGGTGAAATTGGAAAATCTTCCACGGCACACCTGATGATTTCTCACGCACACTTATGTGCGGCACAGTGGTTGGGAAACACTGCCCTATATAATAAACACTGTCTGGTGGTTACAAATGATGTGTCCAGAGCCAAACACTTTGTCATCACAATGGACATATGGTCAAGTCACACCATGGCAGCCATTCAATTTATTAAATCAATGACAGTTTCAAACTGAAGACAAAGTTTCTCCAAAAAGTGTTTTTCTTTTTTTTTCCTGAAGACTACACAGGGCAACATCGTCCATGGACTGAAAGGAGGGCCTGCCTGTCAGCATCACTACTGACAATGCCTCGGACACTAAGCTGGTGGCCGACATCCATGGATGGATGAGACTCCAGTGCTTTGGGCAAAGACTCCACCTGGCCATCGATGAGTAGGAATCCTTCTTCCTGATTGTGTGTAATATGTGATTTTAATAACAGTAGTACAAATAATAAGTAATTAAAATGTCAGCTACTCTGTGAGGATCTCTCTCTCTAACAGTTAATAATAATATTAATATAATCCTTCTATATAAAAGTGGTCGGGATTGTCCTTCCATCCCGTGAGTGCTACGCAGGCGCGGAGTTTCACACGCCCCGTCCATTTTGCAATGCACAATGGGATTTGTAGTTTCGTTTTTCCAGGTAAAGATGATTTTCTACTCCAGACTGTGCGATATCTTCTTCTTCTTTCTTACTATATAAAAACGGTCGGGATTGTCCTTCCGTCCGTGAGTGGAAAGCGTAGCGGTTTTCCGCTTATCACAGACATACTACTTGCAGCTTGCGTACGGCGACATGATGTGAGCAGAGTTCTGGTGCTCTCATCGTTCCCTTGCTTTTATGCACGATGCGCTGGAAAAATAGACAAAATTATGTCTCTGGAAATAATTAATGTTAATGGAGTACAAATGCCTCACCGCGTAGTAAATATCAGGGGGTTCAAAAGGGCGACCTCAATATAGAAAAAAGTTTAAATTTCATCACAAAAATAACAGAAACTACGAGTATTAAAGTAATACCGCTCAAATGCAATATAACCAAATTAATGAGTTTGTATAAAATATCAAATTGATCTACATATTGAATTGCCTTAAGAAGTGGTCAACTTAAAAGTCGGGTCAGCCTAGTATTTAATTAACATGAGAGTTACTCTGTAATGACTAAGTTACTGGACTGGAATATGTTGAATATAGTTTACCAAAATGTTAAATATATGTTTAGGAGTTTTCAGTAGGTTGTGGCAGTGCACTAAAACATATTTGATGTACTTTGTTTTGATGAAATGTATTTGTATTTATTATTTTTATATGTTGAATATATTGTTAGTAGTTTTCAGTACGTTGTGTAATAGCACTGCAATGTAGTTGATCTTATATAACTTGATCTACTTTATCATTATTTTTGTTTATTTAAACATACAGTATACAGTATATTGTTTATTTATCTCATTTTTTACATTTTTTTTTTTTTTGTTTATCAGTTGAATTATTTTTAGAACATTAGAACACTCTAGACGAGAACAGGCCATTCAGCCCAACAAAGCTCGCCAGTCCTATCCACTTATTTCTTCTAAAAAACATAGATAGATAGATAGATACTTTATTAATCCCAAGGGAAATTCACATAAAAACATCAAGACTAGTTTTAAAAGTCCCTAAATTCTTACTGTCTTCCACACTGGTAGCTTATTCCAAATGTCTATGGTTCTCTGTGTGAAGAAAAACTTCCTAATGTTTGTGCAAAATTTACCCTTAACAAGTTTCCAACTGTGTCCCCGTGTTCTTGATGAACTCATTTTAAAATACAAGTCTCGATCCACTGTACTAATTCCCTTCATAATTTTAAACACTTCAATCATGTCACCTCTTAATCTTCTTTTGCTTAAACTGTAAAGGCTCAGCTCTTTTAATCTTTCCTCATAATTCAACCCCTGTAGACCTGGAATCAGCCTAGTCGCTCATCTCTGGACCTTTTCTAGCTCTGTTATGTCCTTCTTGTAGCCAGGAGACCAAAACTGCACACAGTACTCAAGATGAGGCCTCACCAGTGTAATATAAACTTGCGCATAACCTCCTTTTTAGACTTAAAGGAAATCCAATTTTAAAAAAACAACTTATTTTAAATAAATGCATGATTTCCAAAGCCAATGAGTAATCATTTACATATATATATATATATATTTTCATGCCTATATATATATGACCTGTAGTTAGGATATAGCGGGTTGGATAATGGATGGATGGAAGGATATATATATATATATATATAAAATCCAAAGTCTGTCTGTCTGTCTGTCCGCTTTCACGAGAGAACTACTTAAATGATTTAGATCGGGTTTTTTTCTATAATTTGCTTGACCATTCCGGTTAATTTTGTGACATATCTCATTGCGGTATGTATCATAGTTCGGTTGCAGTACCGATTTATTTGTGCGAATCTGAGAGAGACACAGCGGGCCAAGGGGAGGGGGGCAGGGCCCTCCTCACTCACGCGCCAACCTTGGAGCGTACCTTCCATCCACTTAGCTAGCGAACAAGAGGACTACTTATCGGATTTAGATTGGGTTCTTTTTAAATATTTGCTTGAAGATTTTGCGACTTCTCTCATTGTGCTAAGAAGCACAGTTCGGTTGCAGAAGCAATAGCAGAGGGCAGGGGGAAGCGTGGCATCAGGAGTGGTGAGCCGGGCAGGACTCTTGTCACTGTCTTGTTTCACTACTTAGTGGACGGAGCCATGGGGGATGGCTAGTGTAAAATAATTGTGATCAAAAAATGAATCAAAATAATTGTGATTATGATTTTTGCCATAAGTGAGCAGCCCTAGTTGATCATGTCATTGTATGTTAAAACACCATATACATGTACATGGAAATCCTCCATATAAGAACACATTAAACTGTCACATGCCATGTGGCCTTTATGTTGTCTTTTGCATTAAATACCTTTGTTTCTCTTCAATGTTGTATGCTTACTGCTAGTTCTTAAACAATGGCTTTGCCAGAAGCTAATGCAATCACTTTGTTATTACAACAACAAGACCTTTCATTTTCTGTCAATAATTATTCATGGCTCATAGCCAGTGCCATGTCTGTCTTTACATTATACATTATCTATCACTGTGTGACATACTTGCAGCTTTGACTCTGACCTTCTAAGTTGTGTCTTCTCCAAGAACGTGTACAAAAGTTGACATCTTCTATCAATGTGTCATGATCCATCTGAGTTCTCTGCTATTACCTGAGCTAATAGTTCTGTAAAGTGCAGTAATAAGAAGGTGACAATCTGAAATAAAATAAATTATGACGAATAAAAAACCTAAAGCAGCCGGTGCTCTCTTTCCCTGATCAAATCAGTTGGCCATTGAAACTAAACTGGGAAGAGGTCACACCATTCTCACTGCTATCACCCTTATGCAGCATTATGCAGTATTAACATGGCTGCAATCTAGTGTAAATATGATCTGATCTTATATTACATTTCATTTAAAAACACTATAATGCAAGAGATAGAAGAGATGATACTCCTCCAGAACAGCACACACCGACCCTTGCAAGGAATATTTCGCTATGCTATTCTTTATAAAACTAGGATTTCACTCCCAAACTAAAGAGTGCCCTTGCTGATTCCAGAGACACAGCTTATTATCACTTTCCCCTTCTGCTAAGGGCAAAAGTTCAAAGTGCCGTTGAAGCAGCATTCTGTGGGTAGCACCTGCTGTGAAGACAGCAGCAGACCGTTTTGGAGGTCGTCTTCTTATCTTTTGCCTGACTTGAGCAGAGAATGTGAAAGACGTGTTGCCAGAAGACACAGAGTTGTGTGTTGCTCCTAGGAGATAAATGCAAGATTATTTTATCTCAACAGTCAATGGTTACTACTCAGTTTATTGCCACTTGCAGATATACTCGTATTCTATTCAGACCTGCTGTCGAATTAAGGTTTGTTCTGCTAAAATCAGGTACTGTGCATTTGGCCATTTCACGGGTTCTTTGTAAAATACTGTATGTAGTGTTGTTCCCAAAATTAGGAAACAATTATAAAATTTGAAAGTGTTAATAACCTTCAGAATGTTTAATGCTTGCCACTGTTATAACTTAATGAATATTCAGAAATTTAGATACCCTATGGGGGGTGGCAACAGGACTGAAGCCAAACCAGGTAGCAACAATCACAAGGTAAAAAAATGACCCTGAATGTGACAGAAATGTGTCACAAAGTACTCATGAATATATTCTCATTTTGTGTGATGCTCATTTCCCTGAAATAAGTCAAGAGACAGGTGGCACAGTGGTAGCGCTGCTGCCTCGCAGTTAGGAGACCTGGGTTTGCTTCCAGGGTCCTCCCTGCATGGAGTTTGCATTTTCTCCCTGTGTCTGCGTGGGTTTCCTCCCACAGTCCAAAGACATGCAAGTACGGTGCATTGGCAATTCTAAATTATCCCTAGTGTGTGCTTGGTGTGTGTGTGCCCTGTCCGGGTTTTTGTTTCCTGCCTTATGCTGGCTGGGATTGGCTCCAGCAGACCCCCGTGACCCTGTAGTTAGGATATAATGGATTGGATAATGGATGGATGGATGGAAGTCAAGAAACCCATGGGAACAATGGAGAGGGTGCATACTTCACACAAATGGAACCAAATTCAAATAAAAGCAGAGATCTAAGAGATGACAGGCAGAATGATTGAACGCTACATTATTAAATTATCAGTTTATCTATTCTGATCATAATCATATCTTGTTCAGTTTTGTAGAAAGCATTTCAAAGAGACAGCAGGGGAAAAGCAGAAACAAGAATCATGCAGGGACATGGAAGAGCAAAGAAGATCCACAAAGAGGACACCTCAGTCACAAATGTGGCTATAAACCAAATGTTTGCAGGTATCAACATTGTATACTGTACATGTGAAAATACTAATCTATTGCTTCTAATATGATGCCCTACATTGCAAAAGGCAATGTTTTATATGGAGAATACAAATTTATAAAATATAAAATCTTACTGTTACTACAAGTAAAGGGAAACCAGGGTGCATTTTGGGTTGAAAATGTGCACAGCAAATGGAATATACTGGAATATTTTACCCTGAGCTCCAGGGACTGTAGTAACTGTGGGAATCAGAGCAACCCAGGTGGGCCATTGTCCAGCACCCCGGTGGAGATAATATCCTGAGCCCACTTTCTCCTCCAGTCCTTCCACAATAATAGTGTCTCAGCCCCGCAAGGGTCCAGGCCATCGGTGACAATTTTGTATATATAGTTTAGGGGTTGTTTCATGGGTTCTGGTGTAGAGAAACATGAGGGGATGAATAAAGATGTCACACAGTCACTACCTTGTTATCCATTTCTATTCAGCTTTTATAATTTGAAGATGGCAATACATAGGAAGTTGCCACTCATTCCTGGACCAGCTATTAAGGAGGATGGAGCTCTGAAGCTTATCCTAACATACTGAAAATAATTGGCATTTTCACTAAAACATTATGTCACACATGTGCGACTAGGAAGACATTGTATGGACCAAGCAAAGGTAATTCCACGCCAGGTCAGGGGGTGGCGGGGTGCACTAAACCTTCTCCTGTTATCTCTACAGACCAGCTGTGGGAAAACCAGTCTGATTTAGAACAGATGATGTCACTTCCGGTTACGGCGCCCAGAAGAATATCACTTCCAGCACCTACTCTGACATCTGAAGAACATCATTTCCGGTTCCCTTACGTCACTTCCTGTCCAATCCCTTAAAACCGCCATCTTGACAAACCATTGACAGTTCTCTTTTGGACTCAGTATTGAGAACATCTCTGTACTATTGCAAGAATCTTTTGCAGCCGGGAATAATATATGGGTGGCTGCCCCAAACCTTTTTAAGTGTGTTGAGTCTATTCTTTTACAAATGTTATTTTGTCCTTGAGATATTTTTGCCATGAAACAGGGCCTCCTTCTCTGGGACCCTAACTCTTCATTTGATTATTTGCCTTCAGAGACCTGCCAAAGATAGGTAATAGAATACATTTAAAAATGGCATTCCTCATGCAGCTCTCCTCAGTATCTTCTCGTGTTTCAACCTCTTTTGCCCCATGTGCACCCCCATCATTCCTCCTGCTCCTCTGCTTGGTATCCACATGTGTTTGACTCTCTCTTGCCTGGCGGTTCCTCTATGGATCATGTCCTCATAAATCCTCCTTCTTAGACTCTGTCATTTTGAGATGTCTTTCCTGGCTCATGTCCATTCTTTGACTACCAATAGTGGTAGACAGGACTCCATTACAATCTGTAAAAACATCATTAGTCTTCTTCTTCTTTTGACTGCTCCCGTTAGGGGTTGCCACAGCAGATCATCTTCTTCCATATCTTTCTGTCCTCTGAATCTTGTTCTGTTACACCCATCGCCTGCATGTCCTCTCTCACCACATCCATAAACCTTTGCCTAGGCCTTCCTCTTTTCCTCTTCCCTGGCAGCTCTATCCTTAGCATCCTTCTCCCAAAATACCCAGTATCTCTCCTCTGCACATATCCAAACCAATGCAATCTCCCTTCTCTGACTTTGTCTCCTAATCGTCCAACTTGAGCTCACCCTCTAATGTACTCATTTCTAATCCTATCCATCCTTGTCATACCCAATGCAAATCTTAGCATCTTCAACTCTGCCACCTCCAGCTCTGTCTCCTGCTTTCTGGTCAGTGCCACCGTCTCCAACCCATATAACATAGCTGGTCTCACTACCGTCCTGTAGACCTTCCCTTTCACTCTTGCTGATACCCGTCTGTCACAAATTACTCCTGACACTCTTCTCCACCCATTCCACCCTGCCTGCACTCTCTTTTTCACCTCTCTTCCACAATCCCCATTACTCTGTACTGTTGATCCCAAGTATTTAAACTCATCCACCTTTGCTAACTCTACTTCCTGCATCCTCACCATTCCACTGACCTCCCTCTCATTTACACACATGTATTCTGTCTTGTTCCTACTGACCTTCATTCCTCTCCTCTCTAGAGCATATCTCCACCTCTCCAGGGTCTCCTCAACCTGCTCCCTACTATCGCTACAGATCACAATGTCATCAGCAAACATCATAGTCCACGGGACTCCTGTCTAATCTCGTCTGTCAACCTGTCCATCACCATTGCAAATAAGAAAGGGCTCAGAGCCCCCTGATGTAATCCCACCTCCACCTTAAATTGCATCCGTCACCACTGACCTCACCACTGTCACACTTCCCTCATACATATCCTGTACAACTCTTATGTACTTCTCTGCTGCTCACGACTTCCTCATACAATACCACAGCTCCTCTGAAGGCACCGTGTCATATGCTTTCTCCAGGTCCACAAAGACGCAATGCAGCTCCTTCTGGCCTTCTCTAAACTTCTCCATCAACATCCTCAGAGCAAACATTGCATCTGTGGTGCTCTTTCTTGGCATGAAACCATACTGCTGCTCACTAATCATCACCTCACTTCTTAACTAGCTTCCACTACTCTTTCCCATAACTTCATGCTGTGGCTCATCAATTTTATTCCCCTGTAGTTACTGCAGTCCTGCACATCCCCCTTATTCTTAAATATCGGCACCAGTACACTTCTTCTCCACTCCTCAGGCATCCTCTCACTTTCCAAGATTCCATTAAACAATCTGGTTAAAAACTCCACTGCCATCTCTCCTAGACACCTCCATGCTTCCATAGGTATGTCATCTGGACCAACAGCCTTTCCATTTTTCATCCTCTTCATAGCTGTCCTTACTTTCTCCTTGCTAATCCGTTGCACTTCCTGATTCACTATCTCCACATCATCCAACCTCTTCTCTCTCTCGTTCTCTTCATTCATCAGCCTCTCAAAGTACTCTTTCCATCTGCTCAACACACTCTCCTCGCTTGTGAGTACATTTCCATCTTTATCCTTTCTTAACCTGCTGCACATCTTTCCCAGCTCGGTCCCTCTGTCTAGCCAATCGGTACAAATCCTTTTCTCCCTCCTTAGTGTCCAACCTCTCATACAACTCATCATATGCCTTTTCTTTAGCCTTTGCCACCTCTCTTCACCTTGTGCATTATCTCCTTGTACTCGTCTACTTTCTGCATCTCTGACTATGCCACTTCTTTGCCATCCTCTTCCTCTGTATACTCTCCTGTATTTCCTCATTCCACCACCAGGTTTCCTTTTCCTCCTTCCTCTTTCCAGATGTCACGCCAAGCACCCTTCTTGCTGTCACCCTTACTACATCTGCTGTAGTTTCCCAACTGTCTGGTAATTCTTCACTGCCACCCAGTGCCTGTCTCACCTCCTCCCTAAACTCAACCTTGCAGTCTTCCTTTTTCAAATTCCACCATTTGATCCTTGGCTCCGCCCTCACCCTGTTCCTCTTCTTGATCTCCAACGTCATTCTACAGACCTGCAAATACTTCCTGTCTTTGAAGGAGACTTAGTTTGTGCCTTGTTAGCATTTATCAACCCAGCTTTGTTCGTTAAGTTATTCATGTTGTTGTCGAACTACTCCATTTTAAGTCCTTTTCTTGTATAAAAAAATTTTGCAATCAGGAATTGAACTTCACATCTCTAAAGTATCATGTCATCGTTTCTACAACTGAGTAACCAAAGCTAAACTAACCAATAAGACTAAAGCCAAAGCCAAACTGCCCTCATGGGTCAATGTCAATGGAAACGGGGTTGGAGATTTTAAAGGTGACACCAGCAATAGCCTCAGATCCATTTCCTGTTCTAGAGTGGAGAAACACACATAGAAAGAGATCTGATGTCACTTCTGCCTGCTGTACTATTTAAAAGAACTTGCTGACTACCGTTGTTGGCTTTGGAGCTCACTACCAACGAGGTCGGACTCTAGCCATCAGCTAATTTCATCGACTGAAAAGCCATACTCAGCAATGGGGCTGTGTTTTTTATTTTATTGCTTTCTTTATTTTCTGAACATTGAGTGGGGGTATCCCCTAGAACTCCAACCCATTATCATTATTTTTACTATATCAATGTGGAGGTCTTCAAATATTAAAAAGATAAATAGATTTCCAAGTGTTTATCATTAAATATTACTTAGAGCAGTGTTTTCCCATCACAAGGAGGTCGTGGAGTGCTGCTGGTGGGTGGCGAGTTACTATTGTATATAATAGTGGTGGGTTGCGAAGTGGTTTGTGCAGTGGGTCGCAGTTGGGTTACCACTCTGACGACTGCACTCGATTCCTCCTTGCTCTGACGATTACTCTCAATTCAACAAGGGTACCACCCCCTCATGACTGCAGTGGAATCACCAATTGTCCAAAAACCAGGACTCTAATGATCATAATACAATCACCATGGGGTGCCATTGGTAGGTTATGAAGACACTTACATGGGAAAACGTTGGTCACAACGACAAAAAGGCTGCGAAACACTGACTTAGAGTACCAAACCTGTATAAATGTAATAAGTTACATGATTGAAAATTGTTTTTTCATTATGCTATTTGCAAACATAAATAGACTTAAAGACTTTTTCATGTTTTAATCAATTATTGAACTCATTTAATTCAGTTCAGGGTCATTAAGGCCAAAGCTCACACTGACAATATTGACAACACAGTGTGCAGGTCAGAAACCCAGTGTTACTGAAAGATGGCACACATGTATTGGGCAGACTCACCAAGGCAGTAACAGCAGAGTCATGGGACATACAAGAAAACACAGAAACATGTTCTTTCTTAAAGTAGCATCTATTGGGCAGCTCTTTCACTTACACTCTCTTGTTTCTTTATCACCTTTTCTTATACAGGTTCTCTGTCCATCAAGTGTTGCGCTTGTTTCCAGCATCAATGAGTACATTTTAGAAAATGTGAAATTTCTCCTCTCAACCCAAAAAACCTCTGCCTTCCAGCACGATAACACCTGCATTAGACTCCTAATTTTAAGGTGTGCGAGCCTGATGACTAAGTTCTCTTCCCAGACTAAACAGCACTGCTATTGTAACCTGTTAGGGCTGTCAACACACCTCAAGAAATCTCCAAAACCTTTCATGTTAAGTTTAACTACATTTTTTTGTTTTACAAATATTGCCTTTTCCTTTTAAGACAGTGCACTCATTTTATACTGCATTACTATATAAAGCAATTGCCGTGTTGTTTGCTTGAAATGCATGAATGGTTCTGGAGTTCTTGGAGTTAAAAATCCATAGAATTGTAGATAAATGTCTTCATGACAAAGTGTTTTAAAATGCTCAATAGTTAGGGAGTGGAAGTTACAGAAACTGAAGTTCCCAAAAAAGAAAACAAGCAAAAAAAAAAAGAAAAATCAATAAGCATGCTGACTAAATGATGATGACCTAATGGCTTCATATGTCATTTATAATAAAAACAAAAGTCACCTGTCGGAACAGAAGAGGTAATAATTAACTCTTCGCATTTTTAAATGACCCTTTCCACTTATGTGTGGAATTCTTTGCTTTTCGTACATGTGTCCGGTTTAGCTGAAGAGTAAGGGTATGAAGTCTCCATTTTTGGAATGTTATTTACACAGCATTTAAATTAGCAAGAGACTCCAAGAGTGGTGAGCAAATAACAATGTCATTAAGGCTGACTTTACTCTGCTCTGTGCGTGGTGCTTGTATTCTACATTGCATTTTCAATGTCCTAAACACAGTGATGAATGAGGCAGACTTGCCATATGTCATAATAGATGTCCAAAAGTCACACTTTGTTAATGCGTTTTGATATCTTTAGAAACACACAGATTTCTGCACAATGTAAGACTGTAAGAATGGATATAATAAGTAAACAGTATAAACTAAAGTGACATAAAGCGACATTAAATTGATGATGGCACTATGGTTAGCAATGTGGCCTCACAGCCCTAGTTCAACTTCTTGCCTTGGACCCTCTCTGTGAGACGTTTTCTCTGTGTCTATGTCGGCTTTCCTTCAGCTCCCACACCCAAACACATACATGTTAGGTTAATTGGAAACTCTGAACTGGTCCTGTATGTGTAAGTGTGTGAATCTCTTCTTGATTAAGCTAAAAAATTATTCAATGTGCTTGATGCTTCATTAAACAACTCTGAATTAGTTTAGTGGCCCTTCTTTGATGACTTTAGTGAAACACAAAGCAGGGTCGGATCATCCATCAGGGTGTTCTAGGTGTGTGTCCAGGGGTCCTTGATGGTAAGGGGCTTTTTTATTTTGCAACTTACCTCCTTCTCGATGAAACAATTGAGTATCCATGATACAAATTCAAAAGGGGGAACAACCACACTGCATGAAATGACGAGTGTCCATGTGTGAATTGTTGAATGAGATCAGCTCTTTACTAAGGAGCCTAATTCATTAAATCAACCGGGGGGCCTGTGGGGGTCTTAATCTAATCTTGACACAAAGTATACCATATGTGGTTTTAAAAGGCCATCTACAGTTTGTATGAAAATGTGCTATATAAATAAATGTTGTTGTTGTTGTTGTTGTTATATCGAATCTTTCTTAAATCGTAAGTATAACATACCCTGACTTTTACTGCATTGCACTATATAACACACCGTCCTAACTGTCAAGTTGTAGACAGTATAAATCCAATCGAGCTCCATATTTTTTTTATAAGGGCAAGACATTTTGTTTTCATTACTTTAACAATTATTAACATGGTTAATAGTCTCTGTTTATATAACATGCTTATGTTAGGAGTGTTAAAAATGGTTGCTGTAAATTTTACATACAGTATGTGTAATTTTTATTTTGGTTTGCTTATTTTCTTTATAGCCTTTTTTTGAAGGTGATGTCATTGCAGCTCCATTTTTATTTCCTCGTCGCTGCCATTTAATATGTTGCCACAATCATCGGCATTTGATGAGCATCATCATGTCAGTTCAAGCAAAGTCACATGGTTCCTGACCTTGTGATGTCATTGTGCTGCCCCACATAAGTAAGTTGAGTTTTTAAATATGAAAAGGAAAAATATTCACTCTAAAAATGAAGACCTTCTCTTTGCAGTAAAATAAAACATATTGAAGTTTTATTGCTCTGGTTTTCTTGAATCTCATTTTTGACTTCTGTCTGCCTCACAAGTTTTTGTCATTTAATCATTTGCATTTCTGCTGCCATGCCTTTTTAGTCCTTGTAACGCATCCCCCCTACAATCACAATTTTTTAAATATTACATGAAAACTACCTGTAGCAATGGTCATGTTACTTTACCTTTCTACTGCTAAAATGTTCAGAAATGAAAGAATTGAGAGTGTTTTCATTGTTTATTAGTAATTAATTAGCCAGAACCTAAGGTTCAAGAGGTTCCGGCTAGACATAGTCCGGCTCACCTCGACGCACAGTGTGGACTCTGGAACCAATCTCCTTGAGAGGGACTGGACTCTACCACTCTGGAGTTGCCCCTGGTGAGAAGGGAGTCCTTTGTTCTGCTGGGAGACTTCAATGCCCACATGAGCAATGACAGTGAGACCAGGAAGGGCTTGAATGGGAGGAATGGCCCCCCGATCTGAACCCAAGCGGTGTTTTCTTATTGGACTTCTGTGCTTGTCACGGATTGTCCATAACAAACACCATGTTCAAGCATAGGGATGTCCATATGTGCACCTGGCACCAGGACACCCTAGGCATCAGTTCGATGATCGACTTTGTGGTTGTGTTGTCGGACTTATGGCCAGATGTCTTGGACACTCGGGTGAAGCGAGGGGTGGAGCTGTCAACTAATTAACCACCTCGTGGTGAGTTGGCTTTGATGGTGGGGAATACACCGGTCAGGCCTGGTAGGCCCAAACGTATTGTGAGGGTCTGCTGGGAATATCTGGCAGAGTCCCCTGTCAGAAGTAGTTTCAACTCCCACCACCGGCAGAACTTCGACCATGTTCCGAGGGAGGTGGGGGACATTGAGTCCGAATGGGCCATGTTCTGTGTCTCTGTTGTTGAGGCGGGAGACTGCAGCTGTGGCCGTAAGGTGGTCAGTGCCTGTCGTGGCGGCAATCCCTGAACACATTGGTGGGCACCGGCGGTGAGGGATGCTGTCAAACTGAAGAAGGAGTGCTACAGGACCCTTTTGTCCTGTGGGACTTTGGAGGCAGCTAATAGGTACTGGTAGTCCAAGTGGAATGCAGCTTCAGTGGCTGCTGAGGCAAAACTCGGGTGTGAGAGGAGTTTGGGGAAGCCATGGAGAACGACTTCCGGATGGCTTCGAGGAGATTCTGGTCTACCATCCGGTGTCTCAAGAAGGGAAAGCAGTGCAGTGTCAACATTGTGTATGGTGGGGATGGTGTGCTGCTGACCTCGACTCGGGACATTGTGGGTCGGTGGGGGGAGTACTTCAAACACCTCCTCAATCCCACTAACATGCCTTCCAATGAGGAAGCAGAGCCTGGGGACTCAGAGGTGGGCCGTCCCATCTCTGGGACTGAGGTCACCAAGGTGGTCAAAAAACTCCTTGGTGGCAGGGCCCCCGGGGTGGATGAGATATGCCTGGAGTTCCTCAAGGCTCTGGATGTTGTTGGACTGTCCTGGATGACATGCCTCTGCAACATTGCATGGACATTGGGGACAGTGGCTCTGGATTGGCAGACTGGGGTGGTGGCCCCCCTCTTTAAGAAGGGGGACTGGAGGGTGTGTTCCAACTACAGAGGGATCACACTCCTCAGCCTCCCTGGAAAAGTCTATTCTGGGGTCCTGGAGAGGACGCTCCATTAGACAGTCAAACTTTGGATTCAGGAGGAACAGTGTGGTTTTCGTCCTGGTCGCAGAACAGTGGACCAGCTCTACACCCTTGGCAGGATCCTGGAGGGGGCATAGGAGTTTGCCCAACCAGTCTACATGTGTTTTGTGGACTTGGCAAAAGCATTCGACCGTGTCCCTCTGGGAATCCTGTGGGGGGTGCTCCGAGAATATGGGGTACCGGACCCCCTGATAAGGGCTGTTCGGTCTCTGTACAACCGGTGTCAGAGCTTGGTCCACATTGCCGGTAGTAAGTCGAACCCGTTTCCGGTGAGAGTTGGACTCCGCCAGGGCTGCCCTTTGTCACCGATTCTGTTCTTAACTTTTATGGACAGAATTTCTAGGTGCAGCCAGGGCGTTGAGGGGGTCCGGATTGGTGGGCTCAGGATTGGGTCACTGCTTTTTGCAGATGATTTTGTCCTGTTTGCTTCATCAGGCCGTGATCTTCAGCTCTCTCTGGATCGGTTCACAGCTGAGTGTGAAGCAGCTGGGATGGGAATCAGCACCTCCAAATTCGAGACCATGGTCCTCAGCCGGAAAAGGGTGGAGTGCCCTCTCAGGGTTGGGAGCGAGATCCTGCCCCAAGTGGAGGAGTTCAAGTATCTCGGGGTCTTGTTCACGAGTAAGGGAAGAATGGAGCGGGAGATCGACAGGCGGATCGGTGCGGCATCCACAGTGATGCGGGCTCTTTATTTAAAAAGAGCTGAGTAAGGCAAAGCTCTTTATTTACCAGTCGATCTACGTTCCTACCCTCACCAATGGTCATGAGCCATGGGTAGTGACCGAAAGAACAAGATCGCAAATACAAGAGGCTGAAATGAGTTTCCTCCGCAGGGTGTCTGGACTTTCCCTTAAAGAAGCTCGGTCAACCGGGAGGAGCTCAGAGTAGAGCCACTGCTCCTCCGCATTGAGAAGAGTCAGATGAGGTGGCTCAGGCATCTGATCTTGATGCCTCCTGGACGCCTCCCTGGTGAGGCGTTCCGCTGGAAGGACTACTGTATGTCTTTCAGCTGGCCTGGGAATGCCCCGGATTCCCCTGGTAGAACTAGAAGAAGTTGCCAGGGAGAGGGAAGTCTGGGCATCTCTGCTCAAGCTGCTGCCCCTGTGACCCAATCTCGGATAAGCGGAAGAGGATGGATGGATGGATGTAATAATTAATTAATCTTCCTTCATGTTATTAACTGTTAGGGATGACACATGAATTATTACCAGTAATTTTTTGCCTTCATAATTTCTCTTAGTTGGCTCTTTCACACTTTAATTATTGTTTTTTTTTCTTATTGCCTTACTTAGTCAATAAAATGTATTATTTTTTTCTATTGATTCTAATTATTGTACATTTCAGGAAGTGTTCTCTTAAATCATCTTGAGTTCTACTTAACGGTTTATTCCATTTTCTTCTATAGGTTTTTTCTTATTTACTGAAAAACCTAGTTTTTAGGGGAAAAGGTGGTAACTTTAGCCCTTGCTGACTCAAATTGAGTAAAAACTTTTAAAACTAAAATATGATTGTTTTTTCTAAGAGGCTGAACAATGTCTATATTCTGAATTTCGTTTTTATTATTATTGTGCAGACAGGCTAGCCCTTTTGAGGATACACTAGCTCCATATGTTTAAACTATTCCATTGCTAACAGGCTAATTAGCTGGTCTGACCTGTGAATCCCACAAGCCCAGGTGAGCTTTCTAATAAGATTTACCTATGACCCTACACCCTACCTTCTCCACATGACTTACACCAGTGGTTTGTTACAACAGAGAGCTGGTCCTTCTGTGATGCTTCAAGCACAGGCCTCCAATACATGCTCAAAGGGTGTAAGATTGTGTAATTACAGGGGCAGCACAAGTGGTGACACGACCAAGTCCTGAGGAAGATGGCTGAGGTGCTGGAGACAGGTAGGCAATCAGAGGTGTGCCACCATCACCAGGACAGCAGGAGGGAAGAGCCGAAGGTCCTACCTCAAGAAAAGGGTAACCTTTGGTCGTGGCTCAAGAAGAAAGATAGGACCTCGAGAGCTAACATCTGACCCAATGGCCAGCTGCATGCCATGCCAGTGCTCCATCAAAAAGCAAGGAGGAAAACATAAATGAAAGGTGGTCCCAGGCTGATGAGTATGTAGATGGCCAGAGGCCACTATTGGAGGTGAGGCACGCAACAATGCCAAGCAGGTGATAATATCTACCAGTAACTGATATTAAGTTAATTTTACATATTAAATCTGTGTTCTCTAATTCATCCACACTTAGGGTATTCATCATAAACCTTTTCATTTTCTTTTTTTAAATGGCATACAGAAATAATTACAAGGTTTATTGTTATCATGCTAAAATACAGCTTGGTGAATTTACCGTTTTAAATATATGTTAACTATGGAATAATTACATTAATGGGGAGAGATATGTATTGCTGAAAAATGGTCATTAGATACTTTAGAAGCAGATTTGACACATTTTATATGCTAAAGCTCACATTGATACTGGTAGCAGTTATAGTTAATTCTCACTTGCATGTCTGACCATGCAAACTATTGCCTCTAAATGTCACCACGACAAACATGAATGTATTAAAATACATTGATTAACTTCATTTGATTTATAAGGAAACAAAAGTACAATATATATACACAAACAACCAAAAACATTGCATTTTAAAACAATTTATTAGAATCCTTGTTATTGACTGATATCATAGAAAGATTAATTAGAATTAACCTATTTAAATAGGAAATTAATGTATAAAAGTGGCAACATTTCAAATATTCATCCTAGCATTTAAACACAATCAATGCAGAAAAATTGTCAAAACATTTCACTGCATTCATCTCAAAAGTTAGTTTATTTTTGTGATATTATTTATTCTTAATTTTATTGTTTTTTTCTGATATTATTTATTAATAGTAAACGTCTACACTGAGTAGCTATTTTCGTCAGTCCAGTTTTCTGTCCAGCACAACTGGTAAGTAATTGAAAATATCAAATGTGCAGTGAGAATTTAAGCAGGTGGGCAAATACACAAGGATTGATTGTGTTAGCTTTCATTACAGATGAAGAATTGGTAAAGCTCAAGAATTACATGGCTTTGAATTTAGTGAAGTAAAAGTATTAGAGTTAGGGAGTCAGGAACAGCAACTCTGCTGCTGGTTTTATATATAACTATGTGTACAGTGTAAGAAACATCAGCCAGTGGTGATCAAGTGGTCTGAAGCAGATGGCTGCTCAAACAGCATGAGAGAAGTTGTCATTTATTTGCAGAGTCACAGAAAGGCCACAGCTAACACCTCAGTATAAAAAGTATCCTGAAAGAGACATAGCAGAACTGACAACCCAGCACTATCATGGTCAAGGTGTTAATGGCATGCCTGAAGGACAGACAAGAAGTAACAGGATTGGGAAATAACGAGACTTTAAAAGGGTGAATTCAAAATAATGGGCAGGAAAAAGGGCTGAAGTTTGTTAAGTGAAGACACATTCAACATGTGAGATAAGACTCAATATTTAAGTCTTAGCTAAACTGGCTTTCTTTAACCATTCTAGATGTATAATTCGCAACTGATTTACATTTCATCCAAAAACATATACATCATTTACTGTATAGAATTTTTAGCCCATTGCAGCACTCCTTGTGTGATTTGAGCTATACAAAAATAAATTATATTGTATTGTACTGTCTATTTCCCTGTTAATGTCAGATTGATAATGATGTAAACAGGGGTCACTGCAAACAGCAACATGGCTTTGACCACTCGAAAATAATGCTAAACAAAAGGCAGATGTGATGATGTTAACAAAATACTGTCAATTATACTGTAAAGAAAAATATAATTTATATTAAAATACATATTCAATAAGTACAGTAGATGATATCTCTAAAACACTAAAAATCATTTATGACAGGCATAATTTTTTGCAACTTAAAGAAATTCTTCTTATATCAGTAAAATTAAAAACATGTAGTTGGACTAAGGTACACAAGTAATGTGAACTGGATGATTCAGTGATCCCAGTTTGTGCTCTTTACATTGATGTGAGGACCAGAATATTCTTTAAATTATAAAACTATTAAAACCATCTATCCATCCACCATTAAAACCAGTCACTGATTTTTTTTTTCAAATTCTTTAACTGAGAACTATAAGAAACCGCTAGTCTATTTTAAGGTTTACTCGTTCCTAGTCGATATTCTGTCATTTAACCATTCATTCCTCCCTTGTGAATCCAATCTTTTTAATGTCCTTCTTCCATCTTTGTAAATTTAAATTTGCCAGTCCTTTGTTTCTGAATGCTTCCATCAGCTGCTTCTTCACATATTTTGGCAACGTCCTCTGTTCAGATTTTACTGATTTAATTTTATCAAACAGCCTTAAATTAAGAAAATCTGAAATCCCCAAATTCCAACAGTTCTATTTTTCTGGACTAATGTCTAATGGAACAGGATGGCCGCATGTTAATGTGACAACTTTCGCTCGGCTGGCATCATATCATCTTATCTTACTAAAATGGAAAAACCCAGTGGTAGTGGTGGTGGTAGTAGTAGTAGGAGGAGGAGGAGGAGGAGGAGGAGGAGGAGGATTATTTTGATGTGTGAAGAGTACAGTGATATTCTTACCTCAATGCTCAAGAAAAATGCAACATGTCACTGACCTCCAGTGCCATGGTTAACAAAAAATGCATTAAAGTTAATAACTTAATTATGTGTTGCATGACTATTTCAGACGTGTTTCTCCAGATAGCTCAGTGGCTGGAGAAACTTAATAGAAAGTTTAAATAATACCAGCAAGAGAAAGTGAGCAATGTAGTACACAAATTGGAAAACGACTGTCCAGTTTTGCTTAGAATTTCAAATAAAAAAGAAACACTTTATGAGAACAGATCAAACATTCCTTAAAAACTTCAGGAATTTATTAAATGTCAATAAAATTAAGTGTGCTGAACCATTGGTAAAATAGAGAATACTAGCGACTGGGGGCCGATCGGATCGGGCTACAAATTCTACGTTTGTGAAATCCATACTTTTTCTGCAAAGAATTATTTGTTTTTAAGTCCTTGAAATGATTTTGTTATCATGGCACTGATTTGTGCTTAAAATAGACCTTTTCGGCTGATGTAATGAAGAGCTTCCTGTTTAAACGGGGCTGCGAGACGTGAACTCAGCTCTTCGGCGCACTTCATTTGATTTTTCCGCAAACAAATTTTCAAAACAAACCATATTTTACAACTCTAATCAGAGTCGGAGTAATAATTATGTTGGCGTGATCATTTTAGATCTGAGATCGGCTAAAATTTAAACAATGACCGTTGTTAATACCCAGCCGTCATTATTCAGTTTGCCAGTAGATGTCAGAAGGGCGGATGCCAAGACCGAACTGCCCAAAGATAGATTTCGACACACCAAGCAAATGGCGATACGTTCTAAATTACTTACGGTTCTGGAGCTGTCGAAGGGTTTAAGTCAGTCGACGATGTTAGTCCTGAAAAGTACACCCCACCAAATCAGTGTTCCAAAAAGCAACCAAACTTACTGTTATCTGCTCGAACCAACACTGACTTACTATACTCGGCCATCCAGCGGTGTCACTGAAGCATTCGAACATTCTTAGCCAATCATGCAATACTGCGTTTGCCACGCTATGTTCTGACTACAGAGGCAGAGTCCCATTGCATGGTTCTAACTTGTATTGAGTCGAGGTATTGAGGCGAACACCATACATACGGGGTATTGACACGAACACCATACATACGGATAGTATCAAATTATATATAAGGTTTTCAGTATCTGTGTAATTATTTTATATTATGCTTTTTCTATCCCTAATCTCTAGATGGGTACGGGAGAGGGTATCAGATTTAATCTGGCATAAGTTTACCAAAACATTGAACCTAAGAGATTAATGAGAAAGTTTACAATGTAAGTATGTATTATATGTATATGCTGCTTTTCCATAGATTTCCCCACATCCCA
Source organism: Polypterus senegalus (assembly GCF_016835505.1). Lineage (NCBI taxonomy): Eukaryota > Metazoa > Chordata > Cladistia > Polypteriformes > Polypteridae > Polypterus > Polypterus senegalus. The sequence goes on along the minus strand of NC_053167.1, from coordinate 90,557,262 downwards.
CTTAATCAGACATTTTCCAAAGAGTATTAAATATTTCTTGGCTGAAGAAAGTGGAGAAAAACTCTCATCAATTGACAATATTTTTTACTAAATGGTGACTTTTTGGTCCTCCTTTGGGATTAAATAATTTTGTGAAAAGTATTATTAAATAAATAAGACATCATTATTAAAAACAATTACACCAAAGTGTATAAATAAGCACCAAATCAGTCTGTATACTTTACCATCCACGTCTTTACCTCTACCCGCTTCTCTTCTCTATTCATTCGTAATTCCACTTCACATGTAACATTTCCTTCTCACTGGTTGCAACCTGTTGTTGCTGATCTTTAGCTCAGGAAAACAATCTCTACATTTTTTGTGTTTTTGGTTTGACATTCTGATAAATCTCAGACTTAAAATTTGAATTATGTTCCTTACTATTGAATTTTGTTTCTGTACCCATCACCTTACTTGCCCTTTTAATTATTTTAAATATTTGTTTTAAACTCTCATCTACTACCTCATTATTTCTCATATCAATTAAAAACATACAGTACGTTTTTAACTAAAATTGCCTCGAAAGCTTTCAGATTGTCCAGTTAGCCAATAAATGATGTCATTTTACTTGACTTTTCATTGGAACTTCCAATGTAAAACTTGCTTTTAATCTTTGCCTTCTTCATTTGTTAATAAACTTTAGTTTTTCCATGCTGTAGTATTTATATTTGTTATGGGAGAAAATCCTCCTTTCTTCACCCATAGAATTTTTCAAGTCTGTTTTCTTTTTTACTCTCAAGTCATTCTGTAAATTAATTTCACGTTATTTTATTTACCTTGTAGGTGACTTTACTGCTCATAACAAAAGCCTCACATGTCCGTGGATCCATTCTACTGAGTGTTCGCAATGCAGTCAGTGTGAAATGTGCTTTTCCTGAGACATCCTTTTGGTCCCTTGACGTTATTAGAATAATGTCGGGATACCACAACATATATGCACAACATCGCCAAAGTGGAGAATTTATCGTGATCTGGTGGTGTACAAACTCAATTAAGACTCTGCATAATGAGATGGATTTAGCTTGTCAGAATCAAGATCAGCTACCAGCTTTTTTTGCAACAATAACGGGACAAACAAGAGTTAACATGAGACATCATTTTGGTAACTCATTGTGCTCCAATAAATTCAGGTTGTTCTGAAGGTAAATTCGGAGAATCCCCTTATTAGACATGTGTACCTAATAGAGTGGGTACACAGGTAATGTTTTATGTATCTATAATATTTTAGAATTAGATTAAGATGACTTTCAGATTTGAAGAAAATATTGTTCTTTTTTTTCCATAAATTACATATAGACCTTCAATCTCTCTTTATAAATGTAAGGAACAGGTTTATACCCAATTTTTTTTCTGTAATGGTAAACAGCACATCTATTCTCTTCGAATGTTCTGTATATTATGCTTTTTCCCATTTAATAAAACACATACCCGTGGTTTGGGGTCTTTAGACCTGGCTGTTCTTCTCAGCCTAGTAGTGGCTGTCTATATCTGTTTGTCTAACATACTCTGGTTTTGTCTCACATCCCTCAGGTGAATGTGTTAGGTGAGACTAAATTGGTGTGAGTGAGTGAGTGAGTGGGTGAGTGAGGGTGTGTGCCTTGACTGTGCCCTGTGACAGAGTTGTGTCCTGGCCAGGGTTGGTCTCAGCTTTCTGTCTAATGCCCCAGGGCCAGGTTTCATCTTTTCTTTACCCTTTAAATGGAAAAAGCAGAGAATGGATGTATTAAGGGCTGGATGCTTAAGATTGCTTTCTCTCTTTGATTACAATTGCTCTGTCTGATTTTAACTTTTTTTTTATATATATATATATTTCGTCGTATTTTTAGTTTTCATTTACAGTATAATGTGATTTTTATCTATTGTTCTGTGTCCTTGAGTGTTTAGAAAGGCATTTATGAATAAATAAAATGTATTATTATTATTATTAATGAAGTACTCTAAGTTGACTTTTACTAGGGAATTGCAATTTTCTATCATAATATATCTAACATCGTTTACAGATTAATCATTTTACCTGCCTTCTCAACTTATTATTTTTTTTTTTATGATTTGAATCACTGTGACATGTTCCTAGGCCTTTAATAATCTCTTTTAAACCAGAAACATAATGTGTGCACATGATTTTAAAACATATTGCTTGAAAAAGTAACTCACCATATCTGTATATGCACACATATGCAGTTGGCACTATGGGTATTTGTGGCAGGCAGTGTGGAACAGTCGCTAAGGAAATGGACTCTAAATCTTCCAAATCAACTCACTTAATGTATAAAAAACATACTGTATGTAGAAAGATGAGCCATGGATCCGTAAGTGAAAAGTGTCTTGATATGTTGTTCATGATAGAAAGGTGCTATATAAAACAAAGGTTGCTTAGATATTAGGGAAATGTAGCCTTCAGCTTCTTGTCTCGAGAGCAGCAGTGCATGATTCTCCTGATCACGTTAGTTTACAGAAGTTACCCTTCCTTTACAGAACCAGATTCATCCACCCATTCGAGTTCACACATATGTATGTGCAAATCAAAACTAATTATTAAATAGAATTATTACCTTTCCATTTTTGTGTGACTTTGTCAGTTAACAACAAAACATTAAAATAACGATACAAATGATTTAAAACGATAAAAGGACCATTTGTGACAGGCTTCTTTGAAGAATGATGTAATAATTCACTCGTAAATCTCTCTCTCCAAGGGCAAATGTCTTCAGGATGATAAAAACTTCAGGGCAGGAAATTTCATCTGCCATTGCCTGACTTCCAGAGCCCATTCAGGGACTGCTCGGTCCCACACTGACGTCTGAATCAGGGTAAAACCTGCTACTCGGGTCAATAAATGAAGCCAACGCCTCTTTTCTGTGACTGACTGATAGCTGACATTCATTATGATTTTTAAAATGAACGTTTGCAAAATGTTTAACCCCTTGCTCACATTGGATTGGTAGTTTCTAACTCACTTTGTTGTCTTTTTACTTTGTTGTTTGCCTGTTCGAGGGAAACCAGCTCTTCAGACATTGCTTGTGTCTGCTTATTGCAACTTTCTTGTTATGACTAAACTGTTTTTTTATTTTATTTCATGTTTCATTTTGCATTTAACAACATAGCTGTGATGTAATTAGGAGTTTGGAATCATGTAAAATTTAATTCAGTTATTATTTTTTTACTTTTGATTTGGTTTTGATGTAAAAATAATTTAGGTTACATTTCTATTATTGGGCGGCACGGTGGCGCAGTGGTAGTGCTGCTGCTTCATAGTTAGGAGACCTGGGTTCGCTTCCCGGGTCCTCCCTGTGTGGAGTTTGCATGTTCTCCTCCGGGTGCTCCAGTTTCCTCCCACAGTCCAAAGACATGCAGGTTAGGTGGATTGGTGATTCTAAATTGGCCCTAGTGTGTGCTTGGTGTTTGTGTGTGTCCTGTGGTGGGTTGACACCCTGCCCAGGATTGGTTCCTGCCTTGTGCCCTGGGATTGGCTCCAGCAGACCCCTGTGTTTGGATTCAGTGGGTTGGAAAATGGATGGATGGATGACGATTGGATTTCTATTATTACTTGAGGGTGTTTTGTTTTTATATGAGCGCTGCCAATTTGTTTATGGTTGCCACCTTAGCTGTCCAAGTGTCAGGATTAATGATTGTTTGGTAATGGGTCTTTGACTTCTCTTTAGTGGTTAGGATTTGGTGCTCAGTGTTTTTCTGAATCTTAAAGAACAATTTAGGAATCTCTTTTTATCATACGTTTTGGGTAGTGTTTAGGAATTTGGTACAAGGTTCAGTCTTCCCAGTTCTGAGACTTTATTGAAACGCTTTCATCTCCCAATCCCTGGCCATCTTAAAAAATAATTACTGTGACATTGCACAAGTACATTCTGGTGTTTGCTGTTTTATATCAAAGCACTATAAAGGTTAGAACTTACACTTCTGGTCAAAGGTTTTAGTTCTCCTCAGTGTTCCAGTTTTTCTTCAAATTTAATAAGCTGAAATGCAATGAATGACCTAGAATGGTAAAAAGGTAAGCAGCAAACTGCCAGAGGTATACATTTAAAGATCAGGTTAGCAAAAACTGATAAAAAAAGGAAATATTAGAAATGGACCTTCTTCAGGGACCAGCTAGTCCAGTCGCAACTTCCAGATGTTCTGCAGCAATTAAAGTAAATTAAGCCTTTCAAGTTGAAGCAAACCATTTGGCACAGGTGTCCCAACTTCTGTTGATTACGTTGTACTTCAAATCCCTCTGTTTGTCTTAAATAAGACTTGGAATGGTTACTACACCCTCTGAAGTACTACATGGACAATATTTCAATGATAATGGCAAGAAACTGCAATTAACAAATGAAATGAGACAGCACATTATTACCCTTCAAAGTGTAGGCGCCTTTCATTTAGAAAAATTGCAAAAAATATCGAAAGTGTCAGTGAGTATGGTGGTGTCCTACACAATCTAAAGGCAAATGGAAACTGCAAGAAACTCTGATAGGAAAAGATCTGGCAGACCCAAAGTCACAACCCAATCAGAAGACAAGTTTCTGAGGGTCACCATCTTGCGTGATAGGTGCCTCACATCAAAATAGCTTCAAGTACAGCTTAACAGTGGCTAAAAAAAACAAGCCTCAGTTTCTATTGTGAAGAAAAGAGTTTGTGCTGCAGGTTTGACAGGAAGGGAACTTCAATTTTTTGGTTTGGCACCTTGTTTCAGCTAGTTAGAAGAAATTAAATGATAAACAAAATTGGCCTGCAACTGTCGCAGAGTGGGAAAACGGGCCTAACTGGCTCAAAAATCACAAAAGTGATGCCAATTATGTTTTCCTTCTTTTTCTTTTTCTACTACTACTACTTCTTTGAACATTATTATTTATATTATTATTACCTTTGTGGAAAAGCCTTAGTGTTAGTATAAAAAACTACAAAACATCATAATGAGTGCCATTTTGTGGCTTAGGGTGCCAAAAAAATTGTGACATCATTGATTCACCAATGTGAATCCCTGATTCTAGCTGGGAGAGGTTGTACAACACTTCAAAAGTACTTCTTATGTCCTTTTCTGTGGTAGAAGAAATTCTAATCCTAGTCAGACTTTTAGTGCAATTTCTAATAGTAATTCTTAGCCTCTTGATAAATACTGGTACATAAATCCAAAATAATAGGGTTTATTGTAGAAAAATAAGGGTTTACAGGATAGAAGATGGGAGGGATGTAACACAGGGGACATACCTCTTAAGTAACAAATGCCTCTTTGGATCTAACTAAATAATAGGTGACCCACACTGACAAATAGTAAAGGTGTCCTAATCCCTTTCAATGCCATTCCCCTCCAGTCCAAACCCTGTCCTCCAAATACTGCCTGCCCTCCTGTACTGAGCCCTTGCCCCCATTTTCATCAAACTCCGAGGTCCTCTGGATGAGAGTTAGGAGGTCCTTTCAAGACCTGATTGAAGGGTAATTCCACTATAATGCTGACATACCTGAGAAGCAATTGGGGGATGACTTGGATCCTACTGCTGTGTTGGATCTCCCACCAGTGGCCGTGGGATGCCTGTGGAGACTACAAATTCCAGGTAGCCCTGCAGGAGTTTAAAGAATGTCAAGTTTTCTGAGTGACCTTAGAGCAAGTCCTCCAGCTTATTGTTATTTTATCATTTTTTTTGTTTTAGTGCACATGCCTGAGAGGTCTTTAGCATCTTATCCAGGAAGTGCTCCAAATGTAATACAATGTGCCCTGCCACTGTGTTGTATTCCATCTTTTTATTATTTCTACTTTTGTATAACTTTGCCAGCTAACTGTTTTTCAGGTAGTTTGTATTGCTCTGTGATTATCTTGTAATTATTTTTTTGTATTTTAATTATGTTCATTTCCTTTGTTAATTTCTCCTTCTTCTTTATGTTGAGCTGAGCCTGGGTAGGTGGGCCTCTTTGCTGCTGCAGCTGCACAGGTATGTGGCTGCAGTCAGATCTCCTGTTTTAAGCTATTTTGCCACCTAAAGAGAAGGGCCAGAAGAGGAGACGTAATCAGTAGGCTAGACAAAGCCATACCAGCTCATTTAAATTTGTCCAAAATGTACCGAGGGCAGGATCCAACCTGCAAGAGTTGTTATTGAGCTCCTGCTTCACTAGGCCATTTGTTTAAGGAATGTGCTAAATTAACATCATTCATTTCAAAAATCATTGCATACTTTAAAGACAGCCTTGCTGTCACAATCACTCCTAACATATTAACGGTGATATTTGCTGTACTTCCAATGGCATTAAAGTGCACAAGTATAAATCATTTGTAATATCCTATACCACACGACTAGTACGCAGACTGGTCCTGCTCAACAGGAGGAATCCCAGCCCATCTTCTATAACTCAGTGGGTAAGCGACATACTGTATCTCAAAAAAAGTCTAATTCTCTCTTAGAGGGTATGTCCAAAACTTTCTTAAAAGATTTCAAGATTTTATAATAAGCATGTTGGGCCTCTAATTGACTCTTATGTTATTAATTGTTTTATCATAGGGTGTCAAGGGTGGGGGGTTGAATATGGTTTTGTTTTGCTTTGTTTTATTTCTTGTTTTTTTCCTTTGTATTCAAATAGTTGCATCTGCTATTACCATTTGTTTCATTGAGTAGCATGTCATCATAGTGTTCTATTTATTGAAAATAAGATAAAAATTAAAGAAAGGACTCATAATAAAAGGCTGCCTAGGCCCCAGCCAAACCGCTAGGGCACTGAGTTATTCTTCTGCCTACTGCACTCCATTCTTATCTTTTTAAATATTTTTGGATTATTGTTTTAAAGGCTACTTTACTGTGGTGATAGTTCTTTAAATGTTGTGTTTTGTATTGTGCTGTTTTTAATATTGTTTAGTATTTAAGTATTATTTGTCCTATTTTTTATTTTTCACATTTTGTATGCCCTGCTTGGCATTGCTTAGATTGTAACAATTTTTTTTTTTTTTTATTATCAATAATATGTTACATTTATATAGTGACTTTAACAATCCCAAGGTTGATTTACAAAGAAAAAAAAATGAAGCTGTTGTGGAAAAAGAGAAATATTCATTGAAGAGAAAAGTCTTTAAATCAGATTTGAAAGTAGAGAGGGAACAACAGTGATGGGAGAAATTGGGAAAGAGAATTCCAGAGTTTAGGGGCCATGGCACTGATGGACCTGCCACCCAAGGTGTAAAGTCTAGTGGGTGAGACAGCGTGAAGGGAATAAGAGATCAAGAGGTCACTAAAGCAAAGAGGAGCGAGGTTAGGCAGGACTTTGACAGCGGAAAGCAAGATTTTGAACTTAATATGGGACTGAACCAGTAATAAATGTAACTAAAAGATAACGAGAGTGATGTGAGAAGAACACTTCTTATAGGTGAGAACTCTAGCTGCAGAGGTGTGAATATACTATAACATTTGTGAAGACTTTGCAGGAAGGTAAATGAAGGAAGAATTACAATAATAATTAGGGTTTGGTCTTTTGTATTTCTTGGCCTTTTTTTTGGGTTATATAATTGCTTGGTTCTTTCCTTTTAATTGTGTTTTGGACTCTGTGCTGCTTTAAATTGTCTTCACTATTGTATTTTGTTTGTTTTTAAATTTTTTTCAAGATCTTTATTTCACTTATTTCTGAGTAAATAGTAAATGAATTACCAGTAGCTTGCATTTGCTTAAGAAGAAAGTCTATGAGAAAAAAAATTGCACCAAAGTTTAGAATTTCTTTCATTTGGTTTTTGTTCAAGGTAATCAAATATGCATCCCTTAGCTATAGAAGTGCCGTTGTCCTCTGGTGTGGTTTTCCTTTACCAGTCAGAAACAATGTGGAACCAGGTGATGCCTGCTTTGCTTCCATTACATTTTCTTCGGAAATCGCTCTGCATGGTGAGTTACAGCTCTGTATATATGGAGCCTAATCAGCGTGATAATGCACCACCAGTGGGGACATGGTCACATTGCGGTTAGTTACTGGTTAGTGTTAGTGGCTAGCGTCTGAATGCAGATGACACTCTGTTGTTCAAGTCGTTTTTTCTTGGTATTCCATTTTTAAATACTTGCTTTAATTTTTTTGTTTATATTTTCTTTAATGCTCATTTTGTATGTAAAATGAAGAAAAAGTATGTTGGAACATAAAGTGCAAGAACTTATTATCAGTGTTCAACTAGACTTCAGGCCATAAATAAACTCTGAGTATAAGCAAATTTCAAAGACGCTAGGTGAAATGGCTGTCCTGTACAGTGCAAAGCAGTGCCAAAAAGCCTCCAGCAAAAGTATTTAAAATATCAAAAAGAGCAAATGGTATCTTAGTTATGTACTCCGTATCTGATATGTGGATAAGAATGTTTGACCAAATCAGTGCAGAAATACCACTTTATAAAGAGTATTTGTTGCTCATGAAAATACCTGGAGACAAGCTGCCGGCCTTCTTCTGCTCCCTGGTGATGGTGGAAAAGTAACACAAATAAAACTACTCAAATAAAGGAATAATTAGAGCTTTGGTGTGGCATTTAGGACATCCCTGCCGAGCATAAATCTGACAAATCTTTATCCTTATCATCAAAGTCAAGGTGTCAACATACAACCTTTACAGGCATGTCAAACAAAAACTGAACAAATACCCAGAAAAACGTTGGAAGCTTGCTGTTGATTCCTATCAGTAATTTTGAAGGTTTAGCAGCTTCAACAAGCGCAGCCTTAAAGTTCCAGTGGAAGAAATGTGAGGCTGTAGACTTCCCAGGGAAACCTGTTCTGAAAAAAAATATCTTAAAGAACAAGGTGTAAATTTTTCCAATTGTCTCAAGGACCTTCAGGACAGTATCAGTGACTAGGTGGGTGTTCCTTGCCTCGTGTAAAGTTAATGTCTGTGACAACAATCAAAGTTGAACTTATTTGTTGAACTAACATGAGCGATATTATGTTTAGAGAAAAGTTAATGCTACAAAATAAAGAAGTATGTCAACTGGTCAGGCTTAGCAGTGCTGGTGATGTTAGTGGTGGTAGGTTAAGAATCTTGGCAACAAACCTGCCAGGGGCTAATGTAGCAATTGAAGAGCAATGAATTTTATCAAAAGATTCTTGAGAAAGATGTTAGGCCACTCAGATACGTGAGCTGAAACTGGAGTGCAGATGGGCCATAAAACAAGGCAATGACTTGATGATTGAGTGTTTTTTTTTTTGTATTTGCTTATTTTTATTTATGTGATGGAATCATCAGGCTGTTCCCATTTTGGCAAGTCCATATTTCATTTTGGTGGCCACCTTCAGTAGTAGGGTGTTGTAACATGTTAGCCATTATGATTGCAATGAGAAGTCAGGTAAAAGAACACATTTAATGGCTAACTGAACAGACTGCAATATGCAAGCTTTCAAGGCAACTGAGCCCCCTTCTTCAGGCAAATTGTAGTCAAGTAGGTGGAAAGTACATTGCCATTTTGTGATTTATGGCATCATCGCTTGTAGCATATATAAAGATTGCCACTTAGCCTCTAGTTATCCCAGTTTTCAGATTTTCAAAACAAATCTTTGCTGTGGGTACTTTAGCTTAATTTGCCTAGGGATTTTTCTTGGTTGGTTTAGAGACTGAATTTTGCTCAACGTTTTGAATTTGATTTTGTATTTGCTCAATAAAACTTCTGACATTGTTATGTTCAGTGTTTTTGATCGCCCATACTGAGCTCATTTCTCCCTTTCTTTAGCTCTTTTACTCTCCTGGATACCTTAGTCAGACCAATCATAGCACAAACTCTTTTCCTAACAGGCTCAAGTCAGAAACCAGTCCTGGACAAGGTGACAGTCCATGCACCCACACTCACATTAACACAGGTCTAACTGACAACTAACATAACACACAAGTATTTGGGAATATGGGAGCAAAACTGGAGTACCTAGGGGATATCTACATAAACATAAAAATAATACATGAGAACAACAGAAGAAAATAAGTTTAAATTTAGAAGTTTAAAAGACCTAGTCAATACCCAGGCCTTTGTGATGACTCAATTCACCAAGTCTACATCTGCACTACTACATATTCATTTAAAAATAACGCTTTTTAAATGAAAACAATCTCTGTTCACACTAACATATTCACATTGTTCACAAATGTATCTCAACCTATACTAAATGACCAAAAACCCATATGATGTAGAAGTTTCTTCTACACTGGGCATGTGCGCATCAGCGAAAAAAATCCTTCAAAGCACAGTAATGTCACCAGCCACAAGCTTTATCACAAAGTTGTAGTGACCAGTAAATTATTTGCCATTTGTGCATGTATAGAGCATTCAAACTATAAAACACAATTTAGCTACATACAAGTAAGCAACAAAGGTGTCATGGAAACAACTCCTCTACATCTGCTGTCTTTGAATATATTATTTTCTTCCATGAAGGGTGACTAGTCAGAGAATGAGGTTTTGGAATGAGCAGGATCCAATCAGAGAAGGGCTATGAAATAACCTTGAACAAATCAGAGCGTGATTGGAGTCTACATTTTCAAAACTCATCATTTTCACCCATCCACACTGCAACACCGAAGCAGTGTTTTCAGAAGTATACAGCTCTGGAGAGAGTCCCTGTTTTCAGGGGTTAAAAATGCCAGGGTAGTATGAACAAAAGGCAAAAACAGAGACTAATGTCTGCATTTTTATGTGAAAAGGTAACAGTGTGGACATGGCCTTAGAAATGTCACTGAGTTGTGAAAGTTCCAAAGGAAGAATGGAACAAAACGCATTCACTGTACTGCTAGTCAGCAATCAATAATTACAAGAAACATTTAGTCACAACTTTTGCTCCTAAAGTTGTCACAATCAGCTATTCACTCCTAAGAAGTATTTATTTCTTTACATAGGTCACTGGGTATGTCATTCACTTTAATAAATAAATAAAATACTGCAGAACCCTGGTTATCCACGCAATATCCGAAGCAAACTTGTACAGTAAATGTAATACACTCCTTTTCTTGTAATTCATAAAAGCATTGCCATGAATACTGTGCAGAGTAAACACTAAACTTGTAACCTTGACTGAGGAGCCAGTGGCTGTAAGTGTGAAGCCTTCATTCCACTCCAACTACACGAATCAGCTAATGTCAGTGTGTTGCTAGCGTTGACCATATACACATGCTCTACGTTTTTGTTCACTTGGGATTTTTATGTTTTTACATTTCAAAGAGCTGTGGTGAACTGCCGATGTTGAACTGTGCTCTGAGTTCTCTGGCTCAGAAATGATCACTTTGCCAGCGTGACGTAAATGGAGAGCTCCGTCCGTCAGTCGCACACAGCCTGATTGACCACTACGAGTGGTGCACTTCCCTGGTGATGTCAGTCGATCTCTCTGTGTGTCAGACCCCATCTCCTCTATGCATTGTCACCACTAAGCTCCCCCTGTTTACAATACAAATTCCACTTTTATCGCCAATTGAATTGCTGCATACTCACACCACGAGGCATCCGAGTTTGAAGATTTGCACAGTGGTGAACTGACGGTGGTGAGGTGCAGAGGCACATTCTCAGACACAGTGTGTGGGAGCTTTGCAGCACGAGCTAAATGGAGACATCCATTCATCAGCCGCGTGGAGACCATCTGTGAACAATGTGAGCAGTGCACTTTCCTGCTGATATCAGCCCTCACTTTTCTGTGCAACATCACCAGTACAGCACCCAATTTTTATCCAAGTTTTCATGTATCTGAGGTAGCATTGGTCCACATTGTCTCGGAATACTGGGGTTCTACTGTAAGCATGAATTATTTGTTCACTATGGGTCATTTTTAATTACATTTTGCCTGATGTTCTATATTATTAGATGAGAAAGAATGGAAAAAATTAGAATGGGAATATGACACTGTACTCAGGAAGTCTCTGTTTGATATTAAGCACTCATCTCAAAGTCATAAGACCCTTGCTGTTCTATTATGTGCATCACTCCAATGTAATGTGTTATCTTTATTCCTATTACAGCTTCTGATTTCATTTGTATCCTTATTTTCCTTGCTGTTACTTCATCAAGTTCCGTGTCTCATTACTTCACTTTCATAAAAACAAGATGTGGTTAAATGAGTTTGATAACTGTAGATTTATTCAATAGCAGTTATTAAAGAATGCTACTATATCCTGCACACATGTCCAGCTCTTTTATAAACACAGGGAACCTTTTTCCTGGTGGCAAAGATAACCAAAGAGCAGGGAGTGAGTCCAAAATCCTGTCTTATAAATTAGATTTTTACACAAATCCCGAAAACAAAAGCATGACCCTCCACAGGATTTTCCCAAGTTCAGACAGATGTGTATAACCACCTAAACTAAACAATATTTCTCTCAGATGTGCTTTCTAAACCCCCCCATATAGGCAGCCATGAAGTTCAACCAATATTAAAATGTATTCAATAAGCTTTGCACTCATATATTGTTTTGTGCCATATTATTCTTTCATGTGCCAAATATATTTAATTTCTACCAATTATTATTATATTGCTTGCTTTTCCTTTGTTCATCTCAAAGCACAAGGTGAGCTGCAGATGACACACAGCTGTATTTATTGATAGCGCGTAATGACTCTGACACTCTTGTCCTGTGTCTTACTTGTATTTCGGAATGGATAAGCAGCAACCTTCTCAACTTTCTCAAACTGAATAAGGAGAAAACAAATTTTAGTTAATTGAAAAAAAATGATATAGTGAGGGTATTAGAAATAAACTTGATCCCTTAGGTTAAAAAGTCAAGTTGGAGGTAAAGAATTAAGGGATAACTTTTGACTCTGATCTAAATTTTAAATCACATCAGACTACTAGGAATGCACTTTTTCACTTAAGGAATATAGCTAAAGTTAGCCCTCTTATAACTTTACAAGACGCTGAAAAATTAGTTCACACTGTTGTTTTCAGTTGACTAGATTACTTTAATGCAGTCCTAACAGGTCTACATAAGGAAGACATCAATCAGTTACAGTTAAGATTCTTGCTGCTGCTGCATTCTTCTGCACTAACTAGAAAAAGAAAATCTGAGCACATTTCACCAGTTTTAGCGTCCTGACATTGATTACACGTGTCAGTTAGAACTGGCTTTAAAATACTACTAATGGTTTACAAAGCCTTAAAAAATCTTGCCCTGTCCTGTATTTTAGAATATCTGCTCCTTACACTTGAAGTCATAACCTCAGATCTTGAAGATCTGCTTATATTTCCAAGAGCCAACCTGAAAAGAACTGGCACAGCGGCCTTTTGCTGTTATGCACCTAAACCTGGAATACTTTTACACCTATAGAAATTCACCAGGCTAATACTGCAGAACAATTTAAAAAACTGCTAAAACCCATCATTTTAAAATGGCTTTTTTGTAGCTACATTTGAGTTGTATCCCTGATGAGACTATATGGGTATTATAATTTTCCTCCGGGTTCAACAATTCTTAATCTATACTATTTTCTGCTGTCTTTTTTCGTTCTTCTGTGATGCTGATCTGCGCCACCACCACCTGATCAAGGTACCATGCTGCCCCTTGCGTTGAATGGAGGGTGTCTCAGATGTCCACATGACCATCATCATCAAATTCTTCCATGTGAAGCCTGAAAAACATGAAGACTGATTTAAAATATCTATGTTAGGTGGAATGCCCTGTGGGGGGTCATTTGGCCTTGGAACCCCTGCTGATTTTGTTTTTTTGTTTTTGTTCCCCAGCCTAACTGGAATTTTTTTTCTTTGTTTTTTCTGTCTTCCTGGCCATCCAACCTTACCTTTTTTATTTACATACTGCATAATAGTATTGCCTAATCTCATTTATGTTTTATATTAATTTCCATTTTTATTTCATCTTGTAAAGCACTGTGACCTACATTTTCTGTATGAAAATGTGCTTTATAAATAAATGTTACTGTTGTTTCATTGTACATTCTTGCTTTTTCCTTTTACTGGTATGCTTTATTAGTCTGGGATAAAATACTTCTCATACTCTGATAGGAGAATTGCTGAGAATATTTTGTTGCCAGAGATTTTCTATTATTGGACGGGGGAAGCCCCTAACTAAACATTTGTTCCAAAACAGTATTATCTTAAAGTTATAAAAAGTTTTACCACACTCTGGTATTGATATCTTACAACCACTGAGCCCCAACCAGTTAAGCCCTCCTTTACCATCCACCTTCCAAATGTCTGCTTGCTATGAAAGCATTTAAAGAAGATAACAGCATGAGCACTTCAGCTAACTACTGCACCCATCTCTGTCAACTTTTATTGGAGGCTCCTGGCAGAGAACCATTGTAGATTTATAACAAGTATAAAATTATGATTTATGTCATTACTAATTTTGTGTTACTGCTGTAATTATTTTCTTGCCTTTGTTGCTTTCAGGCAAAATTGCAAGCAAAAGGATCTTCCAACACTGCAATTCTCAACAAAAAACCCAGGCCATTCATGAAGATAGCACTCCCTACTCTAGAATCCCATCAACTTCAAAGTCATGGAGAACTAGCTGCATTCCCACTTTCACAGTTCATAATCTCAAAGGGTCAGTTGCAGTATACCTGATATATATTACTACAATAGCACTGGATCAAGGCCAGACTACGTAGTATGGTACTAAGAGGAGCAAATCCTCGGGTCTAAGTGTACTCTTTCTGAGCTGTCATTTCTTAATTAGGGACACCAATTCTGTGTCTTTTCACTGAAGATTAATAGATAATTTGTGGTGATCCATATTTTTCTATTTCTAATATTACAAAATATAAATATTTTGATGCATCACTTGTCTTTTTCTGTGGCACGGAGTCAAATTTTTGATTCAATAAATAAATTAAATAAATAAATGGCATATTTGTGCTTTTCATATTCGTAACAGTCTATCTGATGCGTGTGGAATTCATTTTATAACATTGCCCACAATTATAGGTCTATCATACCTACTCACGAGATGCTGTAAGTTAGTACGCAACTTTGTTCCCTGTCTCTGACTCCAAGAAGCTCACTGAAACTGTACCGCAGCTCTGGGTCTGTAGCGCTAAACAAGGTAAAACTCCCAAAAAAAACCTTTGTAGGGAAAAAAATGGAAGAAACCTTGGAAAAGGCAGTTCAAAGAAAGACCCCTTTCCAGGTAGGTTGGGTGTGCAGTGGGTTTCAAAAAAGGTGGTAAATACAATACAATACAAAGAACACAAATAATCCGCAATACAATATAATAGTGCAATAGAAATATTACATGTGCAGAGCAGAATTCAACAGTAGATGATATTACATAATACGATTTGGATTTGTTCAGTGTCTTGGAGACCTCAGCCATCAAGCTGCCTCCCCTATTGGCCAATCCACATCTGTGTCAGCGATGGGCCAGCCAATCCAATGAAAGGACCCCTCCACCCAACAATTCCTGCAATTCTCCATCAGAGGTGATTTTACCTTAGGTAAAAATGCCTTCTCTGCCCTTTTTTTATACTGTATAGTTCATGTATGTTATGAGACCAGTCCAACCTGTCTTAAGGGAAAGAACACAAAAAATCCTACAATAGACAAGATATCTGGATGAAGGAAAACTCTGGGGAACCTCCTGTCCTTAGTGATTTTACAAACCTATTCAAAGTCAAACATGGCAGGTCGGCTTCTCCCCAGCATCCCATAAAATTCTACAATAAATGCTTATACACATAGTTTTTGTATCATCATGCAAACATTTGACATTATGTTAGTGCCCATTGCTGGTAGTGTTCTTCAACCAATGAGGCACTGACAGTCTATTGCAGTTTGCTGTCGTTTCATTTGTCTCATTAATCTTCGACTTAAACTATTGTCGTGTTTCTAACTTGCATGTTTATATTCATTAGATCTAAACTATGTGTTTTTTCTTTGTTGGCAGTAATTAATCGCCTGCAGGTGTGGCTCAGATTGAATAGGCGGCATGATCTATGATACCCATAATGCAAAATCTTTGGAAGAAGTTAGAAGAACAATTCAAGATAACTGGCTATTGAGAAAAATGATACTTGTGAATAATTGTGCAAATTCCATAAGAAATTCTTGTGGGAAAGTTGTGATTCATTCTGTGTCCAGCCAGGAGCTTTAGTTCCATGAATGGACCATGTTCATAGCTGGTAAACTGGGTTGTTCCACGTACAATGCACCTGATATCCTCAATGCTGACAAAATAACCACAACAGCAAAGAATGGTCATAGCATTGTAAGATAAGACAAGACAAGGATAAAGTGTTGGGACACCTCAAATTGAAACTCTGTATAATTGATGGGAAAGGAGGGGAAAAAAACACAAACAAACAAAATCGCCAGAGTGGTCTTTTCAGACTGTACTCAAAATACAGACTGAATCAAAATGGTGGCGGCACCCCTTAAGAGGATGCCAGACTAGAAGGGATGGGGTCAGAAACCTGTGTCCCAGAAGTGACATCACTGGAATTGACAGTCAGTTGATCAGTAGGGAGAAAGGAGGAGAAGCATTAGGCAACAGCGCCAACCCTCAAAGCAAGGTGGTTTTACCATTAGATGCCTTCAAGTTGTTCCCAAGCACACCACAAATACCAATTTTAAACTTAGCTTGTATTAAATAATTTGTCAGCTTACAGTCCACATCAGGCCCTGCTGAATAACAACAGGATACTCTTGCTTTCTCTTTCTCTCTCTGTTAGTTGAGGTGCTCTTGCTGTACTAGCTGTTCTGTAGCCCAGGTACTGTTAGAGGATGCAGAGAAGTCTGGAGGGTGGAAGGGTAAGGTTAAATCAAAAGTCTCAGGTGCTCCAGCATGTCCAGGGATCAGGAGCAATGGGGTTTACAAATGGCAGGGTGTTGAAACACTTTTTGTAATTTGAAAACAATCAGTTTCCAACCAGGGGGTATTTTCGTACGTGGATTACTCGTTTAGCCGGATGTAATTGTTGATGATTTGGCATGATTCTGGACTTATCCCAGATGAGTTTCACCGGCATTAACTCATCCAAGATGTGGCATCTAATCTAATTTAAACGACGTATGGAAAATACCCCCCAGGAGCACACCCAACCCACCACCAATCTCATGCTAGAAATGGAAAATACCCCCAGGAGAAAATCAACCAACAGCCAACCCACCACCAATCTCATGCTAGAAATTTTTGGACACAACAACCTTTTTCAGCAAGACATTGCTTTTCACAGAATGGTATAATATAATAATGAAAATTATAAGTAACAATTTATAATAAAAAAGAAAATCAACCAACATAGCATAATAATAAATTAAGTATAAAAATAAATATTTTACATGAAAAATATTACTTAATAAGTAAGTTTTTAAATGAGTTCAGCACTTAATAATGTTATGATCTCCTATTAAAATGAAGCACATAAAGAGAGCAGGCCTCCCAAAACCCCCCAAAAAACCCAGACCAATCCAGAATCAGTCAGGGGCTCAGGAAACGTTCTCACCCCTGGCAACCTGACCCCTACTCAAATTGCATTCTTCCCAGCCTGCAAAACCGAAAAATGGAGCCAAGTCTTTTTAGAAAACAAATATAAAAAATATCCACTGAAGTGGATGAGGAAAACCATTAAAAACTTTCAACCCAAAAATAATATGTAAATATTTTTAGGAAAAATTTAAAAAGATGCCAAAACCAAAGTTAAATCAATAAATAGAAGGAAAAATAGGTTTGCCACTTGGGCAAACCTAAAAGCAAACAAAACTAATAGTCCATAAATTGCGGTGAGCATTGAAATTCGCCAAAGCATTTTTCACAGCAAATTCGCTGTGTTGGTTGGTCACCTTGTTTTTTTTTTACTGTGTGTTGAATTTAGGCAATATTTTTTTAAGAACTCCATGATTCTTTGTGGGGTCAGCATGATATCATAGAGCTGTAGCAGTACTTGTGTAGTACTTTCGTGCATGTTTACTATAAGATTGTTGCCAAAATGTTCATCACTGAGTCAAAAGAACATGAGGAAAAAATGTGCTGAATCCACCATCTCCACCAAAGTGCTTGATAGTGCTGCATGATATTTTTCTCTGAATTTAACCACACTCGTGTCTTCCACTTGCAGTCCACTTAGGCAGACATTTTTTGGCTACATTGTTCTCTTTTATCACAGGTGATTGGACAACTTATACAAGTTCTGAGATTGAGGGTTTAGTAAGACAGGCAGGCTATGTCACCACGTGGCATAGGCATCTTTGCTCTGTTAATAGCTCACAGCTTTATTTCTACATAATTAATTACATTGATATTTTGTTTCAACACCTGATTATTTTTTTCTTGAGTCTGTGTAAGGGCGAGTCTGTTGTCAATTGCAACTTTTCTGACCCAATAGGTCCTTGTGCTCACAAAGGGTCCTGTACTGGGATTACCACCTCCAGCTTTGAAATATAAAGAATTATAGCAGAAATGATAATTAACGCTAGAATTACCAGAGCCTATGAAAAAACTCGTAATTCCGTCCCACCTTAAATCGCTTCTTAAATCCCTTCACACCTCTCCGCCAGTGTCATTTGTCCTCTAAATGTGCTAATAAAGAGAAGCTAGGAGCAGCCGGCTATTCCATCCCCCCACCAATTTAGAACGTGCACAAACTTCTCTCAGCTCATGCCTTGATTAAGTATCTGGGAGTGAAGTGGAGTTTTAGAGTGGAAATAATAGATCGTTATTTGGAACACACGCATTTCATGTCTGTTCCGTTTCTACAGTAATCTGTGTCAACACATTGTTAAAACAGAAACGTTTTTTATATTCTAGTAGTAGATGACAAAACGTAGGCATAAACTATATAATGTATGAAGCCTGAAGTCTAGATATCAAAGAAACATTTTCACAAAAGGTACAAATATAACACAACAGTTGCACTTTTATTCAAAAATATAACTGCAGAAACAAAAAGCCACCTTAACATGACACCCATTTGTTATGATTGCCTCCGTGGTGCAATAGATTCAGCTGCCGACTGGGAACCAAAAGGTCGTAAGTTTGAACCTGCACTAATCCATTTTGAGAAGTAAACTGCTCCTTATGAAAGTTAGCTTTGTTTTTTTTTTTTTTTTAATTCACTTTTCATTCTCTCAGTCGCGTTCAGAATCAATCCATACAACCCCATCTGACACGGTTGTTTTCACATAAAGACGCGCTATAGCTCTGCAGTGTACTTGTGACTGCATTCTCGTACCAATGTTTGCGAAATGAAGTGTCTGTGTGCACTTTTTGTGGCATTACACATGTATTTTTTGAGCATGCCCGTTTGAGCATGCTCAATCACAGGAACATATGTTGGTGTAAAAGTATAACAAAACAAGTGCACTTTTATTCAAGACTACCTGTATAATTGTGTTATATTTGTACTTTTTGTGAAAATGTTTCTTTGCTATTTGGACTTCAGGCTTCATACATTATATAGTTTATGCCTACGTTTTGTTATCTACTACTAGAATATAAAAAACGTTTCTGTTTTAACAATGTGTTTACACAGATTACTGTAGAAACGGAACAGACATGAAATACATGTGTTCCAAATAACAATCTATTATTTCCACTCTAAAACTTTACTTCACTCCCAGATACTCAATCAAGGCATGAGCTGAGAGAAGTTCGTGCACGTTCTAAATTGGTGGGGGGATGGAATAGCCGGCTGCTCCTAGCTTCTTTTTATCAGCACATTTAGAGGACAAAGGACGCTGGCGGAGAGGTGTGAAGGGATTTAAGAAGCGATTTAAGGTGGGACGGAATTATGAGTTTTTTTGTAGGCTCTGGTAATTCTAGTGTTAAATAACCAAAAACAGAAGTTCTGAGCTGTGACCTCCAACTAAGATAGCCTTCTGCGTTGTGATTTGGGTTAAGACAGAGGCCACAAAAAGTTTTGTCTAACACCTCTGTTTATTTTAGCGGAACAGAAAACACGTACAGGGGTCACATCACCTGCATGTTCTTACAATGGCCAATAAAGAACTCTTAATAAAAAATTAAAAAAAACACAATATAACAAAAACTTGGTACACAAAACATGTACACAGTCTCATCATCTGCATGCCCTGTAATACAAAATATATTTATATTTAGTATTGAAAATATAAATATTTTTAAATTAACAAAGAAACACAATAGGAAAACAAAAGAAGAACCTAAAACTTCACAGCAGCCATTACAGAACTGAGAGCGGCGGCCAAACAAACATGCCGTTTTCCTTAGGAAGGTTCCATTTACATGGAATGTTAACTACCTCTCAGTTCTGCAATGGGACCATCTTCTACTAAAATGAAAATTAATAAAATATCCCTGTACTTTTTAGTCTATACAATCTAAGTTATACAGTATAACAATAAAATACTAGATGACTGTAAAAGAATGGCTACTTAACCTCTGTTACATTCACAAGAACTATGATGAGTCACATCCTGTATCTCGGCCTCACAGTCATCAACTTCACACGGTTATTGAGCGGAGTTAATAAACACCCACTAACAGACATGTGCTTTCCATATTTCTGTCATAATATTCATTATTTTTACTGAATAAACGAGTTTTTTTATTACAAGGAATCAATTTAATTTGTGGAAGTTTTATATAATTCTTTTTTTACTTCTATTCTGGCAAAGCCATTTTGTTACTATAATTATGTGGCTGCAGCTGTGATGTTTATAGCTGCCTGTCACACTAACCACTGTATCTTTACAGTCCACCTATACAAGATGGCGGCACGCAGAAAAGCAAAGACAAATGGACTTTTTTTGATTAGTTAGGTTTAAAAAACAAGTTGGTTAGAAATCTTTTGCAATGTTTATTCCAATTTGTTACTTATTTGTTTAGTGTATTGACAGTTGGCTTGACTTGCTTACGTGGTATTATAATTCCTCTCTGTTTTTTTGCCATGGTACTGGCTGTGAGTTTTCATATCTGTTCCGTCTCTTGGCCATTTATTTTGTTTAAGGCAATTCAGGCATAAAATCTGAGACTCTTAACCAAAAATGTATTTCAATCTAAATTTATACTTATTTGTAGAGAAAGTAGGCATATCAGACACTAGAACTTAAAAAGAAAAAAATATACAATCTAAATGATCCAAATCAAAGTGTATACAGCAAGCTTCATGTCAGATAGTTTGTTAGGCTTAAGAGCTGTTGTATTGTCTATCTTTGCTTTGTTCCATTTGAAATAGAATGCTGGATTTTCGGAGTTCATAGTTGGAATTTTTCAACTGAAACAACCCCCCAAGTCGGATTTCCAACTCAGAAACTCAGGGCTGCTCTCTTGTGTCTGAGTTTGTCTGACTTTAGACTATGATATCAACCTTAAATATATTGACATACACAGCAGACTTTAGAGAAAGTTGTAGTATTATACTGTTAACTAACACTTCTGTCTATTTGTGTCTTATTAAATCAGTCATACACACTGTACTGTACAACTTCTATCCGTGGACACATTCCTGCAGTGTTTGAATACACAAAATACCATGTAATGCATTGTTACCAACTGCTATTTATTCCAATGGAGCAAGCACAACAAACATTTTCCTGGATGCCTCCATATTGGCTTTCTGAATGTTTTAATGGAACGTGGTCAATAGAATACAATACAATACAATTTATTTTTGTATAGCTCAAAATCACACAAGGAGTGCCGCAATGGGCTTTAACAGGCCCTGCCTCTGGACAGCCCCCCGAGCCTTGACTCGCTAAGAAGACAAGTAAAAACATCCAAAAAAACCCTAGTAGGGAAAAAATGGAAGAAACCTCTGGAAAGGGAATTCAAAGAGAGACCCCTTTCCATGTAGGCTGGGCGTGCAGTGGGTGTCAAAAAGAAGGGAATCAATACAATACAATATAATACACAGAACAGAACAAATCCTCAATACAGTATAAAAATAAAAATTTTAGAAGTATGTAGCAGAATTTAACAATGGATGACATCACATAATATGATTTGGATTTGTTTAGAGTCCTGGGGCCTCATGTATAAATGGTGCGTACTCACAGAAATGTTGTGTAAGAACTTTTCCACATTCAAATCGCAATGTATAAAACCTAAACTTGGCGTAAAGCCACAAACTTTTCCACGGTACCTCGTACCTTGTCATATGCAAGTTCTCTATTTGGTTTCGCAGACTGGCGGCATCCAGCGTCAAAGCAATGCTACTGATCCTGTGTGGTTAGTCCTTATATTCCTGACGCAGCTTTATAAATAAACTGAAACTAACCGCATATTGTTTATTAGTATAATGCATCTGATTGTAATTAACTTAATTGTAATTGAAAGTAACAATATAATGGTCCAGGGAATAGCCATAGTATTCCAAATACCATAACTGCTTTAGCATTGTTACTCTCACTGCACCTTCTTCTTTCAGCTGCTCCCGTTAGGAGTTGCCACAGCGGATCATCTTTTTCAATATTACTCTCACTGCACCACTCGGAGTATTTATATAACTGTATCTTAGTGTGAAACACAGCAGCAGGTGATCGGAAAGAAAATTTATTGTATGGACCTCACAGTTCAGAAACAGTTTCATTCCAAGAACTTTAAACGCACTCAATCAATTGCTCCTTGTAGAACTGTTTGTACTTATAAGTACAATTACCTCACTGTAAACATGCACTACAGTTATAATATTGCACAACCTGATCCACTTTATAAAGCGCGTATTTACATATGATGACGATATTATTTTTAAGATGAAATGCAGCAAAATATGTTTATTATATTATACAGGTAAAACTTTAACCTCATTTAAATAATCTATATTCTTCACTGGGACTGGCATGAAGGATAGAATAATTAAACATGTACTACGAAGATATTTCAATGTTCCTTAAACGTTTTAAAGAATCGGCACTCTAAGCTTACAGATGGCTTAACATCTATTACAGAGCTGATTGTGTGGCAATCAGTTATTTGGAGAAAGAAAAGCAAGGATTGAAGGGGCGGCCACGCCAATATATATTGAATATAAAACAGAAAGAGAAAATAACGACACAGCTAAAAACACAGCGGCAAATTTCGACAAAAGTTAAACGGTTGTGTCATGAGCATGAGGCAGCTATGCAGTATCCGCAACGGACGTGGCCATCCACCGTGCATAAGATACCATATTGACATTGGCGGGCAAAGGAGCCACCAATTCTTTCTCTGCCCAGGGCCACAACAAGCCTAGAGCTGCCCATGAGTACTGTTGCAATAAATAATTTCATTGAAGGTCGTGTACAATCACTGCGCCGTGAAACCAATGTTTAATAACGTGCTTTAACTACTATCATCATGAGATATCACATATACATCTCAGTATTTTAGTTATTCAGAGAGCTGTAATATCACAAATGTAATGGAGTCTGTGTCCTGTCAGAGGAAGAGAGCCGGTTTAAGAAGCAAGTAGTGATTCACACACACAGAGCACATAGAAGATCACATACAAAACAAAGCATTTAACGTGCTACTTTAATTACGATGTGATTTGAGAAACTGGTTAATTAAACGATTTTAAGATGACGTTTATTGTGTTCTACTTTAATGACAAAATAAACTACATGATTAAAGTGGATATTTTAAAGATTGAAGTTGACATTTCGTGCTTTTTTCCCCACATTGTGTGCCTTTTTTCTCTGTACCCTAATAAGCTTTCATATGAAACTCAGACGGTGGGCTACGACTCACCTTTTCACGGCGACTTTGATATCTGAGCTTTCAAGTTTCTCCAACACGCTATGTCACTCGATCAACTTCCTTTTGTTGATTATACCACGGTTTAATTACACAAACAGTATGTTTTTCCTTTGCCTCCACTTGGTATTCGCTGAAATTCTTTTGTTTTCCCCCGTGCTTTTCCCATTGTCTTTTCAAAGAAGGCTGAGCTTAAGGGCGATTTATATTGATTTGCATATTCAAAGAAGTATAATTCTGGAATGAGTTGGGGCAGGACATAAGGCATGTGCATGAGCGTTACTTTTCATGCTGACCGGGATTTATGTAGCGGAAGAACGTGGAGGTTGGAGTATGCACAGATTCCTGTGACTGAATTTTTCTGTGCGTAAGCACATTTCGGCTTTTGTGCTTATGCAATGTTATAGTGCGAATTCTACGCACAGCGTTATGCATGAGGCCCCTGGAGACCTCATCCATCAAGCTGCATCCCCTATTTGGCCATTCCATAGCTGAAACAGTGCTGGCAGTGCAAGGCCAGCCAATCCGATGAAAGGACCTCTCTTTCCCATGATTCCAGCGATTCTCCATCAGGGATGACTTTACCATAGGCAGGCACAACAACTTGGCAAGTGGGCCATGGCACCAAGTGCCACATTTGAGTACCGAGAAGAGAAACAGAATAGGTGAGGGTTAGTATCAAATTATAACTATCATGTTACTTATGTTTTAGTGCTAATGACTAACAACAGAGGTGCAGTCTGTACAGTTAATCAGCAGCTCTAGTCAGGATATGCTAAACTGAAGCAGTGAGTCTTCAGCCGGGATTTAAAAGCTGACACCGAAGGGGCATCTCTTATAGAAGCAGGAAGACCATTCCACAGTTTAGGGGCCCTGTAACTAAAAGTTCGACCTCCCACTGTTATTTTATTAATCCTTGGAATCATAAGCAGACCGGCATCTTGAGATATTAATGTGTGCTCTGGTTTGTAAGTCATGATAAGTTCAGACAAGTAAGTCGGACCTTGGCCATTTAAAGCTTTATATGTTAAAAGGAGGATTTTGAAATCTGCCCTAAACTTAACCGGGAGCCAGTGAGAGAACTGGAGTTATGTGTTCATATTTTCTTGTTCTTGTGATAATTCTTGCAGCAGCATTTTGGATTAACTGGAGGCTGTATAGAGAACAGTTTGAACATCCAGTGAACACAGCTTTGCAGTAGTCAATCCTACTAGAAATAAATGTATGAATTAATTTCTCAGAATCCTATTAATTTAGAACGCGCCTTAATTTCCTAACATTTTTAAGATGGAAGAAACATGATTTGGACAACTTTGTAATATGTGCTTTAAATGACATGGTAGAGTCAAAGATAACTCCGAGATTTCAGGCTGATTCAGTAAAATGAATGGTGATTCCAACCAAGTTAAATGATGACAGAATATTGTTGTGGTCAGCGTCATTCCCTCCAACAATTAACATCTCTGTTTTATCTGTGTTTAAAGACAAGTAGTTCTCATCCATCCAGTCCTTTAATTCACTAAGTCAGTTGTGATACTAGAGAACGTTGAGATGCTTCTTCAGGTGGCTAACATGACAGAAATGCTTCTGAATCCTCCTGAATCCTCCGCAGCCCTAGTGGTCGATTATACTAGAATTAACAATAGTCGTATCAGCTGAAATCAGACAGTGGATGATATCCAATGGTCTTCCTTGTTAATGAAGCTACATCTAGCTACATACTGCATAATAACATGTTGACTAAAAGGTTCCAAGTGCTTATTTCACACCCTCTTATAAACATACACACTGCTTAGTTTGTGTGAGCTTAAACATATATAATCTAATAGTTATAACACTATATGAGTATTTGCTTTTACATTTGAATATCTCCCAATATTCTCCAGCCGGTTTGCATACTTTTAAATATTTGGATCTTCTTCATAAACATTTGGCCATTCAATGAATTATCATTATGTACTTGCTGACCGGTTCCTGTCCAAAAATGCACTATTTTGTTAAACTTCTGTATAAATACACACAATCAAAAAAATAACGCTAGCTTTTCCTTATGTGTTATACAATTTAGTCTAACTTAAACAATATTTTATTCACTTAAAAGCTGTGTCCTATCTTAATAATCCTATATTTTTATATAACATCACACAAATTAAATATTATGAGTGTTATTTAACAATTGTAAAGAACACAATATTTTCAGCTCAATACGCAAAGGAATATGCATAGTATTCTGCTTTTAATACAACACTAGGCTCACCCCCCTTTTAAGGCGACCGATTTTTAAGTTGACCACTTCTTAAGGCAATTCAATATGTAGATCAATTTGATATTTTATACAAACTCATTAATTTGGTTATATTGCATTTCAGCGGTATTACTTTAATACTCGTAGTTTCTGTTATTTTTGTGATGAAATGTAAACTTTTTTTCTATATTGAGGTCGTCCTTTTGAACCCCCTGATATTTACTACGCGGTGAGGCATTTGTACTCCATCAACATTAATTATTTCCAGAGACATAATTTTTTCCAGCGCATCGCGCACAAAAGCAAGGGAACGATGGAAGCACCAGAACTCTGCTCACATCATGTCGCTTCGTACCGCAAGCTGCAAGTAGTAAGTCTGTGATAAGCGGAATACCGCTATGCTTTCCACTCACGAGACGGAAGGACAATCCCGACCGCTTTTATATAGTAAGAAAGAAGAAGAAGATATCGCACAGTCTGGAGTAGAAAATCGTGTTTTACCTGGAAAAACTAAACTACAAATCCCATCGTGCATTGCAAAATTATGCGGGCGTATGAAACTGGCACAGTCTGGAGTAGAAAATTATCTTTTACCCGGAAAAACGAAACTACAAATCCCATTGTGCATTACAAAATGGACGGGGCGTGTGTGAAACTCCGCCGTAGCACTCACGGGACGGAAGGATACCCAACCGCTTTTATATAGAAGGATAAGAAGATACTGTATATTTCTGAAACCTAATCTTAAATTTTCTTAAATCAAGGAGGCCCCTCTAAAAGGGTTCAGATTGGGCTCCACCATTATTAAGGCAGGGGAGGCTGGAAGAGGCATTGAATCTGTAACAGATCTATACAATGGGAACTGTTTATTGACCTTATTCATAGATTGGCTAGAAATGTGACATCACAACATAGAGGCAGTTCTGCAAGAAATACAAAAAAACAGGTTTATCATATTTTAGAAAAAACATGGAAAGGAAGCTGCAGTTGTTGAAGGGATCATGATACTGTGAATGTCATATTTGTTTTCAACATAAATATTGAAGTAGCCTGTTCCAAATACTTCAGACAATTACTTGAAGAGCTCTGAGTAACCATGCATTCCTGTTCAAAATGCCCACTGAGCTTTGTACATATGAAATGCTGTCTGACTCAGCCTCTCATAGCACAGGCAATGACCATGTAATCTCTTGGAGGGCACTGTAGCACTGATATCTTTTAGTAGAATCATCTTCAAAACTCAGAACTTGATCAGTCCTGTATGCAAGCCTTTTGCACACCTGCATTCTGATCAGTATGATTCATCCAGGGTCTTTTCCCTGGCTCAAGGATGTTTGTTTGTTGTTGTTTTTCAATTATTGTTTTTTTATATTATGTTATACATTTTGTTTTAGTTTTGTTTTGGCTTTGTTGTATTTATGAAATATTCTGATTTTCATAGATAATGTATTATTTATTACTAGTTTGTATTATAATAACATTATATATATATATATATATATTACTTTAAATGTTTTCTGCCTTGTCCTATTTGTCTAGTACCTTAGGGTGTAGGGCCACTTGATGATGTAGTTTTCACTGCAGTTTCCGCATTGCATATCTTGTTTCAAGTTCCTGCTTTTTGATTTGATTTATCTTTGATTGTTTGATTTACCTGGATTTATTTTTCTTTAGGTTTTGACTTTTAGGTAAAATGTATACATTTTGATTTTTTTTTGTTTCAGTTTGCCTTCTTGTGGTCTTTCTGAATTCTTTGTAAGAAGTCCTTACTATTAAAGGAATTTTGTTTTGTTAAATTAAGGACCAGAAATGAATGGTTTACCTGTTTACTTTATTGTAGACATTTGCATACTTTGTTACTGTGTGAGAGGTGCGATCATAATACTTATGATAACCTTCTCACTATTTTGAGGCCTCAGTATGCCCCTATTTAGTGTTCTGTCCCGACCTAAATCTATCTGTTGTATTCTTATGGTTTTAATATTAAATGGAAGGAGAACCCCTTGCCTATGTTGTGTATTTAATTTTAAAAAGTCTGGTTGTGCTACAATTTTCTGGGCTCTGAAAATCCAAAATAGGCTTAATTTCCAGAACCAGCCATCAAAACTCTGAGAACTTTAAACATACTGTAAATACAGCCTAAGGAGGAGCCCCCAAGTATTTTAAAACCCAAAGAGGGAGAGGGGAACCATGAAACCCATGTCTCAAAACAACAAAAACAGTAATAATCTTAATAATAACAATTTAATAACAAAAGATTAAAAAAAAAAACTAATCGAGTACAAGATCATCAAAAATGGCAAACAAAAACAGAACAAAACAAAGGCTTAAACCCAATGACAAAACTGAAAACAAAAGGCAATAATAAAAAACCCTGAAAATTCACAAATAAATCAATAAAAACACATACAGAAATCACAGAATCCAAACCTGAGCTGAACAACAATGTATGAATGCCTCGGCAACTGTGTGGAGAAAACTCAGGTATTATATAAAAAGTGCTCAGTCCCTTAGTTGCAGTGTTAGGGGCCCTGCCCCTTTGGGCTCAATATAAAGAAAACAAGGAGCAAGGGACAAACAAAACTGAAATTCTTAAAAAATGGCCAATCATTTTTAAATGAAACAATACACATTAAACAGTAATATAAAAAAGAATAACAACAAAATGTTTTTAGAAACATAAAACTTAAAGAAAGCAACAATATAAACAAATATAAAAAATGACCACAGATGGAGCTCTGACCAAACTGTGATGAGTTGTACCTCATCCTAACATTTTATCCTCTAATATGTATTCTCAAGGTAACTGTTTTGAAATCAGAATATTTCTTTTTCTTTACATATGGTTCAAGATTTATATTCAATTGTAATCTTTTTGGAGTATACCTGGTGACACTTCATGCTGCCAAAGGTACCATAATAGATAAAAATAAACAATTTCATTTTATCCAAATTCTTCATCAGGAATGAATTTCCCATATGGAAAAATAAAAAAGTAAAGGATCACCGAGCTTAGAATCATTGGTAATCGCCATTTCTGGATCAATGGTACATTTCCTTCAGTGAAAAGCTAGAGAAACTCAAATATTATTGACAAATGACATTTTACTGGTTGTATTTGTTTAATCATGGTTCAATGGGATATCTCAAATATTGTGTTAAAGTGTTGTTAAAAGATGTTATCTTATAGTCTGGCTTCCTATTCAGAGCTGTTTTTTTCCTTGCATCCATTGCACTGACTTCTTCACACACCCTAAATGAGTGAGAAGGAAATATTCTAAATGGATATTGTGTGAAGCTTAGAGGTTCTTGAACTAAGAAAGTGCATTTGTAGTATGTATCCTGAATATGTAATCCTGCTGAAATGATAACTACTATTACTACTCTGACAGGTTCAGAGAATTTAATGTGTTGGGTCTCAAGCAGAGGAGACTACGCAGGACCTAATCCAGGTCTTCAAAAATTCTGAAAGACATTCATAAATTAGATCCAGCAGAATTCTTTCAGCTAAATAGTGAATCACAAATGGACATCAATGGAAGAAATGCATTGAAAACTGAAGCACATCTTTATTCAAAGAGGAGTGTATACCTGCAACAAGGTACCAAGTCAGGTAGTTGAAGCAGATACTTTCACAACTTTTATGAAGCATCTGAATGGAACATTGAGACAGCTGAGATATTAGTTAAACAAATGAGCTTGATGGACTGAAGATCTCTCATTTGTCAGCTTTCTGAAGTTCTATGTACTTGATACAGTGTTGTGTTTTAAAAATAAACTCATACTTTTATTTAAGTGTTTTACTGATGGAATTCCACACAGTCTTAGTCCATTTTGTACCCTGATAGTTGGCTGAGGTGTCCCGAAGAATAAATGCCATGCCAAGATGACTTAGATAAGCAGTATGTGAAGGATCATTTGCCTTGTTTTTGAATGTGTGATTGACAGATTAACTTGAAATTTGTACCACTTATATAATATTAAGTGTATCATCATGGATTTTGAGCTTAAAATTAAATGCAATTATGTTGAAAAAAACCAACATCTGATGAAAGCCCAGTGTTCCTTCATGTTCAAGATCATACTTTAATTCACGACTGACACATTTTTAACAGTTTGTCTTCATGACCACTTTACACAATTCCAAGATACCTTCAGTTTGCCTGTGCCAGCCAGCATGTCATACATCTAAGGCAGTGTGCCGACAGCAGCTTTGCTCGTTCGTTCGCTTTACAGTACATAACAGATAAGCATGTGATCCTCTTACAGAGCTCAGAGCCAAGATTTAAAAAGAGCCGATAGCTAGAACAGGATGTACAATTAGATCTCTGTTCTTACACTTAGTGCTGAATAAGAAGTACATCTTAGCTTGTGATGCCAAAGGCTGTTTGTTGAGTTGAATAGTTGAATAAACATGATGCTCATTTTTCCCTGTCAAAAGATTAATTTAAAAAGACAGTGGATTGGAAGGAATTCAAACCGTCGTTTGTTTTTCTTGTGTTGATACGTTACAGAATCGCACCATCAATAGCCGCAAGTAAAGCTAGGCATGTCAAGTGTATATTCTAATGAGGAGTCATATTCTACTGGGACATGGTTCTCAGAAACTTTGCACATATTAAGCATGTGGTGGTTGTGGGTGTGGTACTCTATGCATACCTTACATCTTGTGTCTGTCTCACTTAACTCAACACAAGTGGTGAATGGCACAAGCCTGGAAGTGTACAGCTTCACTTATATGCCATGCTGGCTTGAAAACATGCCAACTTGCCTTAGAGAGGATGTAAAAAGTATCTTTAAATTATTTCTTTTACTTAACCATCACATTAAAGCTGCTGCAGCCCCAACTCTTGAATGTTTGTGGTGTGTTGAATGGTTAGCAGACACAGCAGAGACAGAGTGACGGTGCTTTTTGTGTTCTTGATTAATCATAATTGATAGGGCGTCTTGCAGGAATGTTGACCGGGAACTTCTTGCTTACCTTTATGTACATACTGTAAGCACACGGCTGTAAATAGACTAAAGGAAGTAATCCAATTCATTCTTACGTGAAGCGTAAAAAGATGATAAATTAATTGTGAGCCTGTCATATTTGTGCATATGTCAATCTGTAGTTCTGCAAAATTAGTATTTGCCTTCACACTTTGTAAATCTTTCCATATTTTTATTGTTTTCTGTGAACCCCTTTAATTAACTGAAATGAAAAAGTAATAACAGTTCATCCAACATTCAAACCTCTGAATGAAATAATGTTACCCTTTAGACTTACCAGCCACTGGCTTTACACATTTTAGTTGTAAAAGTTAAAGCTTGAGTCCTCCCTGCTTGGAGTTTGCATGTTCTCCCCGTGTCTGCGTGGGTTTCCTCCGGGTGCTCCGGTTTCCACCCACAGTCCAAAGACATGCAGGTTAGGTGCATTGGTGATCCTAAATTGTCCCTAGTGTGTGGGTGTGTGTGTGTGTGGGCCCTGCAGTGGGCTGGCACCCTGCCTGGGATTTGTTCCTGCCTTGCACCCTGTGTTGGCTGGGATTGACTCCAGCAGACCCCTGTGACCCTGTTTTAGGATATAGCAGGTTGGATAATGGATGGATGGATGGATGGATGGATGGAAGGAAGTTAAAGCTTAAAACTTCCTTTCATTACTGATCACTCTATCATACTTAATGAACCCTTTCCTCAATGACGGACAATTTCAATACCATAATATTTAAGGCTTTTGTAGAATGAGCTGCTCACATGAGGTTCTGTAGAAATTACAGATGGACTCCGCTGTTCTACAACACTGAATTTCTTCATCAAGTGTTTTCTTTTCTAGAAATGGATTTATGTTTAGAATCATAACCTTGCTATATGACCGATTAGTGCCTCAGATGATAAATAGACATCCTCCCGCGATGTCACCTATTGCACGTCTGTGCTTCAGTCCTAATTTGGGGTCTTGAGGTGGTCTGTCCTGTGGTGGGGGCGGCAATGTACTGTATCAGTGCATGCTCCAAACCTCCTCCTCCTCCTGATTTCCTGTATTAATTATTCTTTTGTTAATATTAGTTGTCTATCACTGCGGTGGGCTGGCGCTCTGCCCAGGGTTTGTTTCCTGCCTTGCGCCCTTTGTTGGCTGGTATTGGCTCCAGCAGACCCCCCGTGACCCTGTAGTTAGGATGTAGCGGGTTGGATAATGGATGGATAGTTGTCTATCTAGAGAATTCACTCTTTGGAAGTTTTCACGTTTTATTGTTATACAGCATTGATTCACAGTGGACGTAAGCTAAAGCAGATCTCTTCAAAGTAGTTTAAATAATACAAATAGAAAAATTAAACCAAAAAAAATGGATCACCTCCTCATGTCAGTAATTAGTCAGCCTTGAGTTTGTGTGCTCAGGCCTCTATCAGCTTTGCACATTTGGACACTGCCATTTTTCCCCATTTTTCATTGCAATGCTGCTCAGTCCCTGTCAGGTTACAATGAGGATCATGAATGAGCAGCCTTTTTCCAGCCCAGTCACAAATTCTCGATTGGATTGACATCTGAATTCCAGAATAATTTCATTGTGTGTTTTTTTTTAAGCCATCCCTGTTTAGCTTTGGCTTAATGCTCAGGATCGTTGTCTTGCTGGAAAACAGATCTTCTCCCATGGTGTATGTTTCTTGCAGACCATTTCATGGTTTTCTTCAGGATTTCCATGTGTTTTTCTGCATTTATTTTACACTCACAAACCTTCAAAGGTTGAAGCAGAGTAGCACCCCCACAGTATGATGCTGACACCACCACCGTGCTTCATGGAGGAGATGGTGTGTTTTTAATAATGTGCAGTGCTTGACTTACATCAAACATAACACTTAGTTTGATGGCCAAAAAGCTCAAATTTGATCTCATCAGACCATACAACGTTCTTCCAGCTGACCTCAGAATCTACCATATGCCTTCCGGCAAATGCTAGCTGAGATATCATGTGTACATTGTTGTAACAGTGGTTTCTGTACCTCTCTGCCATAAAGCTGTGACTGATGAAGCACATGGACAAGAGTTGTTGCACCTTTTCCCCAATTTTATTCACTGTAACTTATAACTCCATTAAAGTTCTCATAAATCTTTTCATGGCCTCCCTCACTAGTCTTTTCTAACTTGGTCACTCTATTCTCGGCAAATTTACAGTTGCCTTCTACTCTTTCCATTTCTTAATGACTGATTTAGCTGGACTGCAGGGGATATTCAGCAACTTAGATATTTTCTTACCTCCATCCTTATTGTGCATTTCAATTGCCTTTTCACGGACTCCCTTGGCATGTTCTTTTTGTCTTCATTGTGTGGGTTAGACCACCATACTCACTCGGTACAAGTCGGTTCTTCCAGACCAGGTGCATTTATGCTGCGATCAATTCTGCAAACAATTCAAACTCCCGAATGGTGATCACCATTGAACTAATTCTGGGACTTCTAAAACCAGTTGGCTGCATTTGCATTGGTTTAGGTATGTCATATTAAAATCAGACTCTTGTAGCAAAGCGTTTGTTAAACTCCCTGAGATGTCTGGTTTTCATTCTGGCCATTCCCAGTAAGTGGTGTCACTACATCAATGGCCATAGTGTACCTGTGTCAGCTGCCATTCCCATGACTGACAGAAGCTTTCTCTAACTGGCAAACTCACTTAACTGGGTCTAATTCTCATTCTTAAAAGTTTGGTTTGAAAAGGCCATACATCCAAATATAAAATGTAAAGAATTGTCTGATTGTTTCATGGAACTTCTTAAGAGCAAGTAAAGTGTACCTTAGTATTTAAAATAGTGGCAGGTATACACTGTGCGATTTTGGCACGATTGTAAGCTTGATTTAAATTTGTAGACTGTTTATCTGAGCTGGCCCAAATTTCAATTTCATCGGCCATTGCTTCATGTGTAGTATGAGAGGGTTTGCTATGCCCAATTTCATCTTATTGGCCTGTCGTACGTCAGAAATTTCAATTTTCTGTCTTGTAGTTAATCATCCTTAAGATCTGATTTTCTGATGTTGCTATGAAATGTCATTGTGCATCGATCACAATATTTTATACATTGCGTATTGTCACTGTCATGCTCATTTTCACATTTTTGATTTCAAAAATCTAAATGTCATAAAGTAACACACATACAGCTACTGTAAATGGCCAATGACAAAAGCATCTTAGGAAACTTTTACTGGAAGAGCACAAAATAAACACACGCAACATTAAATTACATAGATGACGAGCATCAATCTGCAAAATAAACAGACGTCTCAACCATTTGCGTTTCCAGTTAGGCCTTCTACTTTTCTTCGTACTTTCAAAACACAGTAAAGGAAAAGTCCAAAACGCAACTCTTTTCTTTGCTGACATTTTAAGAAGCCTGTGTCCATTGTGTTTTTTTTCTGCCCTTTGGGTTCATGTGCACAAAAGGTCCAAGTATCCACATTGTGGTATGTAAGTTAGAACAAACATGTTCATACAGTTTGAGCACATATACGACTGGTGACTCTATCATGCAGTTGAAGTAGTTGCTTGAACACAACTTTTGAAAATCGCACAATGTGTGGCTGGCATAAATGAAGATGATGCTTTTCTAAAGCTGGTTATGGGTGGTGTATGGCTTGAGCCAATGCCATCAGCACAAGATGAGACACAATTTCTCATTTAATCCTGGAAGGTTTACCATTGCCAGTTACATTTGCATTCATGTATTAAGTTTATTTATTCAAGGCGATTTACAACGTTTGACATCTAATTCACTTAATTTCTTTTTGCTTTTCCAGTGGGAGTACAGACAGTTTGAAGTGGCTTGTTCATGGTTAGTAGCAGGATTTGAACCCACAATCTCAGGGTGTGAAGTCCAAAATGTTAACTATTAGGCCACACTTTTTATAAATAAGCTTAGAACAACATAAGAAATTTGACAAACGAGAGAAGATCATTCAGTCCATCAAGCCTTCAAAACTTCATACCATACCGTGCTTTTCAACTTTGCACATCATTGTTGGTGCAGCATATTCCAGTTGTAGCTGCGGCAAGCTAAATGACTCACGCACAATTAAACAGGCAGCCATTGCTGAGGCTGAACCAGCACCAAGGAGTGTCGAATCTCAAACCTTTGTCACTGGGCCATGCTGCCTAATCAGTCATCCATCCAGGTTTAGGCTAAAGACATTTATTAGATCAATAAGAACTTTAAGGAACTGCAGTTTACTCACACATTGGGAATTGAACCCTAGATTATTGAATCTGCATCAAAAGCAAAATACCAGGTGAAAACATAAGCAGACAAGAGTGAAAGAAGAACATGCAAGCTCTATAAACAGTGGCAAGGCCAGAATTTTATCTGGGAACTGGAATTGAGTTTTCAAAATACAACACCATCTGTAAAGAAGAAGCAGATTGAATCGGTCTGTTTTCCAACAAACCTTGTTTATTTTATTTAGCACCCTGCCAGTTTTCATGCTGAACACCATCTTGAGTCATTTCATGGCACAATTTATAGAGATATTTATTTCTATTGTTGGATTACTTACTCCTACAGGCTAACACAGTGAAGCTGCAGTGGAATTCTACCTGTCAGTGACCTTCTATATTTCCACGTTTCTTTAATTAACGTAAAATTGCAAACACATTAGTTTCCACAAATATTAAGTTTATAGTAATGCACACAATTTTCTAATGCAATAAAATTCCATAGTTTTTTCAAAGGTAGTCATCAATTAAATGTAGCCAATCAAATAGCCAGTAAGCAGACTTTTTTTTTTTTAATCCAAAAAATGTGAATGTCAAAACAAACCAATGAATGATTTATAAAAGGAAGCGCTTAGAGGAAAAAAGAGCACAGAATAATCAGTGTTTGCATAAGCTTAAAGCAACTTTGATTCATCACCATCTCAGAACAAAAGAAACAGACAGAAATGTTTATACAAAGCTTATTGATGATTTTATTTTATTTTAACTTTTCACATTTGCAAAATGTATGACTTGCATTCCAGAAGGTAATGCATTTGTGTACCTGTAATTACGTGGCAGCCACCAAACAAGCCATCACATGCAGCACACGCACGTTGCCGACTCGACGGACAAGTGAACGTCCTCATCACATGTTATTCAGACCACAAGTGGTGAAAGCAGGATCTTGCTGAACTGGCTTTTATAAAAAAGTAATTTGCATTTTAACCACCTACAAACTTTATTTGTAAGGAAAACATAGTCTTCTATAAGAATGTAAGGACTTGTGCATAGAATGTGGAATTTGACAACAGGGATCAATCAGGTTTTAATTATATAATTACAGTTTAAGATGGCGCAGTGGGTAGCGCTGCTGCCTTGCAGTTAGGAGACCCGGGTTCACTTCCCGGGTCCACCCTGCGTGGGTTTCCTCTGGGTACTCCAGTTTCCTCCCACAGTTCAAAGATATGCAGGTTAGGTGCATTGGTGATCCGAAATTGTCCCTAGAGTGTGCTGTGTGTGTGTGTGTGTATGTGTGTCCTGCAGTGGGCTGGCGCCCAGCCCAGGGTTTGTTTCCAGCCTTGCGCCCTGTGTTGGCTGGGATTGGCTGCAGCAGACCCCCGTGACCCTGTAGTTAGGATATAGCAGGTTGGATAATGGATGGATGGATAGCTTTAAGATGCAAGTGCCCCGTCTGTTTTAAAGCACCCACAATGTAACGTTTGAGGCAGCAGGGAGGTAAGTCCTACTCCAGCATCGATTAGCACAAGGCAGAATCTCAGCCAGTATTAAGGACATGAGCCCATTTCTAATTTAAAGTCACTTGTTACATTTCTTGCCAGCATGCCGATGTTAATCATACTGTTATAGACAACATTGTGCATAACATTATAATGCACTATTATACAAACTGATCAATATACTGTACAATATTTTAAATCAGGGACATAATGATCAAGCATGTGAAATGCAGTGTGCGTACCAGGATAATAAAAAGAATATAAAAGCATTCTAGTAATGAAGGGCATGTCCTACTGTGGCGCGTTAAGGAAATTAAACCTGCTTATTCTTCAGCAATGATGCCTACATGCAGACCTAATCCAGCCATTCAAAATTTCGTAATCAGCTAAGAATTCTGCAAACACAGGTCTTGAGCAAAAATACATAAAATGTGCTTACAATTGGAAACGTGTATAAGCCATTTTTTATTCAAAAGTCGGGATTCATTAAACACAAACTTGAAGTGGATTAACCAGGCCAACCTAAAGGTGAGAGGACAATGAAATGAACTGAAATCTCGTTTCATTGCACATTTCAATGACGCGTCTGTGACATTTCGATGTTCTTAAACGAATTAATTCACAGGTAGTGTAGGAACAGAGCTGTATTCAGTGTTGATGATAATGCGTAATGCATATACTTAATGTTAATTGCTTTTGTCTATAGAAAGGGCATTGCTGTGTGTTGTCCGACATAACTGGCAAAGGCAGCGTTAGTTCTTTTGGAGGATATTGTCAATGATAGGCTAAGCTTTCAGGAATTGCAGTTTTTTGGCTCAGGATTTTGACTGGCGTAAAGCAGATTTAAAGTTCCTCTTGGAGTTGTGTGATGAATTGGAGCTTGCATTACAGAGACCATCATGGAGAAATCACACAGTTCCTGTTCCGCTACAAGTTTTAACAACCACAGGCACTTTTCAGTGTGAACTGTCAGAGCGGTCAAGAATCTCAGTGTTACCTGTGAGCCGTGACATGCCATTTTTATATCATGGTCTAATTAAGATGCTACCTCCATACATACAGTATCCTTACCATTAGAGTGAGTAAGC
Source organism: Polypterus senegalus (assembly GCF_016835505.1). Classification (NCBI taxonomy): domain Eukaryota; kingdom Metazoa; phylum Chordata; class Cladistia; order Polypteriformes; family Polypteridae; genus Polypterus; species Polypterus senegalus. Next base: position 90,519,647 of record NC_053167.1, on the reverse strand, counting down.
CGAGATCAAAAGGCAATTTGAAGCAATTACTGGTTTTCATAATGTAGTTGATGCAATTCACATGTTGAAATAAAGGCATCATCACAGAATGAATTTCCTTTTGTAAACACAAATCAATTTCATTCAATTAATATACAACTAATATGTGATGCTCAAATATATCTGACTTATGTCATTGCATGGCTCAACCCATAACTCATTTATTTTATCAAATAGTGGTGTGAGTAACAAACTTCATTGTCAAGTTTTGTGTGATGGTTGACTTCTTGGTATTTAACGCCATTTCACAGAATTGCAATTAAGTTTACTTCAATATGGACAACTTGTTTTATCTTTCTTTCAGGTGGTAATAGGTACATCGGCTCTCCCTCACAAGATCAGTGATAGAGCGGACCGTTGGTTCATTAAAGGAAAAGTGGTGGTGTATAAACTTGAGGGAGAGCACACTGCTGTACAGCCCCACAGAGATTTGCTACACTGTGATTGCATGTGAATTCTGCACAGCATAGCACAGACACATGAATGGCCTCAGGACATCAACGCAATAGCAAATCCAAGATGTCTGGATGTTGTATGTTGAATGTAAAGAAACTAGTATTACAACATTAACTTTTGTGTGGCAAAATGATTTTATTATTTTTTTAAAGTTCAGTAAATATTTTTGTTAATATTTTGCAATTCTCCACATACAGCTTGCATCACTTCACATTGTGTACTGACAGTGGTCTGGGCGGCACATGATGGCCTTTTTTTATTGCTCACTCCAATCAGCTGCTGCTACTCTTGTGTTTTTATTTGTTTTCTTTGTTACTCCTGCAACAAAATGAATTTTTTTTTGTGAATATCCAGCTCAGTTAGTAATATGTCAAATGTACATCCACTTAAGTTTGGTTTTCTGCATTTTTTTTAATCTCTGGTTTGAATTAAAAGAGATCACTCAGGAACATGGGCAAATGTATGCAGTGATTAGATTGTGAATATTCCAAAATGGCATTTTTATGCCATATTACAGGCAGTGTGGAGAGTGACTAAAAGTGCCTGCATAGTTACAAGTTGATTTGAGATTTATAAAGGAATTTGGCATGGCATGTGGCTTACATATGGTTTTATAAATCAGATTTTTTTTTGTGTGTATACACTGTTGTAGCCTTTCGTGCATGATGAGACAGCATGAAAGTCAGAGTTAAAAAAAGTATTTTGGCAGTGGTTGCATGTGGGAATAGTCAGGATCATTAGAAAAGTTGGCACACTTAAATCTGTAACTATTTTACCTTAATATTATTAGTACTGAACTAAAGTTTAAGTCACATAATTAAATACAAGTAATGATGAGTAAATAAATTCATACAAAATTGAACATAGCTGCCTTTATCCAAAATTACCAAAGTTCTACAGCTTCAATATGCTTCATGGGATTCTGGCAAAAGCTTGGCACGTTGAAATGATTCCACAGACAAAGTATCTTTGTTTTAAGAACTTTAGTAAAAATTCAAAGTCAAACGGTTCACACAAAAATAGAGAAAATTGATTTAAGACAAATTCTATTTAAAGCTTATATACTGTATCTTGTTTCATTTCTTTACATTTGCTTATAGAGCTGAACCATTTCTAAAACTGTATGCTCATCCCATTTTCATACTGTAAATGTGCCTTTCAGTCCCTGCTATCACTGAGACCTATTCTAAACAACAACTGACTCAATTAACACACTATATCTCAGACATAGCAAGAAAGTTCTACCTCATATTAACTTACAGAGGATATAGATTATACCATTGTCTATGGCTATGAAAGAGAATTATATTCTATTCAAATTAATATAAGTTTAACTTAAAGCATTAGCTTCCTAAGATTGGCTCTTACATTGAATTTACAACAAAACTCAGTGTTTTGCGTCATGCAAAATTTGCAAAACACATACATGGAATTTTCTAGTGGAAAAAAGGTGTTTATTTTGTGTCTGGACGTGTTGTCATGCTCTAATTCTGCATGTGTCTGCCTGTCATTTTAGGATTTATTTTTTATATTAGCTCTTGAGTGGGAAAAAAAATCACCAGACTCATTTCCTGTCATGTTTATCCATCTTATTGAGCCATCAGATGTGTGTTGTGTTTGTACTGGTAAGAGGATGCCTACTTTTCCAATTTTAAGAAATGAGAGAAATGAAAGTCAAAGCTCCACAGACATTGCCGTTTGTGAACTCTCATCTGTATGAATCAAGAAACAGGAAAGGGTTGTTGCTAGGTAATGGCAGGGAGGGAGGTTAGTATACTATCTTGTAGTGAGAGGGAGTATTTTTAATGATGAAGGCTAGGAGATGAACATAATCTGAAATAAGCTAAAGTGAAAATTGAAAGCCAAACTAATATGTCATCAAAAATAGAATCGCTCACCAGAACTCGGGAGTTTAAAACAGAACTTAATTTTTTTTAAACAAGAAAGACAACAATTAGAATTTTAATTTGCATGCTAATCAAGTCTTGGATTGTGATGATATGACAGTGGCAACCTTTTAACCTGTGAAAAATGTGCAGCATATCACATTTTAAACAAAACAGTATGGTGATGGGAATAAGACAAATAAACAGAATAGAATTCATTTTGCTCTGATGATGTAAGAGGCATTGCACATTCCAGGATATTCTGGGACAGATTATCTAGGAGACACCCAATGCTGATAGTGAAACAAATATGGTATCATGGCATAACAGTAAATATTATGAACTACTGATGAAATCAGAAACTAATGTAATAGTCTCATTCCTTGAGTCCTAAACTTCGTAAATAAAAATTTTACATATACAGGTAAAATCTTACTACAACGAATCTGGAGGAACTTGTTGTTGTACTTAAACATTCGTTATAATGGAATTCTGTTTACATTACAGTATTTTTTTTTATGAACATAAAATGAAACAGACCTTTATTTACTTCTTTAAATAGTCTTTTACTTTTGTCTGTACAAAACGTTTAGTTACTGACGTTAGCAGTGCGTCTTCTACTCGTTTCAAGGCATCATAAATGTCATCATTTGCCACGTCTAAACATGTCAGAAAATTTTTGACGCACTCAAAAGCAGCCAAAGCTTCACCAGCACTTGTTTTCTCCTTGGTAACTACAGGTATATCTTCTTTTTCATCACTATAACTATCACTCGCTTCTGGAGCTTCAATGTTGGTCACACTATTCAAAATTTCTTTATCAATCATCTCACTCGTGTCAAGTACCTGGTCATCAGCGGTGACGAAGTCATTGAAATTGAGCTCTGCAGGGATTCCAGATGACCTCCTTGCAGTAGTAGCCCACAGCTCACGAATTGATACGTCTTCCACAGGATCTTCCTCGTCTTCACCGCCACCTGGGTTGAAAGCCATCTTAATTATGCCACTCTTTTTCCAGCACTTCACAATTATGTCCTTCGTGACACACGACCAGGCACTAGCGATCATTTCTATGGCTTCCTTCACGTTAACTTAAGGCTCACTTTTTTAGCAAGCAATGTTTCCAAGCATTTTATGCAAAAGCATCTTCCTGGAATATACTTTCACAAATTTTGAATGATGCCTAAATCCAGAGATTGAAGAACGGCTGTGCAGTTTGGTGGTAGGCACTCTATGCATACATTTTCCAAGCTAGGAATGACCTTGTGGGCTGGACAGTTATCAGTGACCAGCAGGATTTTCCGATTCTTCTTTTTCATGTCCTTGTCAACCTGTTTAAGCCATTCTCCAAAGACTGGGGTAGTCATCCAAGTGCGCTTGTTGGCATTATATTCACAGGGGAGAAACGTCACATTTTTAAAACAACATGGCTTCGCCGACTTCCCAATGATAAGTGGCCAAAACTTTTCTGTCCCCGAGGCATTACAACAAAAGAGAGCCATAAGCCTTTGCTTCGATTTTTTGCCTCCACGACAGGGATCATACCTGGCAGCCAAGGTGCTATGTGGTAGCAGCTTATAGAACATCCCTGTCTCGTCAGCATTAAAAACATTGTTAGAACTGTAGAGAGCAATCAATTTTTTAACTTTACTGGATCTCCATTCCTTTACTGTCTCAAGTAGAACTGTTGACTCTTCACAACAGATTGCTTTTGTTGTGATCCCAAAGCGATCTCGAAAGCGAATCAGCCATCCTCAACTGGCAGTAAAGTCTTCATGCCCAGGGCAGTAGCCATTGATTTCACTTTCTCCTGGATGAGTGGCCCAGTAATCGAAATGTTCCTTGCACGAGTATCTTGGAACCACATAAAAACTCCTCTTTCAACATCTTCAAACGCTGCAGTTTACATAGGTTTGCGCTGGGACCCAAGGTTTGCTTCCTTAGAGTTCTCCTCGATTTTTGGGTGGTGTTTCAAGAAAGTTGAGAGTGTTGACAGTAAAATTCCAAATTTGCTGGTAACTTCTTTTTTCTATAAACCCTAATCAAGGGCCACAAAAACCTCAAGCTGTTTTTCTGAGGTGAACTGCTGTCGCTTTTTCGAGTTGGCCATTTTTTATTGAGGGCAATCGAAAAACACAACAGAACAAACAGAGCAAAACTTTAACACAACTTTTAACAGCGAAGGAAACTCTGAGGAACTTTTACAATGTTTCTTGCCTCAACAAAAGTAATTCCACACCAAACCAGGGGGTGACGGAGTGCACTAACTCTTTTTCTTGCTTTCCTGCAGACCGTTTACAAAAAATTAATCCTGACCCTGATGACGTCACTTCTGGTTCTTGGCCCGATGACATCACTTTTGGTGTTGAACCTATGAATGAAGACCCTTCCGTTTCTGGCGCTTTTGATGACATCACATCTGGGTCGCAAGCCTATGGAGGAGGATCCTTCTGGTTCCGCCCTAGATGACCTCATTTCCTGTTCTGGCCTTTAAAGCCATCATCTTACCTCCATACCATCAGTTCCGTATTGAACTCAAATCTATCCACATCAGTGGCATACCTTACACCCTTTTGCAGCCAAGGAACAATATATGGGTGGCTACCCCAAACCTTTTTTCGACTTTTGTGTACTTATTGTGACAATATATTTATATACGTATAGAAGTTTTTAAAAATTCATGCAGGATAACTCACAATAAATTAAGAAAAAACTCTTCTCATCACAGAGGAGGTCAAATGGCTTTCCATATAGTGTGTTTTCATTTGGAGAAAATACAGCAATATGCACAACGGTACATTTTGGTGTGTCTTCTTGTGGAAAATATGCAGTATATCACATTTTAAACAATGTGCGGTGCGGTGATGTAAATGAGAGCAATAAATAGACTAGAATTAATTTAACTGGTGTAGTGTGGTTACCTGCAGCTACAAAAAAAAAACTGAAGTCTTTAGGGGGCAATATTCCTTATTTTCTACCCACAAAAAACTTTTAAAATTTCCAAAAAAAATTTTTTAGTGAGTTTTGTGATTTGCAAATGTGATATTGACAACAAAACCAATTTTTGTGCAAGTTTCACAAAACTGTATTAGGGAACTGAAACCTCCCTGCTTAGACATTTCTGACTGCTAACACACCTCCGGTGCTTTGGGTCAGTTGCAGGGTCATCAACTGGAGACTGCTGGTCACAGATGTTTCAGCACCTGCTCTAGTACATCTCCCGGAGGGGGAGCAGTGGCACCTTGGGGATGTCTCTCTGCCACCCCCTGCAGCTGCCTGTACAGTGGTGTCATTCCTCAAATACTGTCTCTCCTCCAAAGCTATAGCCAGAAGCTACTGTAGCTTTCGCTGCCTCCTCTCCTAGCTCTTTTACTGCTTTCTCTGGGTTTGACCACATCATGGCAACAGCATGGAAAAGGTGAGCTGCTGCTTTACTGAAAAAAACCCTTCACCCAACTTCTACCAGTTCAGTGTGCTTGGGGCATTCCCTCTCATTGGCCGGAAAATCAGTGAGGTCACTTCCTTCACATTCCAAGCCATGCCCATTTCTAGTTTCGGCCTTATTTAAACAAAGTCATCCTGGGAAATCAGTGTCCATTGTGGGACCAGTTACTGAGGAGAATGGACCTCTGCACCTCTGAAATCTTCTTTTTGTAATTGGGCCTGAAGCCAATCTTTTCTGAAGGATGTTGTGCTGTTCTTTGGTCCTCTTGTTTCTTCTTCTTTACTTGACAACACCTGATATTCTTAGAAATTTGCATTTTTTTCCTATGAGAAGGTAAGACTTTCCTTCGATTAAACTGAAAATTCAGATCAACTACAACTCTTTGCTCTTTAAATAAGATTTTCACCATCACAGTACCAATTAATTTAATTGCAACATCACTGCAACAGGAAAGCGTCCCTAGGGTCACATGCTACGTAAACTCAGATGATGTCAATGATGTGACAAAAAACATATAAACATAAATGCAATTAAATTACAAAAAATGAAAATAATGGTATTAAACTACTAATAATCCGTCCATCCATTATCCAACCTGCTATATCCTAACTACAGGGTCACAGGGGTCTGCTGGAGCCAATCGCAGCCAACACATGGTGCAAGGCTGGAAACAAACCTTGGGCAGGGCGTCAGCCCACTGCAGAACTACTAATAATGTTTTTTTTTTTGTTTTTTTTTTCCTCAACTGGAGCGCCAGTAGAATAAATCAGGAACTGAACCAGGAAGTTGGTGGTTTAAAATCCTGTGCTTTTAGCTACTGCATCACACTGTCTGTTTGAAGTAGTTAGCTGAGTAATTCATTGCCAAGTGTGATGTGGTTGTGAACAAGTGAAGTCTTGGGAATTGTGTGAATTGAATACTTGATTGGAGACAGCAGCTGTCATACAATGGTCACAACCTAAGACAAATGTTTGCTCTTCCTTTGACTATGGTCAGAGCTTCAACATACAGTTTGTATCCTTCATAGCTCTTAAGTGAGGCCTTCTTCTCTTCACCTAACCCTATTTCACATATCTGTCATTACCTTATGTTAATACAATTTTAAGTTCAACTTCAGTTTTCCTGCCCACACTGTCTGCTGAGTCACCTTTCTTGAGTTCTTTGAGTATGATTTGCTGTTTGCTTAACTTGCATCATTAATGTATTTTTTTACTACTTCCTCATCTTTTGCCCTGTGTTATTTTATATTTATGGATTGGCTGATGATTTTCTTTTCAATTCTGACTATGTTTCTCAGTTCCTTTAATAATATTAATGTAGTTTCCTCACCCTAGTATGCATGGTAAAGTCCTCCATACTCATGAATGGCCATGCTCTTAAAGGAGGTGTTAGCTGTAAGTTCCAAAGTAGGGGTGTACATTGTTTTCAATTTACATTTCCATCTCCTGTGATCACTAATGGTATCCCATCTCGTAAGTGGTAGAGTTATAAGTACAAGCAGCAGAAATGAGGGTTTCCAGTTTGCATTGCATTAAGGTGGTTTGACATTCTTCAGTATTTTCCGGTGAAGTTGGTCAGAACTGTAAGGAGGCTTAAGGGCACATTCTGGAGGAGTTCTGTCTCACACCTGGACTAGGAATGCTTGGGAATCCTGCATAGGAAGATGGAATCATTGGCTTTGGAAAAGTGAATACTGTAGAGTCAACCTTACTCATCTTCTTACCAGTAGGTTTCTTCACAAAATAAGTAGATGGCAAAACCGATGGATGGATGGTCAAATTGCTAAACTGTACCACTTTGTTAAAGCATTTGTGCATACGTTTTATTATCTTTGCCTCTGTATAGACATTTGCTGTTTTTGCAAAAACACCTAGCAATTTTCTAAGAGTACCCTGCAGCATGAGATGTACAAATGGATAAGTGTTGTGATAAGTAATGAGTGGCAAGATTATAATTTAAAACACCTATATATAAGCTCATAAAATGCTAGAAATAAAGCTGTAAAATTTACTGTACATCTTTGTAAGTTATATAATTTGAAAAATATTCTTTCAAACATTATTCAAGTGTTGAGTATTTCTAGTGCACTTTTTAATTTTGTGAACCGGTTAAGACATGTTGAAAGAATTCTTTTTTTTAATTGACTTTAGAATAAAAGCCCTTAGCATTTAAAGTGGTGCTTGAATTATATACAACATGTAAGTAAAACTGTCAGTGCTGAAGTATGTTCTTTACACCAAGAGCTTTGGGCAAAATGATTTTGATTAGACAAAGAAAACATACAAATACCAATGCATGAATCCAGAATATTAAATGAGTATATTTTCAAGAAGAGAAATGGCTTTTAAAAGAAGTGCGGTATTAGCTTCTTGGTGAGACTTTTTCCTTTAGTTTATTGAGTTGCTACATTGACTTCCTGACGTGAGCCTAACCTACAGTATGTGGTCCAGAGGGTTAGATGTTGGACATTATATCATACCCACCACTTGCTGAGTTTCTGAACGAGTCACTTAACAGAGAAGATGGCATCTGGAGTCAAGAGTGAGATGTTATTGGCTTTAGGCTCTGCCTTTCCAATCGCTATAAGACCAGATAATAAAGGACACAGTGGAATAGGTCTCTATAAATCTTATCAAGGAAGGTTTATACCTATTTTCAAAGTTTAGTTTTAATGAATTAATTAGGTAGAACTGTAGTACTTATGTCGCTAGATTATTAAAAATGTGCTGAATCAGGCATGTACTTGTAGTTTAAAAGACAGACATTCAAACAAAATCTTATTATATCCCAGTCTTCGGTTTATTACATAAAATGTATAACAATGCAAGCGATCCTAATAAATGTCCTGCTATATCTATGATGAATTAATATTTAAATGTATAACACAGCCCACTGATTCTAATATTAAACATATCGTTGAGGTGGCCAGATTGGTCATCTTAGACGCGGCCAACTTTATTACTAGCCGTCTCCAGTGGCTCCACCCGCGTATTAGTGAAACAGATCAGTGAGGAGGGCCCTGCCTGGCTCCCCACTCCTGACGTCACACATCCCACTCCCCTCGGCCCGCAGCCTCTGTCCCGAATTAGCACAAATATATCGCTCATGCAAGTGAACTATGATTCTTAGTGCAATGAGTAGGGTTGCCAGACGTCCCTTATATACGGGACATGTCCCATATTTGATAATTTTGTCCCCTGTCCCGTACTGATCTTTCAGGGACACCCAAATGTCCCATATTTCGTTCATTTTCAAATTTCGTAATAAAAATATATTTTTACTACCTTCTTATGGTACATAGTTGTAATTTTGTAAGTAATTATACTTTCTTTTCTCAGATTCTCATGATGAAAATAACCCAAATGTAATGAGGAAACTAGTGTTTGCTGCCTGTTTGCAACTTGTTCAGTTGCTATGGTTGGCTGAGGACAGCGACACTTACCGTTTTGCTCTCCAGCCGCGCTGCTGTGCAGTTCTGTATCAGCATTGCAACATACAGTGACTGTCAACAAAAGGTGTTGTTACACTTTTTTTCTAATTGCCTGTATTAAATAATAATAATATTTATCTGTTGTCTGTATTAAATAAATATTTTTCAAATGATTTCACTTTTACAGAATTTTCTTTCTAGCTTGTATTAAATCATTTTCAAATGATTTTACTTTTGTTTTCCTCATAACCCATTAAAATCCTTGCTTTATGTTTTTAACTTATGTCTATACTTCTATATAATATATTGGTCTGGGTGTGTAAGGGGCATGTATAAATTTATATATATAGTAATATAGAGAGAGATTTTAAGAGTGTCCCATATTTCTAATCTGACAACCCTAGCGATGAGAGAAGTTACAAAACCAACTGGAATGTTCAAGCAAATTATAGAAAAAAACTCGATCTAAATCTGTTAAGTAGTTTTCTCATGAAAAGCCAACAGACATAACAGACAGACAGACATTGGATTTTATATGTAGAGAGATATTGAGTGCACCCGTTATAAACACAGTTATATTTTAGTCACTCTTGACATTGAATTCCTTTATGCCATTATCTTTCGAAACAACATGGGCAGATTAGGTGCAAATTTCTTTTTTTTTTTTCTTACACCCCTGCAGTACAGAACTATATTTCCACCTAGTTTGCATATCTGGAAAGCGGGATTAAGACAAGAGAACCTAATGAAAAGCTCACATACACAGGAAGAACATGGAAGCGACACATAGATAGGTGACCAGGCCCAGGATTTCAGGGTCTCTGAGATGGCAGTGCTGGGGATTTGAAAACATGTATTGGATCTGTGAGGTGGTAGAACTACTCACTGCACCACCACAGTCACTTTAAAATGGGTGCAGTTTTTCAAAGTAACAACGGTATAACAAGGCAGAAAAATCAAAGTTTGTCTAGTTTAACTAGCCATCTTATCTATAGGTGAAGGGGTTATGTCATTATAACTGAAATGTACCCACTGCAACTTGTTTTGCACATTATACGAGGAACGTTCAAAACGTTTCTGCACTTTTTTGTAACTCTATTTATTAAGAATTCCAAAAACAAATTACATCACTTTTCTACATAGTCACCTTCGTTTGCAATGCAATTTTCCCAGCATCGTCCCAACTTTTTAATGCCCAATTACTACTATGCCAGCTTTCACCGTTTCCAATGAAAATAGGAAAGTGCGGAAACTTTTTGAACGTCCCTCATATTTTGCTGTTTCCTTTTTCCTCCCTGAATGTCAGTCCTCTCTCTGCTAGCAAATCCTCATTCCTGGCCAATCATAAGTATTCTTTCCCCACCAGTCATCCAGTCAGTCAATGAATCAATTGATTAATCGGGCCTTATTTTATTTCACACCTTTAGAAAGTAAACCAAAATTACAATCCACAGTATACATGAGGATATGCACTGCTAGTCAAAAGTTTGAATTTAAAAATAGAGCCAACACATTACAACTGTTGTTAATGATTTTTACTGCTTGAAATGACTGCTTTTGAAAGTACTATTCACATACGACTGCAAAGCCTCATTTACATCACAAACTTCCTTAGTTTATCCTTAACTAGTCATGTATAATGCTAATTGGTTATAAGAGAAACCTTAGCACTACTGAAAACCTTCGATTTTGTTTACTTGGGTTGCAAGGCATTGGCATTCCTGACGTTCAAAAATTACCAAAATGATAAATCTTTCTCAAGAGATATATCTGCAGAATGAAGGTTATTCCATGCACCAGATTGCCAAGAAACTGAAGATTTCATCTAAAGGTGTCTAGCAATATCTTGAGAGATGAGGGCAAACTGGATCTAAACAATGTAGAAAAAGAGTGGGAAGGTCGAGATGGACAACTGCATGAGAGGATAACAAACTCAGAGTGTGTAGTCTGAGGAACAAATGTGTTACAGCTCTTCAGTTGGCGTACACACCAGGTATCGGTGTCGTCTGTAAAAGGACATCTCCAAGGATGCTGGCTTCAGAGGCAGAGTTTCAAAGAACAAGCCATATGTGAAACTGAGAAAAAGAAAATAATAAAATGGGCTCAAGTACACAGACATTGGATGGAAGACGACCGGAAAAGCGTATTATTTCAAGCTGTAATAGCCATTAGCATCACTAATAATGTCTTGGCTGTGTTCCCACAGGGCTCAGTACTCGGACCTTTACTGTTTTCACTTTACATGCTTCCACTGGGATCTCTCATTAGAAAACATAATGTTAATTTTCACTCGTATGCAGATGACACCCAGTTATACCTTTCATTTAAATCAAATGAAGTTTCTCCGATGTTGTCTTTAATTAGTTGTGTTAGTGAATTAAAGGAATGGATGAATGAGAACTACTTGTCTTTAAATACAGATAAAACAGAGATGTTAATTGTTGGAGGGAATGACGCTGATCACAGCAATATTTTGTCGTCATTTAACTCAGTTGGAATCCCAATTAATTTTACTGAATCAGCCCGCAATCTAGGAATTATCTTTGATTCTAGCATGTCATTTAAAGCACACATTACAAAGTCGTCCAAAACATGTTTTTTCCATCTTAAAAATGTTAGGAAATTAAGGCGCTTTCTAAATAAACAGGATTGTGAGAAATTAATTCATGCATTTATCTCTAGTAGGATTGACTACTGCAATGCGGTGTTCACTGGCTGTTCAAACTGTTCTCTATACAGCCTCCAGTTAATCCAAAATGCGGCTGCAAGACTTATTACAAGAACAAGAAAATATGAACACATAACTCCAGTTCTTAAATCCTTACACTGGCTCCCAGTTAAGTTTAGGGCAGATTTCAAAATCCTTCTTTTAACATATAAAGCATTAAATGGCCAAGGTTCGGCTTACTTGTCTGAACTTATCATGACTTACAAACCTGAGCGCACATTAAGATCTCAAGATGCCGGTCTGCTTAGGATTCCAAGGATTAATAAAATAACAGTGGGAGGTCGAGCTTTTAGTTACAGGGCCCCTAAACTGTGGAATGGTCTTCCTGCTTCCATAAGAGATGCCCCTTCAGTCTCAGCCTTTAAATCCCGGCTGAAGACTCACTACTTCAGTTTAGCATATCCTGACTAGAGCTGCTGATTAACTGTACAGACTGCATCTCTGTTGTTAGTCATTAGCACTAAAACATAAGTAACATGATAATTATATTTGAATACTAACCCTCACCTATTCTGTTTCTTTCTCGGTACCCAAATGTGGCAATTGGTGCCACGCCCACCTGCCAAGTTGTTTGCCTGCCTATGGTAAAGTCATCCCTGATGGAGGATCACAGGAATCATGGGAAAGAGGGTCCTTTCATCGGAGCAACGTTTCAGCCGTGGCATGGCCAAATGGGGAGGCAGCTGATGGATGAGGTCTCCAGGACTCTAAAAATATCCAAACCTAATTATGTCATATCATCTACTGTTAAACCGTACTTCTAAAATTTTTATTATTATGCTGTATTAAGGAATTGTTCTGTTCTGTGTATTGTATTGTATTGACCCCCTACTTTTGACACCCACTGCACGCCCAACCTACCTGGAAAGGGGTCTCTCTTTGAACTGCCTTTCCCGAGGTTTCTTCCATTTTTCCCTACAAGGTTTTTATTGGGAGTTTTTCCTTGTCTTCTCAGAGAGTCAAGGCTGGGGGGCTGTCAAAAGGCAGGGCCTGTTAAAGCCCATTGCGGCACTTCCTGTGTGATTTTGGGCTATACAAAAATAAACTGTATTGTATTGTATAGTGTAAGAACTCGCACAATATGAGGTACACTAACTTCATCCTTAAGACTTTTGTTTTTATTAGATTTCAAGCCATGTTTTCATTACATTTACCATCTACACATTTCTTGAAGTTGCTGCTTTTTTTTGATGACTGTAACTGAAGGTCTGTTACCTGTATATCTGCAATATCACACATAGGTGGCATTAATAAAACTTTAGTTTATCATTGTGAAGCCTTTAAACTTTTTCTGTTTTTCAGAGCTTCAAATTGTTGGTCTGAAACAATAAATAATATGGGTTAGTAATAAAGTGCAGTATTCTGTTGTCACTTTTACAGCATTAATTATTACGTGCAACTGACAATGCTTACACAGCATTTGTGAGATGACTCTCATCATTAGTAAGTCGCAGTATGTGCCAATGGAAGCCGTGGTGTAGAGCACTGTGGAGAAATCACCATTATGTCAGCACTGTGACTCAGCTTGTATTCATCCCCTCATTGTTCTAAGTTGTCAGGTTTTTCTTAAATAGGATTAGTTGTAACCACTTGAGGATGCAGTGGCTGGCATCCGTAATAATGTAGGACTTATATAAGAAATTAGACAGCAATCCATTTGGACACCCCATGGAGTTCGGGGTCACCCCTGAGCCCACTCGAATTAAACACTAAAGGAAAGTGAATATTAAAGATCACCTCTGGTGTGGCTGGGGTTTTTACTTTTACTTGATCATGTGGGAGAAAGAGTTTGACTATTGTGAACTAGCCTTAGAATATCCTGTTTACCTGACTTCTTTTTTGTACAACCCATAACCAGGTAGAGATGCTTTCTCGGAAAAGAGCAGAAAATGATCATTACTGGAAGATCATGTCACAGAAATCATGATGAATGCTGCCATCTGAGATGTATTAACCTTTAAGCTGTATTTCTGTACAGCCGGAGTGATACATCAGGTGTGTAAATTTCATATCAGCTGAGTACAATGTCTTGATCCTTAATTTCCCTCAGGCAAGACAAGTCTGGGAAAAAGGAACAATCTTCTCAATAAATCTGTTGCCTATTTTTTCTATTTAAAACCTAACAAAGTGTTTTGACAAGAGCATATCATTTTGTCCACCATACATTGTAAAGTTCTATTCACATAATGTTTCTAAAGTATCATAAGGTTAAAGGTCTCCATGTGGTATTGACTGTATTGGCAGTTTTAATGAAGTTTTGTCATGAGTAAATGCCTGCCATCATGGTTATAATGATTCATTATTAGTTATTTGGTAGGCTATGTTTTATGCTTTGTATCAATTTGTTGCACCCATATAGGGTTTTAAGCACCCAAATAACGGCATTGTTTTTTAAAACCTTAGAACAATGTAGTAAAGAACAGGCCATTCAGCCCAACCACATATTCCACGTAATTCTTCCAAAATAACATCAAGTTGAGTTTTGAGAGTCCCTAAACTCCTACTTACTACCACACTACTTAACAACTTATTTCAAGTGTCAATGGTTCACTGTGTAAAGAAAAACTTCCTAATGTTTGTAAGAAATTTACCCTTAAGAAGTTTCCAACTGCGTCCCCGTGCTCTTGATGACCTCATTTTAAAGTAAAAGTGTTGATCCACTGTACTAATTCTTTTCATAATTTTGAAATCTTCAATCATGTCTTGTTTTTGAGTTTATTAAGTAATTAATTAAAGGTATGCAAATGATTTTGCACCATTCTAATGCCATTTTGTCTTGATTAGAGATGCTACCATTTTGTGAGTCACATCATTAGCAATGTTCTTTCCTCATCCGAGATTGTGGATAAAAGCAACCTTTTGTTACAGATGTTCGTTCTTAAATTTTGGTCATCAATTTTTGACTATGATTCCCATTCCATGTTCTGGTTTTGAAGATGGCATTTCTACCTCTAGCAAGACAGCCATATTTTCTATGTGCAGTGCAGCAACATCAGAGTCCCACAGGCCATGTGTCTAGCAATGGCAGATCTTTCACCTAAACAATATGGTGGCACTCCTACAAGATACAGCCCAATATGGTAGCTCCTGTCAGAGTCGATGCTAGACTTTTGAAATATTTTTGCATGTCTGCTTTTATATTGTTATTATTAAGAGTAGTTTTGACACTGTTATAACAGTGCCGTTTTGTTAAGCATAGGTACCTCCATTGTGGGTTGTTTTTTCTCGGGCATCAGCATATTTTATTGCATTATATGTCAAAAGGACAAGCAGGTGATGGGTGTAACAGAACAAGATGCAGAGGACAGAAAGATATGGAAAAAGGTCATTTGCTGTGGCAAACCCTGATGGGAGCAGCCGAAAGAGGAAGAAATGTCAAAGATGTCAGATATCTGTGCATCCAGGCCCTCTGAGCATTCTGATTGGTCAGTTTGACTTTGATGTGGGGCGGCACGGTTGCGCAGTGGTAGCGCTGCTGCCTCGCAGTTAGGAGACCCCGGTTCGCTTCCTGGGTCCTCCCTGCGTGGAGTTTGCATGTTCTCCCTGTGTCTGCGTGGGTTTCCTATGTTTCCTCCCACAATCCAACGACATGCAGGTTAGGTGGATTGGATTCTAAATTGGCCCTAGTGTGTGCTTGGTGTGTGGGTGTGTTTGTGTGTGTCCTGCGGTGGGTTGGCACCCTGCCCAGGATTGGTTCCTGCCTTGTGCCCTGTATTGGCTGGGATTGGCTCCAGCAGACCCCCGTGACCCTGTATTCGGATTCAGCGGGTTAGACAATGGATGGATGGATGGACTTTGATGTGATGTATGTGAACAACACACATAATTTTAGCTGAATTAAAGAGTGCTTGGTGCATATTGGACTAGAATATTTTGTGAATGGCTGAATATCATTCCTTTTCTGAAATTTCAATTGAAACATCCTATTCCTGGGAACTGGCAAATATACTTTGGTGTTGCTGTCTGGATCTCACTCCAAATTGTGCAGTATCACCTGAAAGACAAATATAGATGAAAGATTGAATAGGTTACCCTTGACTGGGTTTCTAAATTGTAAATAGGTGAAAAGGTGTGCTGGTTGAAAATTAAATTATCAGTATTATCAATACAGAGTGGCTTCCATAGTCTGAATGTTTCATAGGTTAAGCAAGGCTGAATGAAGTAGGTGATTGTCATATGTAGGAGAAGCAGATTAGAGCTTCTCAGCCTTAAATTGATTCCATATTTATTAAATGGAGAACCACAATGTAGTGTTAATCGGAGCATAGAATAAATCATACAGAGAAGATTTTAAGATTTACTTTTCTTGGTCAACTAAGTAAGTGTGTATTTGTGGATTTCTGCCTTTTTCAAAAATGGAAAAATGTGTTCTTGTGTTTAGAGTATGCTGCTAGCACCCAATGCGGGCCTCTCCATGTGCACATTAAAGCCAAGTGTAAATGTTATCTGCAAGTATTCCCATCTTCGCAGGAAGTTCAGCCATTGTACATTGTAGAAAGAACGTGGCCATCCATTTTCTATTCTAAATGAGTAGCACATTGACTAAGGCAGATGACATCGCTAATCCTTCAGGTGTAAAATTAAAGGTGGACTAGTAATTGTGATTATGCTCATTTAAAGACTTTCATGAATTTATTGCCAATCCCAATGGGTTCATTACTTTTAGTATTCATTGAAAGTGAATGCAGTTCTATAGTCTAAATGTGCTTTTTAGCATATATAAATTCGAAACATCCCATTTTCTTCTAATTCTTTCACAAATTGCATATTACATTAACTATTTACACATTGCACATTAGTCATTTTAAGTAGATTAATAAATTATTATTAATTTAAAGTTCTTTAACTTGTCTTGAGAAATAGTCTTAATGAACATCTGAATACATTTATGGAGTGTATGTGCTATAAATGTCATAAAAACATCTATGAATGTATTCTTTTAATATCAAAGTACCAAAAAGACACAAGACCTGTCCAGACCGAGCTGCGTTGTAGCACAACATATCTAACAGTCCTAACATATGCATTAAAAAGAAAAAACAAAGACGAAGTAAAGCAAAACATCAGTTAAAGCAGGACTTTAGACAGATGGGCCTCATTATGTTAATAAGATGATTGTTATGTAAATGATGTTTTCATTTTACAGTGACAAAGCATAAACCCCTTTGCTATGTAACTGATGATCAGTGAGGTGGAGCTCTCTGGGTTTTGGTTTACAGACCAAGTAAAGACTTGTGTCTCTTGGGCTTTATTGTTTTCTAAGTGATTCTCTCAGAATGTTTTACAGGTTTTAAATAATCTCTACTGTAAAGGACATCTGCACCTTTTTCAAGTTCAAAGGGTATAGCTGGAATTACATATAACTTTTAAAAGGAAAACAGCAGGGAAATAAACAGCTGTATTTCTTCAAACCACATTTTTAAACCATTCTCCCCATCAAATAAGAAACACCTTACAATAGCTTCAGGGTAATGAAACTGTCCAGCTACGTTGTTGGCTTGTGGGACATGAAGAGGACCCCAAATATTCTTTCAGTGAAAATGGAAAAGGAAACTACTCTTAGGCAAAGTCACAAAAATGGCCTCTGATTTGGTGACCTTTTGTCCTTTCAGAATAATAACGAGGGCTCATTCAGTACAGTGTACAAATCATATCGGGTTCCAGTCTTGACATGATGAGACTCTGTCACTTCTCACTGCCGCATTAAACTGATACTCCACTCTCTTTTGTGTCACATTAATTGTATGTTCAGGAAACTTCAGAGAATTTAGCTCAGTAAATTGGAAGCTTTTCACTAGGGAAATATGAGAATCCTGCACACAACATATGGGTCACCAATGCAAGAAGATGGGGAACAAGCATGATTTCATGTTGATGTTTTCTCTGGCATAGTTAAGCTGTACTTCTTCAGTGAACTCGTATTAATATGTCAAAACCAACATTTTGGAACTTTCATTGTTTTAGTAGCCATCTCTGCCATATTGTTTCTCATCTTATCTCTTGTTTGCTTAGCCTCTCATATTTCAGCATAGCAGTTTCAATAATGTGAGAGCTTGCATTGTTTCCTCACAGTTATAGCCAACAACATCAATCAATTAATATTTTAATCTTTAATAGTGAAATTCTCAAAATGCTTTCCAAAGAAAATAGTGTACAATGCTCTATTACAACACAACTGACTAAATAATACTTGTTAGTGTAGACTTTGATGGGCGTAAAAGTACACAATGCCAGGTTTTACATTCCACGGTTGACAACATGTCACCAGAAGGCCCTAATGCTTCCTACTGTAGAGAGTTCTCCAAGATGACACCATTCACCTTCGGTGATTTCTTGCTTTATGCTTTACATATGATAATGATTATATGATTTATGATTACATCTTTCCTGAAGTTTGGGCCTGTGCTGCCTCACAACATTGCACATTGTAATCTTTTTACTTAGCCACAAAAAAGGTGTTTTTTTTTGCTTGACTTCTCATTGCTTTATGAAAAAAATGGAAGCCCTTACAGTAGTTCTTTCATTTTCAGAAAAAAATCCATTTCTAACAATTGGGTGGATCCAGTGTGCCAACTGTGGAGAACAATCATTATAGTAGTGTCAGCCTGGACTTTGATTGTTGGGCTTCTGGGAGGATTTGATGCTCCATACTACTTTGAATGCTACTTTTGTGATATGTATTTAATGAATTGGCACGCTACTTTTGTGATATGTATTTAATGAATTGGCACTAGTCACCAAAAGTGCCATATCTTCTAAGGATCTTGGAGTACCTCAGCACCATCATCTTACAGAATAGTTTTACTACGCTTCTGAAAATGGCAGCTGCCTTTTTGACTTTATGATCATGACTGGTACTAAGAAGGTTGCTAATTGCTTCTTAGCTCACAATGTCCTCTCTTGCTGCTCAGTGTGTGGCCTGGAGTTAGGTATTTGTACAAGAATATTAACAGTATTATATAAATTTAGATTGATTTCTTAAAATAAGCTAAATAATCATGAACTCAAATGTTCTTGAGAAGGTAATAAATCTTATGATAAGGAAAACAAGATTTAATGGCTTTACATCAAAACTTTTCACTTGCTTAGATTTAATTTTTTGCAATGATACATGTTCATGGGCAGAGCTTAAACCATGTTTGTTGCATAAGACAAGATTCTCCTGTAATCCCTTTAGGTTTTCATTCTTCTCTATTTAATCTTCTTCTTTCGGCTGCTCGCATTATTGGTTACCACAGCAGATCATCTTTTTCCATATCTTCCTGTCCTCTGCATCTTGCACCATTACACCCACCACCTGCATGTTCTCTCCCACCTCATCCATAAACTTTCTCTTAGGCCATGAGATGACATGGTAGCACAGTGAGTAGCGTTTCTGCTTTGGGAGTCCAACATCCTGAGTTTGAATCCTTCACCCAGTCGTTGTCCTTAATGCAGTTGGCACATTTCTGGGTATCTGTGTGCATTTTCTGATGGGTGATATGGTTTTCCTGGCACATCCCTAAAGGTACACAAATGAGGTACTCTAGCCAATACTGCTTCCTGCCCAGTGCAGCCCTGACCTGTAATAAGAAATTCTGAGAATGTTATGTTACTGTATATCCTTTTAATAAACAAAAACATAATTAGAGCTTTCCAATGTCAGCAATGTGAATGGCTATGCGGACATGAAAAAGCTCTGCCACTAAAGCTCTAGTGAGCAACCACTATTCAGCTCCCTTTTCTCTCTTCCATTCAGTTTAAGGAAGTCTACAAATTCCATCCATCCATTTCTCCTTCTTCTGACTCCCTACCTTTTATTTTATTGCACTGCAGGCTGCCAGCCCTGGAGAGAATGCCATAAAATGGCACAGCCCAATTCAGAATCACCAATTAATCTGACATGTACATTTTTAGAAGGAAACCAGAAGAAACTCTGGAACATAATATACAAGGAAGAAACATGCATAAATTTACTATTGAAAAAAGAGCAGCAGTCGTTTTGACATGAACGGATCTGACTGACATATAACCGCAGGTGACACTGAGGGCTGTAACATGGCAAGGTGGGTAGGAGTGGCCGAATCCTTCTGAATAATTCACTGCGTGTAAAATGGTTTTGGTTTGGAAAACTGTCCCAGTGTTAGGGGGTGTCAGGGATGTGGAAGGGGTTTGTCCTGTCCAGAATGGAAGACCCATCTCAAAAAACAAGAGATAATTAGTTAGAGCAACAGCTTGGTAAACCATTATTGGCAGTCTTCACCAAATTTAGTTCTAGAAATCATGAACCTATCATTTAAATATTGAAGTACTTTGAATACCTCCCTTCCAATATATGTTTAAGTTGCAGTTCTGTCTAATATTTTTCACTTATTCTTCATTTTATACTAATCTATATGCCATTAACAAATTCTGATAAAGCACTTCCAAAAGTTACTGAAGTAATGGAGTACACAGCATAACAAAATTTAACTCAATTAATTGAAGCTTTTGTGTAGCACTTCTTTGTCCCAGCTGGGATCTTACCCTGGTTGCCTTCTGTGCAGATCTTCCACATATGAAGTTTGTCTCTCAGTACTCAGATTTTGTCCAACATTCCCCAGACATGTAGGTTGGGTTGACTGGAGTGCCTGCCTTGAGATGGGCTGGATCTTTATCGATGCTTGGCATGCATGCATTTCAATCTGTATCTTCATTGTGAAGTTTTTCACCTTTGTTTTTGTATTGTGTATTCACTTTTGGGTACATTGCATTAATAATCCATTGTAACGACTTGCCTGGTGGGCACAGGATTGGTTGGAAAAAAATTACTTTCACAGGACAGGGCAGGCAAATGTCATTCAAGGCCTAGAGAACGAGAGAAAATGCAACCTGTTAGGAAATGGGAAAAAAAGTCACAAGTTTGCTGTGGGCAAGTAACCCTAGAACCGCCAGGGATAACTGATCCTCTGATGGTACTTTAAGTAAAAAGACTCAGAGTGTTAGCAGAAGTACAGATCAACTTATAGACATCAGAGAACAGGATGACCTCCAGGATGGGAGAAATGGAACCATGTTATCGTACCTGTTTCCTTTCAGATCTTTAGAAGGCAATCCATGGTTACAGACCACATGAAGAGAGTCTTTGTTATTCTTGTAATTTCAGATAGGTCAAAGGCTGCCCACCTTGTTTTTTTTTTTGCCAAATAAAGGGCTGCAGAAAGTATAGAGCTTCCGAGGCCTCAGGGATCACCAGAGTGCACTGTAGCTTGATGGCCTTCTTGTCATTTCAGAAGTAATTTCAGGTTTAACTAGAAGAGACCGCTATTCCATTGAGTCTAGCATCACAACAAATAGACACAGCTATGAGACAAAGATGTGAGGAGGACAATGGAAGTTCTTATTTCTAGTACTGGTGTGATCCACTTCACGTACAAGTACAAAATGTTCAAGGTTGATACAGGTAAACCCAGCAAGATAGGAGCACTTTCGTTGGAATGTTTTATGTGTACATTTATGTTTCTGCCCCTTATGCTTTAAATTTACTGAACTGTTGTTTTGATTTTGGTTCAAGTAAGAACATTCTTGTCAAAATCTTCTAATGCTATCTTCAATACGAGCTTTCTCCTGTTTTTACAATGGAGCTTAGTTTTCCATGCATCTCTTAATACCAGAGCCAACTCTGGCAGCAGCAGCAGCAATAATATGAAACCATCCTGGAAAGAACATATAATGTATTAATACTAAAGTTAAATACTATATAAAGAAATACGAAACTTTCATGAAAACAAAAACTTTTTTATCATACAGATTTCCTTCGTTATTTAATTTCATTGCAAGTATTGAGTATATACATCGCAAATTGCAAATATGTTTGCTGTTGCTAAGATTTTGAGCAATAATCATTGGCAGGCAGCAATGTGAACAAGAGGAAAATGGATGACAGCTATTTAGTTCTGATGCTGCCAAGCTCATCTTCCAACGCCCATATTTTAATAACATAGATTGTCTTTGTTTGCTGAGTGTCTATAGATGATGATCTTGATTTAAGTGGTGAGTCACAGCATGCTGGGCAAGCAAAGGGCACATTGTCCATTCCCACTTGATAAAATCATGTCATTTTGTCTAATAGCGGCAATTGTTACAATACTTTGCAGAATACTAATACAGTGTGGATGGAGTGTTTTGTTTTTAAGAAGCTCTTAAAAGAATAATTTTACACCTGGGATCAGAGGTGGGAAGAGGGCTGCTTTTTTTTTCAACATTACAAATGCAAGGCCTAGTTAATAATTGCCTCCCAAGGCAATGCAAAGGTTTTTCTAAAGAGCAAAAGATACATGGGGACATAATTATAAAGCATAAACCAGGACATAATTAATTAATAAAGTACTTAAGACAAATTAACGTATCCTCTTAAGTATTCTCTAGTTCCATTTCTTTGATATATTAAATAAATCATTTTTCTCATTTTCATGGCAAAGAACTACTTGCTCTCTTTTGCTTTCTTTTTATAGTCATAGCTGAAAATAAAAGCATACCTTTTGTGCTAAATTAGGCCAAAACTGAATCTTATTGTGTATTGTTTCTAAAGGGTGAACAATATGCTGATAACATTATTTAGAAAAAAAAACAGAACAAAATAAACACTAAAGTGTGATAAATGACATACTTACGAACACAGCGTGATGAATTACTGAGTGCACAAGAGGTTGTTCTCTAATAAAGGGTGGTACAAGACAAGGATAGGGTCCTTCAAGACCTTGGGAGAGGCAGGAATGTTTATATTTCATTGGGACTGTATGATGGCATTTGTTACAATAGGAGTTTAAGAAGAATCTGTTCTGAAGATTGTCTCAGTAGTAACCCCAGAGTGCAATATAAAGCTTGCTGTCTAACATTGGGCTTGGAGTATGTTGGAGTTGGAATTGAAAGGTGTTTTAGAGAAAACAAATTCTTTGTTAGTTGTGAGGATTGTAGTTCAAGGTCCATGATCGTGTATAGGGTGTATCACAAGGATTTATTCTGGGCCCGCTGCTTTTTTCAGTCTCCATTCTTCCATTTGGTTAGATATTCACAAAACACAAGATGAATAACCACAGCTAGGCAGATGACACACAGCTTTATTTGTCTATAGCACCTAATAAATCTGATGCTCTTAGCTCTCTGATCCAATGTCTTACTAGTATTTCCAAATGGATGAGTAGTAACTTTCTCAAACTACTGTATAAATAAGGAAAAACAGAAATGTTAGTGGTTGACAAAAAATGGAAATAAGGAGGGCATGAGACATAAACCTGATCCCTTAAAATGAATTGTCAAGTTTGAGGTAAATTATTAAGGTGTAATCATGGACTCTGATCTAAACTTTAAATCACACATTAACCAGGTTACTAGTACTGCATTTCTTCATTTAAGGAACTTTGTAATATTTAGACCTCTTATAACACTGCAAGATGCCTTGAAATTAATTTACATGTTTGTTTTTAGTTGACTGGATTATGGTAATGCACTACTAACAGGACTATATTAGAAAGACATTGATCAGCTGCAATTAGTGGTTACTTATTTAGATAGATAGATAGATAGAATGCAGGGCATAAAGCAAGAATCTTAACTACTCCCGGTGGAAAAAAAAAGAAAATCTGAGCACATCTCATCAGTTTTACTGTTGTTGCAATGGTTACTTATTTACAATTGACTTTAAAATATTACTAACGGTGTTTAAAGTCTTAGACAATCTTACTCTTTCCTACATTTTGGAGAGCCTGTCCCCGTAGCACTCCAAGTCTTAACCTTAGATCAACTAATGGTGTTCTGCTTATATTTTCAAGAACTAAGCTTTAAAAAATGGTGAGGTGGCGTTTTGCTGTTAAGCATCAAAAATCTGGAAAAGACATTTGAAAAGACTGCTAAAAACACACTTTTTTAATTTATTTTATTCATGGCTACATTTTGGTTGTACTCTTAATAGACTATGCAGGCATAGAACGATTTTTATTAATCTTATTCTTCAGGGATTTGCAATCTTTAGTAATCTCTACTTTTCTCTGCTTTCTTTTCCGGTTCTTCTGTGGTGGCATTTTGTGCCACCACCACCAGACCAATGTCCCTGTGGAGCCACCTGTGATACTAGAATGAAGGCAGGTGCCTGGCTGCCCACAAGACCAACTGAACCAAATCCTCTCAGGCAAAGCCAGGAAACAATGACAAATGATTTAAGCACATTTATGTTGGATAGATTGCCCAGTCTGAGCAGCCTTTTGCCCTTGGAACCCATGCCAAATTAGTTTTTTCTGTCCTTCTGGCCATCTGACCTTATCCTCTTACGTATCTATAGAGACTTACAATATGATATTGTACACAAAGATATCCAGCTAGAGGTGGCACCAACATTCAACACTAACTGATGATTCATCCCTCAGTGGACACATGCTGTCTTTGCTGAGGGATCACTCAAAAAGTCAAATCCCCTATCCAGGAGCTATCCTCTTTGAGACAACATGGCTGTGAGGCCCATTTAAGACGATGGGAATGACAAGCATCAGCCTCTATCTCTCAACTAAATAGACAGCTGTTCGTCTAGCAGCTTACCTGTAACAGAGTTCATTGCCAGTTACATTTGGTGGCGTGTGCATGAAAGCATTAATTAATTGCAAATGGAAACAAGGTACATACTGTACTCTAATTTTCTTAACGTTAGTAATGGCTGCTACATTTTTGTCTGTGTTAAAACTAGTTTGCTACAGTTGTAAATAAAAAGAAAAAGTGAGACTCTAATGAAAACATTCAAATTCAGTCAAAAAGACAAATTTGAATGTTTCATGTGCTTGGTTGTATCTGTAGAATTATTGTAACCCGAGACTTACCTTTATTTTATTGTTATTTTTTTTATTATTGATTTTTATTATTACTTTACTTGAAAACCTTGCACTGCCATTTTATGTTTATATTTCCCATAGGCACCACCTTTTGGAAACCCATTTCACAGACATATTGCTAATAATGGGTCCCATTGCTAGTCCCATGACTGCTTGCAGCATGATGATATCGCACAGCACTATTTAAGATGGCAACATGCCATCCTCCATGTCCAGGCTTTGGATTCACTTTATACAAACTGACATATTCAAGAATATTTATGGAAGGCATATCTACTGTATATAGTATGAGGGACCTTTTTGCTTCATTTCTTGACTCAGATTTATTTATTTGTGATGGATTTTTTATTAAAACAAAGGATTCTAATCAACCAAAATCTTTGCCCTCAGGTATTAAGTATATAAAAAGATTAGAAATAGAAATCAGAATTTAGATGAATAG
Organism: Polypterus senegalus; assembly: GCF_016835505.1. Taxonomy (NCBI): domain Eukaryota; kingdom Metazoa; phylum Chordata; class Cladistia; order Polypteriformes; family Polypteridae; genus Polypterus; species Polypterus senegalus. The sequence goes on along the minus strand of NC_053167.1, from coordinate 90,494,385 downwards.
AATACCATCACCAAAATACCTAGTCCTGTCATAAAAAATAAATCTCATTAAAAAACTGGAAGACCCAAAAGGAAAAAGGAGCAGCATGCATGACTGGCTGCATAAGAAAGCACAAGCTAATGGAAGGGAACATAAAGACTTGAACCAGAGAGATTGTCACTTCTTAATAATGAGGCCAAATGATAAATTGATGCTCTCTGCAGAAAGTTCCACAAAGTGTAATTTAAAAAAAAGAAGGCTTTTACTAAGAGTCTAAAAGGGAATCAGCATTTTTCCAGCTAGATGCTAGACCCATCTTTGCCTAGAGGAGAATAACCTCTGCTGGATAGAGGTGAGTGTGCTGGTTTAAGAGGTAAAAATGAGGACATTTCTGAGGAGGAAAGTAAAACAACAGAGAAAGTGGAAAGAAATCTGACAATGTAAGAAGAGACAACTGGGAATATTTCCAGTAAATGTATAGAAATGTGCCTGGGATTGGGACAATGATTGGAGATTATCTAAGCGTAGTAATTTTGTGGGTAATATGTAAACAGGCTGTACTGAAGGTTTGGATATTTAGAGGAAATCAGGACATTTTCATGAGCTTTGGGTAGTGACCAAAAAATTAGACTGACAAGCAGCAGACATGACCTTTGTACAGTTTCTGGTCTCATACTTAGAAATCGGGGAAAGGAGTAAAGACATTCAGGAGGAGCTCAAAGTAGAGCCAGTCCTCCTTCAGCATCAAAAGTTGCTAGCTGAGGTGGTGCTGGCCTCAGATTAGGATGCCACCTTGGGGAGGTGTTTTGAGCATGTCCCACCAGGTGAGATTATATGGCCTGGGAATGCACTCAGTGGCAGGTAGAAAGAACTTCTGGGCATCTTTGTTTAGACCCTGATAATTGGCAGAAATTGTTGGATGGATAGATTGTAACTCTATAAATGTGGCTAAGGATCAGGGTGTGGCTGAACTGGTCTTTTTTGGTAAACCAGATGATTAAGGTAACTCAAGACAAAAATCAACCTTTGAGTGAAAGGGAGGTAGGAAGTTGCCACTTTCCTGGCAGGTGGAAGATTACCAAAAAGAGAGTAAGAATTAGCAATAAAAAGAGATAAAGAGAAAATAAAGATGGTGAGGAAGCAGACTGGCACCAAGTGAGAGACCTCTACTTTGTTTACTAAGTAAAACCCGGCCAGATCTATGTAAAGCTTAAATATTTTTTCTTCAAATTTTGTCTTCCAGTACTACTCCTTCTTGGCCCTGCCACTGCCAATGCAGAGTTGAGATGTTTGCTTCAGGGATTTTTCTCACGGTAAAAAGCTAGTTTTGGACTGACATGCCAAAGATCTGCAAAGTGTGGTTGACTGGTGGCTCCAAATTAGTTCAACTGAGTGAGCTTGGAGGTGAGTATGTCCTGTGATCAAGAAATGGATCCTATAAAAAGTATAATATGAATTGTTTTAATAGTCTGCTGACTGGCATTATTCTCTTACCACTAGTATAAACATTAACAACCAAGCATCTAATATATTTTACAGTTAACTGCACAATTTAAGATGACTTCCATCACAGTTATTTAATGTAATAATAAACGCTTTATTTATAGTCAGCTATAGTTATGATTTGATTCAAAAAACAAGAGTCTGTTCCCAACATGCACTAAACAGAGTAGTGAAGGGAGCTTTCCAAATGGGATCCTTATCAGGGCGAGGCAGGAATCTCTACATGAGAGTACATAAATATGATTAAAGCAAGAAGCTCCTGTTGGTGTACATGAACTCATACAGCAATAAAATAGCCCTGATGTGTCTGTTCCTCTACATATAAGGTGGTAGTATGATTAAGAATGAATAAGCATCTCAGTTATGTATCTCACAGACCTGCTTATATTCATTTGGATTTTGTGTGTGGCCAGGAGTGGTTATGCTGTGACATTGACAGTTAAGGCTGGAAGAAACATACAAAGAGAGAAGGAGAGGTGGCTCAATCAGCTCTACCCGTGTTTCCCTTTAAATAGTCACTTTGACTTCTATTGCAATAATTTGAATTATATGAAGAAAACACAGCTTATCCAGTCAATATAATTCCTGTGAAAACAACCCAAGACTGCAGTGGCATTTACATCTCTTTGATGTGGCCAAACTGCATGATTTCAGCAGTTATGTCAATTATGTCACACACAAAATTGAAAAAAATCACCTAGACCTGGGCATGGCACAGTGGTAGCACTGCTGTCTCACAGTAAGGAGATCAGGGTTAGCGTCCCAGGTCCTACCCTGTGTGGAGTTTACATGTTCTCCCTGTGACTGTGTGGGTTTCCTCTAGGTGCTCATTTTCCTCCAGAGACATGCAGATTAAGCGGACTGGTGATACTAAATTGATCCTACTGTGTGGTTGGGGTGTGTATGTGTGTGCGTGTGTGTAATAATAACTAAATAATTCTTTGCATTTATATAGCGCTTTTCTCACTACTCAAAGCACTTAGCAATTGCAGGTTAAGGGCCTTGCTCAAGGGCCCAACAGAGCAGAGTCCCTTTTGGCATTTACAAGATTCGAACTGGCAACCTTCCGATTGCCAGTGCAGATCCCTAGCCTCAGAGCTATCACTCTGCCTCAATTTATTTTCCCTGCAATGGACCGGCGCCTTGTCCAGGGTTTCTTCCTGCCTTGCACCCTATGCTGACTGGGTTAGGCTCCAGAACCCCCCATGATCTTGTTGAAGACTCAGCGGGCTTGACAATGACTAACCTAGGACTGGAATATTTAAACAGTGGAGGAGTACGGAGAATGTGAAGGATAATCCCTAGTGAATCACATATTCTTTCTAAATGAGCAGATCTCTATTTGTAAGAAAGTATTCAAATTTTAGAATGTTGTGGTTTTATTAACCCAACAAATCAACGACAACAACACATTATTTGACTGACATTTGGACTAATTTAATAGAAAAAACTGCACATTTCCTAGGGCAACCTGCAGAAAAAACCTCAAAATACAGTGTATGTCTTTTCAGCATGTTTGTACGTTGTCCAAGCTAATTAAATTGCTAGGGAGGAGACTGTACAGTAAAGCATTCACACAGTTCATTTCTATACCTCCATGTAATGTTTACTCTGTGTCGTCGTCTTTCTGTGAACTAAAGCACAGTATGTTATTACTTGCTTCATTAATTGCATCCAGCAATGTGAAGGGAGCCACTGTACTTGAACACCAAACGACTGCATTGGTCTTTCTAGTTTTTCAAGGTTTATATTAATAACAACAAGTCTTTGGCTACAAGTCAAAAGCCTTGCCAAGTACATTACATTGTGTCTTAATTATTTTCTTCATTCACAGAGAAGTTAGCAGGAAGACATTGTGCATCAAGTTGCAGTATTAACAGTATAAACAAACAGTAAGGACAAGTTGTTACCTAACATTAATTTTCATTCCCCTGATGCTTTTATTAAAGACACTTACCAATCACAAGTGCATGTGGCATCTGTTTTAATATTTCTACTAAATGGAGCACTGACAGCTAAAGTGACCCGCTCTTTGTCAAATAGTGAGCAACTGTCAGTAATGGAGGTGTCAGTTTAGTGGTTGACAGTCGTGTACCTCAGCCAAAAGGCCACACTGCTTTAGTGACCACTTAACAAGTAGGCTTTGTGGATTACCACTTATTATGAAATATATCCTGGTTGGCGTATGAAGGTGTACACTAGGAAAGTCACCATATAAAGCATAATCTGATTGGTTTCTGTCCCACTCCAGGGATATTTCCTGCCTTACACCAAGTGTTCCTCAAACAGGCTCCAGTCCCCCATGGCCCTGAATTGGATTAAGATGACTTGAGAATAAGATGAAATCAGATCAGACCAGAGCAGACAGCTAATATTCCAATATGCCTTTTGTTCAGAATCTCTTAGGCTGTGATCATATTTACTGTCATCCTTTCATCCAAATTCCGGGTTAATAGGAAATGGAGCTCGTACTGACAACACTAAGTGCAAGGAGGAAACCTGGGTGGCAGTCCAGCACAAGACACACTCATGCGTACTCAGTTATGATGGACCAGTTTACAGTGACAAATTAACTTAACCTGCATGTCTTTTAGTAGTGAAGGCACTGGATATGAAACCTCAAGGTTATATATGTATATATATATATATATATATATTGTGGGGAACAGCCCAGACACAGACAGGTAGACATGCACCACAACACGTTTATTTACAGTATTATTTACAATTACGCCACACACAACCCAGTGCCGCAGCACCAATCACCCCAAAGTCCAGGCCTCACTATGCCTCTTCTCTCTTCTGGTCCGCCTCCTTTCCTCTCCTCCCAAGCTCCGCCTTTCTCCGTTCCCGACTCAAGCCATCGAATGGAGGAAGGTGGCCCTTTTAATAGTCACCTGGACGTGCTCCAGGTGCTTCCCGATAATCTTCCGCCGGCACTCCCCAGTGTGGCGAAAGTACCGGCTGCGCACCCAGAAGCACTCCGGGTGTCCCTGGTCTTCTACCCCCCAGCACTTCCGGGTGTGGCGGAAGTGCGAAGGGCCAGGGCTTCTCAGGCATTGGGGCGCCCCCTGGCGATGACCACGAGCCCCTATAGGGTTGAGCTTCCAAGCTCAGTTCCTGTGGTCCCAAAAGCCACCAGGACGGTCACCCCCATGTGGTCTGGGGGAGGCATAAGCCCTCCTCCGGTCTTCCTGGGTGTCCTGGCTGGGTACCACCCCCAGCCTCCTGTGACAATATATATATATATATATATATATATATAACTAGCTGTGTAAGCCCGTGCTGTAGAAAACCAGGGCTTCTAGAAACTATTGAAACCTTCAGAAAATATTGAAATGCAGAGTCAGCGGTTTTGTTTTGTTTATGTGCTTGCCTCACTTGTGTATTAGTGGCTAAATTAGTTTGTCTTTCGCCAGCAGTTTCACTTTGGCAGTCGAGTTGCTTTCTTTCAGCTTCATGCCATAGCCTCGCACTTCTTTCTTCTTCTGACTTGTTAACTTGGGACCCCCTTGCCGTCTCTTTGCACTTCATGCTGTAGCCTCACACTTGTGTAAGATATATATAGAGAGAGAGAGATAGAAATCCACACAGGAAGACAACCAAACCCCACATTACTAATCCACTCCTCTTACACCCACCTAACCACATTCCTCATTTACTCTAAATTGTCTTTGATTCCTCTACATCTAATCATTTCTCACTGATGATAACACGTGACAGGTTTTCGAAACCTCAGGAATTAAAAGACTGTTTTAAGATACATGATTCATTTTCCTCTGTGTGGATTTCTAGCTATAAATATGTAAACCGTATCACAGACCTTCACTAAAATTAATTCAAAAGAAGTTAATTAGCAGCAAAAACAGGTAACTAATTAAGAAAAGGGTTAGAATGAAAACCTGCAGTCACTATAGCCTTCCAGGACTAGTGGTTCATCCATCTAGCTAATGACATCTCCTTTCTTTTATGGATGAGGGAACAGTTGGGGCGAAATCAAGTACCCTCAATGGGTGGTTTCTCAGTGTAGCAGGGAGAAAAGGAGAAGACAGTGTTAGCAATAGCCTGGTGGGTTATTACTTAACTTGCCAGAACCTGTAAGGAGAACCTCTGATGTGCATGCATGCATATATTATAATAAAAAAAACTTGGGTTGAGACGTGATCTTCTCGGAAGACACCTTGACATCCCACGAGAGACACTTTGATGTCCTGGAAGAAATAAATGGATAGGACTGGCGAGCATTGTTGGGCTGAATGGCCTGTTCTCGTCTAGAGCGTTCTAATGTTCTAATGAGACAAAGCATTGAGACAAAAGGACAGCTGCTGTATGGGCTTTTAAATGATAAACGCGTAGCGCGACAAGCAGAACACGTAGTTCGGCAGCAGCAAGCCAGCAGCTGATCCATCCGCATCTCCTTAGTGTGCATTCAGCACCCCCCTTCACATCGTGAGCGGCAGAGGTGCAAAGTGGCTGGCGCCACGTGTGCCCAGAAGGACGGGGTTAGTCAAGCGAAGCAAGCAGGGGGAGTATATATCTTCTTCTTCTTCTTTCGGCTGCTCCCATTAGGGGTCGCCACAGCAGATCATCTTCTTCCATATCTTTCTGTCCTCTGAATCTTGTTCTGTTACACCCATCACCTGCATGTCCTCTCTCACCACATCCATAAACCTTCCTCTTTTCCTCTTCCGTGGCAGCTCTACCCTTAGCATCCTTCTCCCAATATACCCAGCATCTCTCCTCTGCACATGTCCAAACCAATGCAATCTCACCTCTCTGACTTTGTCTCCAAACCGTCCAACTTGAGCTGACCATCTAATGTACTCATTTCTAATCCTGTTCATCCTCGTCATGCCCAATGCAAATCTTAGCATCTTTAACTCTGCCACCTCCAGCTCTGTCTCCTGCTTTCTAGTCAGTGCCACCATTGTTCAACCCATATAAAATAGCTGGTCTCACTACCGTCCTGTAGACCTTCCCTTTCACTCAACTGATACCCGTCTGTCACAAATTACTCCTGACACTCTTCTCCACCCATTCCACCCTACCTGCACTCTCTTTTTCACCTCTCTTCCACAATCCCCATTACTCTGTACTGTTGATCCCAAGTATTTACACTCATCCACCTTCGCCAACACTAATCCCTGCATCCTCACCATTCCACTGACCTCCCTCTCATTCACACACATGTATTCTGTCTTGTTCCTACTGACCTTCATTCTTCACCTCTCTAGAGCATATCTCCACCTCTCCAGGGTCTCCTCAACCTGCTTCCTACTATCACTACAGATCGCAATTTCATCAGCAAACATCATAGTCCACTGGGACTCCTGTCTAATCTCATCCGTCAACCTGTTCATCACCATTGCAAATAAGAAAGGGCTCAGAGCCGATCCCTGATGTAATCCCACCTCCAACTTGAATGCATCTGTCACTCCTACCGCAGACCTCACCACAGTCACACTTCCCTCATACATATCCTGTACAATAGTTACGTACTTCTCTGCCAGGGGGAGTATATATATTTAAATATATACAATAGAGGCCATTTGTCTTTGTGGTATTGCTGGAAGACTACAGTGTCTGAAGAAAAACTCATTCATGTTAAGGAGAATGTGTGGACTCAAGATGGACTCTGATCAGCAGGAATTCAAGGACAGGACTCTAGTACAAATCACCATGACACCCTTATTCAGCATCAATATATGTTTATCGCATATTGATCCTTTCACAGTACTGTATGTTCAGTTTGAAGATTCAGATAGAAAATAAATTAAGGGTTGTTCTTGTGACAAAAGTCATGGCATCAAGTAAGACCGTAAAAGTGTGAAGTGCAAGCACATCCAAGTGAATCGATCGACAGAACAGTAGAGTCAACAGATGAATGGCAGGATTTGAGCATAGTGATCGATGGACCTCAAGGAAACAGAACTTTATTGTTTCATTAGTTGATGATTAAGAACTCAGTTATGCTGGAAACAGGAAAGAAGAGTCTATCATGTGTCACTTGAGTAAACAGAAATCCATAGACAGTCCATCTATCCTTTATTAAACCTTATAAAGGAATATTACACCCAAGCTTAATTTCACATGAAATGAGCACAAGGCAGGAGTCAGCTCTGGACAGGACACCAGTTCATCGCAGGTCTTATTAGCACATACACAAACACGCACACTCACTCATGTTTGATAAAGTTAGATTTCATTGGACTCCACTATATTTCATACTTTCATAAGTATAGAACAATTCTTTAGTAATGAATACAATACTACTCTATTTACTAGTAACATTTAACAAGTAAACATAATCAGAAGCTAACATTTCTAAGCTCCTTCCACAGCAGTCAGAGAGTCTCCTGTTTTCTAAATGGTATTGTCCTAGAACAGATAAAGGAGAGCCACTAACTATTAGAGTTGTAAGGCCCTGAAAGGACACTGCCCCAGGGCAGGTGCCAGACTTTGTCACAGGGCTTCATTAAAGAGCATTTAACATGCCAGACTGTACATCATGAAAAAGGAAATCCTCTCCTATTGTTTGCCGGACTTTTTGATAGATGACTCCCCTTCTTTTCATTCTGCACATTGCATTCCACAAGTATGAAAGGGCAGCCCTTGTGATAAAACTTACAGTTCTGCAATCGGCTCCTGTTTCACTCAGCAAAGAATTGGTGCTATCGACTGTCCATTTATGCACCTTGGCTAAACATTTATCAATCTTCAGTGGAGTTCTGCAGGGTCAACACAGCAAGATAATCAGGGGCTCCAACTGAGGTTACCGATGTTAGCAGTTTGGCATTGTGGCTGTGTTGTTGGGCTGTTGATCACTGGGCTGCCATTTCTGGTCGCACTGCTGACTCTCTGTAAGACCTCAAACAATTCATTTAAAGTGATAGAAATAGTAAAACAACTGTTCCTGTGTTATTTATTGAGTTTATTTAGGTGAATTATCAGTGATTTAATTTAGCCAAATGCACACAGAGTAGTGTAGTGGTAAGGACGTTCAGCCTTAAACCAAAAGGTGAACTTTTCAGCTTGTTGTGTGAAACAGAGTATCCCCTAGCCTGTTGTAAAAAAACATATATGAACATATTTTGTATGAACATAAGAAACTTGACAAACGAATGGAGCCATCAAGGTGGCTTGTTTAGCCAATCACTAAGCTCTGCCAATATCTCATCCAGATACTTGTTAAATGTTTTCAAGGTTTCTGTTTCAACTACATGACTGTGTATTTTGTTTCAGATTCCCACAACCCTTTGAGTAAAGAAGTGCTTCCTGGCTTCAGTAGAAACTGCTGGGTCTACTTTGTCAATGCCTGAATTAGGTTCCTATGCAGTCTCCTCTGCTCGAGATTAAATGGATTTTAATTCTCTGTGCCTATCACAGTACAACCTGTCCTTAAGTGGGGTGCATCTGGATGCTCTCCTCTGCACAGCTTCAAGTGCTGCAATGTCTTTCTTGTAGCGTGGTGACCAGAATTGCACACAATACTCCAGACGTTGTCTCACTAGTGCGTTATATAGTCTGATCATAATGCCCCTCAACTTATATTTAACACATTATACTAATAAAAGGCAAAGCCCTCACTCACTCACTCACTCACTCACTCACTCACTCACTCACTGACTCACTGACTCACTCACTGACTCATCACTAATTCTCCAACTTCCCGTGGGTGGAAGGCTGAAATTTGGCAGGTTCATTCCTTACAGCTTCCTTACAAAAGTTGGGCAGGTTTTATATCGAAATTCTACGCGTAATGGTCATAACTGGAAGCAGTTTTTCCATTTACTGTAATGGAGATGAGCTTCAACGCCGGGCGGAGTTTCGTGTGACATCATCACGCCTCCCACGTAATCACGCAGCACATAGAAAACCAGGAAGACCTCAAAAAGCGCTGAAGAAAACATTATATAATTGAGAAGGCAGCTAAACAATAAGAAGCGAGCGAAAGTGACATATACAACCATATTCATGAGTTCTGCTACTGAAACAAAGCACATGTAAACCTACACTTTAAATTAAGTTCATAGACAGGCTACGCTGGCGCTTGTAATTTAGTGCCTGCCCATATAAGGCCGTCCGTCAGCGGCAATCCAATAGCAAACTGCCACTAAATATTCACGGGTGAAGGACTGTGCTTATGGAGAGGAAGATGAGATGGTCAGGGTGGTGTTTGACACAAACTCAGCTAAACTGCGAGAGAAAGTTTTAAGTGCCAGGACTAAGGTAACATTAAATAAAGCTATGGACATAGCACGAGATGGCACCAGCACAGCTGGGAACCTTCGATGCATGTACACCGAGTGGCTCACGGAACTGACGAGTGCACAGATAAAAGCAACAGTTCCAAAGAGCGCTGAACAAAACCAATTACACAATTGAAAAGGCAGCAAAAATATGAAGCGCCTGATAAGCATATTCATAAATGCAGCTACTGTGGAAACAAAGCACACGGTGGAAAAAGTCAATGTCCCGCTAAAGGAAGACAGTGTAAAAACCCGTGCATGCAGTGTGTCAGGTCTCAGATAAAGAAGAAGACGAGCTGTTTATTGATGCAGTAAGAAACGAATCGATGAATGAAACCTGTCATCTTTACAACGATTGACAAACACGGAATGTAACTTGAACACAACACATCCTACAAATACGAACCTGATTGAAAGAAATAATGATAATCAAATCCTTGATGACAGCAACACTCAGTAACACTCACAAAACAAATACTGTATATTGACAGTCATGTTACGTTATTTTTAAAATGTTCCCTTTTCTTTTCTACCTTTTTAACACACTACTTCTCGCGATGATACGCTGGTATATATATATGTATATATATATATCCCGCCTACATACTCGAATAATGGATACTTTATTCGCCATCAATGATTGTTTTGGTAAAGCCATACTCAGTGTATTCATTAGATGAACGGTAAAAAGTAAGAGCGAGGGAGGATGACTCATTGAGGCATGCAGGCTGTAGTGCGCCAACTCTATCTGAATTGCGATCACATTTGAAAAATATATCTTTTCAAGTTCTATTTAGTCCATATGTGTCAAACTCAAGGGTCGGGCCACATCCGCCCGGCGTAATTATATCCGCCCGCGAGATCATTTTATATACTGTATTATTGTTATTAAAGCCCGGGTATATGAAGCGCTGGTAACACAATAAACTACAGATCCCATAATGCAGCGCTTCAGCTGCCTTGCCGAACACTTACCGCTTACTACAGTTATTGCGCACTGAGTTTGCACGGCGCTTTGGTGACTTTGAAGAACAAAAAAAGTCCGTCTACATGCGGCTCGAACCTTGTGCATGTTTGGTAGCACATATCTGTGTGAGAAGCTCTTCTCAGTGATAAAGACTAACAAAACAGCACACAGGAGTCGCCTCACTGATGAGCACCTGCAATCCATCCTGAGAATCTCCACAACACAGAACCTCACACCAAACAGAAACGAACTTGTGGCCAAAAAGATGCCAGGCGTCCAGCTCTAAAATGACATATGAGCAAAGACAACTGAATGATTTGATTTGTTATTGCACGTAAGAGCGGAGTCAACTGTTTTAACAAACAGCGTATTGCACTGATACTAAATAGCTGTGTGTGTATATATGTAGATATGTATGTATATGTATATATATGTTTATATATGTGTGTGTGTATGTATGTATATATATGTAGATATATATATGTATGTATATATGTGTATATGTATAGATATGTATATATATATATTTTATGTGTGTGTGTGTAAATATATATATATATATATATATATATGACAACAACACTCATCACTCACAACAGTGACAAAACAATTACATTGACAATCATGTTACGTTATTTTCAAAATGTTTCCTTTTCTTTTCATTGCTTCTTTAACACACTACTTCTCCAGCGCTGGTATTTTGCTAGTTATATGATATAAGATAACATTTCAATTGCCTTTTAAATTGCTTCAGCACACTGTTTACATGATGAAAATTTCTTGTCAGCATACAGTTAAAATTCTTTTAAGAGGTTGTTTCCTGTAGAACAGTTTCTCCCATCTTGTATTTAAAATTGACGTTCCTTTTGCCCACATGTAGCATTTTGCCGACTTCTACATTAAACTGCATTTTTCCAAGTGTTTGCCCAGTTCTGAAGCTTGTCCAGATCTTCTCAAATAGTTTTGAATTTCAGTGTCACCTTAGGTATATGCACTAGCCAAATGTGCCATAATACTCATACTATGTAGTGCTCTCCTAAAATGGACACTATTCTGGACTGTTTTTCAAAAAATGAATAATGGCACCATTTCTTAAACAGACATTTTTGTTGATTTCCTTACAAATGAAGGCCAGTCTGTGATTTAAATGAATTATAGTCCATCTCCTTAAAAACTAAAAACCGTCATGCTTAGATCCAGTGCACCAGCATCTTACTTTATGAACTCTGGCTGGGCTGAATATTTTTTCAGTTTTCTGAAAAGCAAGTAAAGCAACAGTTTCACACGTATATCAACATAAAACGTCTGGTGCTATTGCTGTGGCTGCTGTTGGCACATGTTTGGCATCTCTGGAGACATGGGGGCACCTCGATGGCCAGCATGAATGCACGGTGGGCCGGCTACCTGACTGTCTTCGCGCAGCAGGTGGGCAGTGGTGGCAGTCACAGTGTGACACAATATTGGTTGTACCTCTTGTCATCATAAGTGGTGGTCCTCCCAGGCGAACGCTGTTTTAGACATATCAGCTACCCGAACGTGTTCAGCACCACGATCAGCTGGGGACCAATCAGCCAATGCTAGACCCTCACTTTCATTTTTGACCGCCATCTCCAGATCACTTGTATCAAATTCCAAGTCCAACAAGTCAGAGTCTGGTTCAGCAATAATACGTAAAACATCCATGGAGTATTTTAATTTTCACATGCGCTTTAATCTCGCACCAGATGTCATTTTAGAGGCTGTTTGCTTTTCGCTACTCATGCACACGCAGGGAATCGAGGTTAAATCAGCAAAGACTACTTAACTTTCCTTCTAGCAAAGACAGTTGAACTAAAACATAAGGACGAGTTTTGTCACAGTTTACAGCCAATTACCGTCCTCTACCCCTGAATTTCGTTAAAAGTTGACATCAGCCCTGAAAGAGTTAATTAAATATGCATTAAGTACAAATTGCATTGCCCCACCTTCTGGTAGAATTAAATAATTAAAATGACTGTAATAAACAGGCTCTGTGGCAAAATGCCCACCTTCAGAACCACACAGTAAAGTTTTAGGGTCTGTCATGCAACTCCCGAGGGTTGCTATAAATCATATTCTGTCGGCCATTGCAATGGAAAATTCCATTCCACTTCTGAAATTCAAAGCTGATTTCTACCTAAAGTTGGAGAACACCGCTATGAATTAGTAAGGCTAGTCATTCCAAGGCCTAGTGACCAGCAGAAACATGCTCTATGAAAACAAATCAGAGTTATAATGTGTGCACGACAGGTGAGTGTGAAGGTAGAGATGGTTTTAGTGGATTGTCCAACTGCAAGGGAATTTCCCAAGCAGGGAGAAATCTGTGTGAGCTGGACAGGTCGTCTGTCACTTGAAATGAGAGCTGAGGCTCAATAGTTCTGGGACATACACATCAAAACTTTAGGCACTGACATTTAAAGTTAAAAGAGTGATTTCCATAATATCATAATATCTATTTTTATTTTTTTAATTATTTGTATGCCTTTTTTGTAATAGGCACCATCAGCTCCACAATTGTAGGAAAGAGATCCTATGCACAGTAGATAAAATAATTAACATGAAATGATTTTTACTTCTATTATTTTCATTTTTGGCACTGTTCTCTCGCAGTTCTAATTGTGATCAGTTTGTGTTTTGCTATTTCATATCTATATGTACACACATGTGCCCACATGTAATTCCCACAACTGTCCATGTGCACACACACACATCTCCTTTTTTCAGTTTATCAGACTGTGTCATCATCTGAAACACCAACAGGCGTCAGGAAGCAAAAAGCCCTGCAAAAATAAATATCTAAAAATGGCCGTGACCTTAAGTTATTAATATCAATTTGTAAACAGAGGTATGGTGACATAAACATCCATCCAGTCATTCTGGATGTGTTTTAAGACTAAGGCACAATTTAAAAAGATGCCTTTAAAATTATGTATGAAGAGAGCCACTAGGCCACTGGGTCTTAAAGGTAAAGATGTATTAATATTGACCTTTTCGCCACTAAATATTTCTATTTTTGTACATTCTAAGTCATTAAATAGACTCTGCAGTTACATAGGATAATATGAATACGTTGTTAAGTCACCATAGATAAGATATGAATAATGACATTAAAAACAATGGCACTGAAAATATATTCAACGTGGAGGCATTTGGCCTGGGTGGAGTTTGTCCAAGCAGGGCAGCGGTATGTTGTGTGGAGGATGTGTGCGTGTCAAGGGGGGCTTTTTCCACACTCACTATTTTTTGTTTTTCTTCATTTTGTTGCAATGCTGCTGTGAGATCAGAGATGGCCACTCCTGGTCCTGGGGACTGCAGGCTTTTGTTCCAAAAAATTTCTTAATTTATTTGGTTTATAAATCTGCTATTTAATTAGATGTCATGGCCCTTGTACTTGTTATTATTCTGCTGTGTTACAAATTACAGTCAGTCATTGTCCAACCCGCTATATCCTAACACAGGGTCACGAGGGTCTGCTGGAGCCAATCAGAGCCAGCACAGGGCACAAGGCAGGAACAAACCCCAGGCAGGGTGCCAGCCCACCGGAGGGCACACACACTAAGGACAATTTAGGATTGCCAATGCACCTAACTTGCATGTCTTTGGACTGTGGGAGGAAACCCACGCAGACAAGGGGAGAACATGCAAACTCCACGCAGGGAGGACCCGGGAAGCGAACCCAGGTCTCCTAACTGCGAGGCAGCAGCACTACCACTGCACAACCGTGCCACCCTGTTACAAATTACATCCAGTTAATATTTTGCTTCTCTGGGAAGATCACCAATATGGACTGGGGAGAATTAGAACCCCCTCAATCTCTAAGCTTTGGTTTCTCTCTTTTTTTTTTAGTTTTCTATTAAAAGCAACTGATTAATATCACTGGCAACAAGGATTTGATTTCCCAAGCATGTTCGGGTGTATCTCATGGATATTGGCCTGCTGATCACAAAGAACACTGTTAAAGTCTTTAATCAAATACTATTTTATTGCAGTCTTCTGTTTTTTAAAATTTCTTCCCATATTATAAGCGCACATAATCAGTAAAACAACTACAAGGGTAACATCTGTGGTGATCTAAAAGTAGTGGCAGTGCTACTTGGATATACCAAGCCTGCAGTTTCATTTGTGAATGTGACAGCCATGCTAAAGAGTCTCAAAACATTTAAAAGAGCTGTTCCATAAGCGTTTGGTTCATGGCAGGAAAGTGTGGCACAGAAACCACTTGTCAACCCAACAAAGATATTTTTGCTTCCTCTTCATATAAAACTTGGACTGATGAAAAATTCTGTGAAAGTGATGAACAAGGAAAGTGATATTTGCAACATACTGTATGTTTCCACAAATAACTGATGGCAAGATTGTCAGTCCACAAATCAGACAAGTCATCAATGACAAACATTTAGAAGATCTGCAAGCGGGGCCAACGGAAATCGCATTGAAGGCATTCAAGGATGTCGTTGAGAATTTTCTTAGCAACTCCAGAGCACCAAACCATGATCAGCTTTTTGAGAACATAATTCAAGCGTGCAAAACCTTGAATGGCAACATGGCATTAAAGATTCATTTCCTGCATTTACACTTGGACTTTCCTTTGCGAATGTAGTGCTGTCAGTGAGACATGTTGAAAGGTTTCACCAGCACATTGCAATGATGGAAAAGTCATGTCCGGTCTGGAGGAATCCATCAATCCTGGCCTGCTATTGTTATACACTGAAACATCAGAAACTGATTGGGTTGGCTAATGGCGCATTGCCACATCCACCACTCGATTGAGACCCGAGTGCAGCAGATGACACCTCAGCACCACACTGGAACAGTATGAGTTTTTTTTTTACAGTGGCTGGAGTGCCAATCCTGCCACCAACATCCAAATTTTCTTGTAAGTTGGAGGACGTGCTAGCAGGGCTGGATGCAGATTAACATCATGCCCAGGATGAAGCAATTGCAGGTTAAGGGCCTTGCTCAAGTGCCCAACAGAGTAGAAAAAATCAAAAATCAGTGGTAAAATATTTCTAGCTCAGTTGAACTAATGCAGTGCGTCAGCATTATTAGGTGATTAAAAGGGGCTAAATTTAATCAAAGTTTATTTTATGTTTCTCCATAAAAATGATGTTTGTGCTCATCTTGGTGCCATCTATCATAATCACCAAAAACTTTTAAGGAAGCAAACTGTGGAAACATTTGTTGTCCATTACTGTTGCACAGTATACTGTTACAAAGAAGGTACAGACCTGCCCAAATTTTAAAACAGTAGAATACCAGCATTATGCAAAATTAAATAATCTCACTACATGAAAACATTACTGAAATTGCTTTATGCTGCTTTTATTGAAAAGTAATCTGAGTGCTGTGACAGATAGGGGGCGCTTTCGTCCCCTTGAACCCTCAGACTAGACGCCAGACACCAGATAAAAGTTCAATTATTTGTTTTATTAACACAATAATGTGCACAAAGCACCCTCCACTCCACAATACTCATATAAATAAACAAATCCACAATAACAATAAATCCTCCACTCTTCCAGATGCGTTGCCACCTTGCCACCCAGCTCAGCTCACACGTCTGGGATCTCTCACAGTCTTTTATAGTCCGTGACATGGAAGTGCTTCTGATCCATCAGTCCATGTGACTTGCTAGCACTTCTGGGTCAGATCAAAGTCCTCTTCTTCATCCTGGAAGTACATCATTTCCCCTGTCGCTGTGGCTAAGACGTACTTCTGGGTTATAGGGCCCGTAACAGTCCTCTATAGGGCCCCTGTGGTATCCAGCAGGTCTGTGGATGAAAACTCCAATGTCCATAATTCCCTGCTGGCATCAGGGGCACCTCTATGCTGCAGGGTGGTCTCCACCTGGCAGCCTGGGGGTATTGGCCGGGATGACTGGCCGTCCATATTCCATAGTGCCTTTTAAAAAGGCATGAAACAGGGCAGTCAAAGTGAGATATAGCAATACTTTGCTAATAAGGCAAATGAAAATGTTGAACCTGAAGATACTGCAGTACCTATTTGTGAACAGTATAACAAGACTCGCCTCACCATCCGGATGTCTTCCAGGGGCTAAGAAAAATTAATATTGACGTATTTAGATAGGTTAATAAGTGCAGTGTTTTCATAATGCTTGAGTTTGAACAAAACATTTTCCTGTGTTTATATGATGAACAGACACAAACTAGTTCAAGCCTAATCAATGAGATTCTGTAAAGTGCAAAGCAAAAACGTCATACTAAATAGCATTCATTTGCAATGTAGTCTATATTGCAGACACTGTTTTAATTATTGCACATTTCACTAATAAAATGTATTAGTTCCGGAGATATGCAAGTATATTTTGTTCCAGATTTAAGTGTAAGGTGTCAGAAAAGATTTCCAACAGTATTTTGCTTATTTCTTTGAAACATTCGTGGAATGTGGAAATAATTCAGTTGCTAAATATATTGTATTGTCTAGGTTGGCAATTCAGAGTGCCACACAGGTGTATTGCTGCTGATCAGTGTGGGACTGAATTTGTTTGACTGCAACACTGACACAGCAGAAGTGAAACAGTGTGGTGTGCGGGAGCAGCACAAGTGAGTACAGTTGAAGAAGTGGCATCCTTCAGGGCCATGTCACATTGAAGCAGGAGACAGACTGGACAGGGAAGTCACTCAGGTCAGGATGAACAAAAAGAAAAGGTTATTCCTCACAGCCTTAACCTGGGGGATTTGCATCAGTATCGTTTTGGTATCGGTACTGAGGTGCAAAAGCTGGTGTCGGTACCAAAGTAAAAATTTTAGCATCAATCCAACAATATTGTCTAGTGTAATGAATGCACATATACAATTGATAGTGGCATTAAATTAACATACAGTATTACACTCGTCTTCATTTGCTACTGCAAAGAAACAATGAAGAAACAATATTTTGCTATATGAGGTGTGAAGGGGCAGCACGGTGGTGCATGCACATAGTTAGGAGATTGATGGGTTTTCTGGCACTCGGTTTCCTCCCACAGTCCAAAGACATGCAGGTTAGGTGGATTGACGATTCTAAATTGGCCCTAGTGTGTGCTTGGTGTGAGGGTGTGTTTCTCTGTGTCCTGCGGTGGGTTGGCACCCTGCCCGGGATTGTTTCCTGCCTTGTGCCCTGTGTTGGCTGGGATTGGCTACAGCAGCATGACCCTGTGTTTATTGCGGGTTGGAAAATGGATGGATGGATGAGGTAAGTGATATAAAATGAACAAGAAAAAAAAGAATAAATGAAAAGACTTTTGTGAATTAAAAACATAGCAGCAGAAGGCATCTTGATGAAAGCATTATTAATTTCTTGACGAACAGCATGACTAATATTAAATTAGCAAATTGCCTTAAACACAAGCTTTCAACAGCAGAACTGACCTCCTATGTTGTAGAGACATGTGACAATTTTAACATGGAAACTCAGGAAGAACCTACTTCCTGCGTAGGCTGAGGAAAGCCCATCTTCCACCAGCTACTCTAACAACATTCTACAGAGGAACCATAGGGAGCATCCTGAGCAACTGCATCACTGTCTGGTTTGGAAATTGCACGGTCAGTGATCGTAAAGCCCTACAACAGACAGTGAAGACAGCTGAGAAGATCACCGGTGTCTCTCTTCCCTCCATCATGGACATTTACACCACACACTGCATCTGCAAAGCCACCAGCATTGTGAATGACCCAACACACCCTTCACATTCACTGTTTAAACTCCTGCCATTGGGAAAAAAGTACCGAAGCATTCAAGCCTTCACCACCAGAATGTGTAACAGTTTCTTCCCCCAAGCAGTCAGACTCCTGAACACTCATGGACCGGTCTGATATCTGATATAATGTGTTCTGTTCTGCAGTGTTGCACATGTTTGCACATTTACCTCACATGCACCTTATGTGTCTTGATGTTATGTGTCGTGGATTCTTTGTTGTCCTGTTTTCTATGTAGCACCATGGTCCTGGAGGAACGTTGTTTCGTTTCACTGTATGCTGTACTACTGTATATGGATGAAATGACAATAAATACTTTTGAACTTGAACTTGAAGACCATTCCACCTACCCACCTACCACTTGGTGAAAATGGGTGACACCTCAAAGACTGTGGCATGTCCACATGTCAATCATGAGAAGATCAATTAAAAATATTTTTTATTTCCCTAAACAACAAATGCAAGAAATACAAGGGAAGGAATTTAGGTGCTTTTTGGGAGTGAACAGGAAACTTAATGTAATTAGTTTTGGGATTTTTTTATTACTTTCCTGATAATCACTTATTCTCATATTATGAGTAAATGTATCTTATCATAAGATGCACACTTTTACAATTAAAATGAGCATTACAGTTTTAAAGGAAACAAGAATTTCAGCCCAACATATAGTAGCTCATTATTTCTGACTAGCTTATCATTTCCAAAATATCACAGGACACATGCTGGAGATGAAGCCAGACTGCTCAGCTTTAATGTCCTCCAGCAGGTCATGAACCTGTGACAGCCAAAGACAGAGCCGGAAAAAAAATGAGGGTCACACACCTAGACTTCAACCTGAACACTAAGAGTTTGTTTTAGCTGCTAAACAGGGGTGGGAGGCAGCACACCAAGCCCTGACTCTAATAATCTACTAGCGTTCAGTGCAAAATTGGGTGAGAGATTAGCTTTACATGGCAACAGAGAGCATGCAATGCACAGAGCAGTGGTCTCAGTTGGTCTCCTAATTGAATAGAAGTGCATGAAACTATTCTGAAAATATTTACAGTATGAATCACTCCAGTGTACATTTTTCTTACCTTATCTTACTTACCCTTTTCTTACCTTAATACACTTAAATATTCAAATGCGCAGTGGTTTGCACTGCTGCCTTCCTTGTCACTGTCTGCATGGCATTTGTAAGTTCACCCGGTGCTCATGTGGGTTTTTCTGCAAGTTCTTGAGTTTTCCTAGCATATTTAAAACCTTAGGTTGCTTCTAAAGTTGGCCTAATGAGGGTGAAGGTAGTTGAAAGTGTGTAACCAGGCACTAAATGTGGTCCTGACTCCTACCATTCGAATCTTTTTGAAGACACCTGCTGTCCCCTGACAGCCTGGTTTGAAATAGTTAAATCATAAATTTGGTAAATCATGACTTTATACTTATCAACGTATGTACAGAAATGTGTTCTTTTCCATCACTGCGGCACTCAGACTTAAGCATATTCAAGTTTTCTCCTGCTGTTTTCCTTTTACAGTTTTTCTCATTTGCTAAGACACATTTCTTAAAACCTTCTAGCCTTTTTCACAAAGCTGTTAACACAAAACCCAATCTTTCATCAATATTCACAAAACCTCTGACTCCTCTGGCAAAAATCAAACAATCATTCAAAACCATATTATCTTTGCTCAAAATCAAGCAATGCTTTCAGATCGTACACATAGCCAGTCAAAATATAAACACCACCGAGCATTCATGACACACTATTTCACAAAATGGAAAACACCGCATTCAGTGCAGGGAGCTGCAGAACAAGAATTTCTTATTGTGTGTAATACAGTAAACATATCTTTCATTTTCCATAAAAAAAGCACAGAATAGTGAGACAGTTTAAATATTGCACACTGTAAGTACCGCAAGCATTACAGTATTGAATGTCTGTGGTACACAAAGTTTACACATATGTATATTAGTAAAGCTAAAGAGCTGCAAAAGGCCAAGCACAAAAATGAAAAGCACCTTACAGTACACTGTAAAATGTGCAACTACAAAATTTAAGTTAACAAGTGATCCCTTGTGCCTCAAAATCACGTCTCTGTTCCAAGTCACTTCATCTACTTCATAGGCAATGCTCTCCCGAGCCAGGCAATGTGAAAAGAACTTTCTGGTGTGACAGATTCAGCCTTGACAAAACTCTACACCTCTGCCACCACAGGCTAATTCGATTACCTGTTAGAGGTTTTACCTGGCATAGTGTTTTCTTTTATAGACCTTCCACTACCATGCAGAGGTACCTCTATTAGATCAAGGAAAGGAGAGGATGTGGAATGTAAATTTTTATGAATCCTTAGTTGATGAACCATCTCATGTATCTGGACACCATGGTGTCCAAAACTACAACATAGACAGGATTCTCTGCCTGCTCACACACAACAAACAAGAAATCCTGAAGGCTATCCAAAAATGTAAGTGGCAGGACGGTAGGGAACTCGACGATTACTCATGGCTGCACAGAATATCACGTTGCTACCACGCTGGCCAGGGACTTCAGCAATCGTACAATGGAAAATTCTGATCCAGCCTCTCCTTCTCTTCTTCACCAGATTGAATCCAGCATCATGCACAAAATTTATTCAAGCACTCTCTCCATGTAATCCAATTCAAAGACCGTCAAACACGTCAAAATAGAGAAGTTGTGATATTGTTACAGAAAGACTAACCTCTATTAGCAATAAGATGCAAATGTCAAATGAACAAGCACTTCTCCATGTAGCTTGTTTCCATTTACACCTGTGTGTATTCATTGTGCACTATTTGCTTTCTAAACAATAGGGTTGAAACAAAAAACAGCAGCCACACTGAGCCTCCATGACCCCATAGTTTAGGATTTTACTGTAAGAATCAGCACTGAAAGTTTCTGTTTGAGTGGACACTTACTTGCACATACTGAAAGTGTTGACCTTTAACCCTTTCTGAATTGCACTAAAAGGTACTCTCTACACTTGCTGCATACGTGCCCTGTTTTGTTAGGGCACACGGTCAATGGTAGAAAGGTTGACACTACCGATTCCTTCAAAATTCACATTGTCTTCAACAACTCTGTGCTGTACGAGGGGGTACCCAAAAATAACTGTAATTGGAAAAAAAAATCTTTTAATAATTTTTACTTCCTGAAACGTTAGTCTCCTTCAAAGTACTCTCCATGTGAATGAAGGTGGAAACATTTTTGGATTTGCTGAAGAGGAACGCTGTCCAATGCCTGCTGCGATTTTTCTTTGACTTCCTCCACGGTACAAAAATGCTTTCCTTTGAGTTCTTTTTTCATATACAGGAACAAGAAAAAGTTGCACAGAGCAAGATCAGGTGAGTAGGGAAGGTGGCAAGAACTCCAAGACACACAAGTCAATTCAGAAATCTCTTCAACAGTCCGACGATGATCTTTTTCAAGATTCCTTAATTTTTTTCAAGATTCCTTAATTTCCTAATTGTGGAAAGTCGGCCAAATCTTGATTGATTTTCAAGTGACATTTCCCCTTGTTTGAAATGCGAAAACTACTAATAGACTTACGTTTTACTTAAAGCTTCATCTTTACAAGCAGTTTCAAGCAGCTGTCTTCCCTAAGAGAAAACAAACTTTAATGCAGTTCTTTATGATCACCCACCGCAAAAATCACAGAACACATTTAATAAGCACCAAGAAAAACCCACACAAAATGCCGTACGAACAATACAGAGCAATGCCATTTGGCAGACTGAAACAATACTGTAAGTATACTACACCTAGCTGCGAAATTCACAACTAAAGCGAGATAGCACGACCAGGTACGGATTCTGGTTATTTTTGGGTACCCCCTCATATGCCATGCAGTCTAATGGCATGGTTTTGAAGGATCATGTCAACAATGACAGCCTCTTCCACCATCATGTGGCAGTCTTATAATTCTACAAAAAGGGAACATGTACATACAAAAAGTGTATAAGCAGTAATAATAATAATATTCATCTTTACTTTTCTTTCCCGCTGGTCCTTTATCTTTTGGCACAGGCAGGTACTGAAACATCTGCATACTGTAAGCTTTCAATGGCCACAGCAACCAATTATGCATTTTCATCTCTTAATGTCCGATTATGGTGGCCACAGAGAGTCTACTCAGGTTAGGCTTTCCTCCTAGTCGTGCTTCCTTCATTGCCATTCCATGAACAAGAATGTGGTTTAGCACAGTTGCTCGAATTCCATCTGAAATTACTTTTCTTGTTCTTGCACTTCCTCATCCTTCTCTTCATCCTCGTCAACCACCTTTATCAAACACTCTTCCCCCTCTGTCTCTTTGATTATTTCCATCCAATGTCAGTATCAACATTCAACTCACCTTTGCACTCTGCACTAGCTTATAGTCAATTCAGTTGGTTTCATCATTAGAAACAGGTGTAAACAGTTTGAAGCCATTGTGTGTAAATGATGGCATCTGTGCTGTAATTGTGTTTAAATTCTGCTGCCTGTATTTACCATTTTGCATCACAAGTACATCAAAGTGCAAAATGTGTTTTTTGGTGAAGGTTGAATGTTGTTGGAGTTTTGCCAAACAGGTGAATCAGTTCTACAAAATGTTTCTAACTAGGTAAACATTGTTTAAAGTTTTGTCTAAACAGTGATTGATTCAATAAGTCTTATAATTGGCAGTTTTGTCCTTAGCATGGTGTTTACTGTTGTAGCAATTGTAATTTTAAACTTTTTTCTTCTCTCATTTGTAACTATAAAGGGTGTCAGATGCATGATCATTACTCTGACTGCATGTATAGGAGTAGCGTGGGTTACTATTCTTCATTGTGTTTCAGCAAACGCCTCATAGTAGCTGCTTAGCAACACGCCCTGCTGTAAAGTCTGCACCTATGACAGTTGATATTCAAGGGGTCTGGCTCAGCATGCCAGCATCCAATAACTAAACGCATGTCATCATGTTTTTTATTATTTTTTTGCACCTTGCGTTTTGAACTCTGTTCTGTCCATCAAGTACTACTGGTATCAATCAGCCTTTGTGTAATTAGCTTATCACCTTAATATTGACGCCTGCCTGTTTGCCTCTGACTGAATCGTCTTACCTTCCTGCTGTGATGGGGTTTACCACAGCCAGAGCCTCAGTCAGCTTTGTTCTCTGTTGTGTGCAGAAACGTTCAAGTGAAAACATTTACATTTATTTGCTTAGCAGACACTTTTATCCAAAGTAACTTATTAAAGAGGTCTACATAAATGAGTAACATTAGTCTAGGGAAGTGTTTTAGGACAGTGTTAAAAAACTGATTACCACAAGTGAAGAGCGCAAAGCAACCTATGAGCTAGTTACAATTCCCAAATTTATAAAACCTAATTTAGACAGAAATTCACCAAACAAAAGAGTCTTCAAATGCTTCTTGAACACATTGAGAGAGTCAGAGTTTTGAATGGAGGTGGGTGACTCGTTCCACAAGCTGGGAGCTATGCATGAAAAGCCTGGACTGAGATTTGATACCATGCAGAAGTGGCAATACCAGACACCATTCATCGGCAGATCTGAGTGGTCAAGAAGGAGCATAGGACCTCACAAGTGTCTCCATATATATATATATATATATATAGATATATAGGTGCAGACCCTCTGTCTACTCGATAGTCAGGCATCTAGGATTTGAACTTACAGTAATATGTGCCACCACAAGAAACCAGTGTAGAGATCTAAAAAGAGGAGTGACATGTGCCTGCCTTGGCTGGTTGACCAACAGATATGCCATTATATTCTGAATCATTTGCAGTGGCTTGGTGATACATGCTGGTCTTTCTGCCAGCAGAGAGTTGTAATAGTCCAGTCATGAGAAGATCAGAGCCTGGAAGAGTAGCTTTGCTGCGTATTGTGCTAGATACAGTCTGATCTTGTGGAGATTAAACAGGGGGAATATGCAAGACCAAGCAATATGGCCCTTGAAGGAGAGCTGGTCATCAGTCACCACCCCAAGGTGGCATATTGACTTGGCAGGTGTTACTGATAATGAACCAAGCGTGAGTGAGTGCATGAGTGACTGAGTGAGTGATACCTTTGATGGATTGCTGTTACATCCAGGTTTGTCTTCTAATATGTGGGCTGATACTGCCAGGCTAGCTTGTGGTAGCTCATTAGTCTGCAAATCATTAAATGGATTAAGAAAATGGATATATAGTTAATGATATAGGCAGTAGTATCTAACCACTGACCATAAAAGTTAGGAAATCAAACAAAGCAATGGTTTTAATATGAAAAAAAGGGAATAAAGTTTACCTATGGATCAAATCATTAACTTACTTGCTAGGAATACTTAAGAGGACATCTCTGCTGTTAGAAACACCTTGCAAGTTACATCAGCGACATAGCTACTTTTGGGCAGACAAGAGCATGTAAAAAAACCCAAATATAAAATAATAAAAACAAAATAGAAATAATGTAATGATAAGAGAAAATGAATGGCATGAATACCTTACATATGTTCATCCCTCCGGCCATGGTCTTTCAGGCAGGAAAGCAGGGTGGAAGGAGAGTAAGAAAATGTCCCATCAAGCACAGCAGGGTTGACGAGTTGCAACTACGACCAAGAAAAAAGAAAACAGGTCTTCTTTCACGTAAAGTCTACAATCATAAAATAGCTCATCAAAAACAGGCAAAAGATTATATAGAACTGAATAGGGCATTAGACAGAAATGTAATCTCGAAACAGGCAGGGAGTTATTTAGCACAACTATATAGACAAACACGAGACGCTAAAGCTGACTGTGGAAAATCCAAGTCATTAAATACTCACAGTCATCAAGCAAAACGGCTACCTGAGCTGCCCCTTTTTATTTCCCCACTGCTCCTCTTATCATGTGACTGTAGCCTCATGAGTGTTAAATGACATCATACATTGACAGGAGGGTACGGAGTAAAACCTCAGGCCAAAGGGGGGATTGAGGCAGATCCCCAGCCTTTGCTGACATGTTGAGATTTGTCGGCACCCCAGCAATAATGAATATGAAAATAAACCTGCATCTACAGCAAAAGTAAAGTAAGACAGTTAGGAACAAGAAATTCTGTTTGCAAAGATAGATAGATATATAGATAAGATACGTTATTAATCCCAAGGGGAAATTCACATAATCCAGCAGCAGTATACTGATACAAAGAAACAATATTAAATTAAATAGTAATTAAAATGCATGTAAAAGCAGACAATAACTTTGAGGAATGTTAGCATTTATTCACCTGGGTGGAATTGCATAGAGTCGCATAGTGTGGGGGAAGAACGATCTCCTCAGTCTGTCACTGAAGCTACTCCTCTGCCTGGAGATGACACTGTTCAGTGGATGCAGTGGATTCTTCATGATTGACAGGAGTTTGCTTAGTGCCCGTCGCTCTGCCACAGATGTTAAACTGTCCAACTTTACTCCTACAATAGAGCCTTTCCTTCTTAACAAGTTTGTCCAGGCGTGAGGCGTCTTTCATCTTTATGCTGCCTCCCCAGCACACCACTGCGTAGAAGAGGGCACTCGCCACAACCGTCTGGTAGAACATCTGCAGCATCTTATTGCAGATGTTGAAGGACGCCAACCTTCTAAGAAAGTATAGTCGGCTCTGACCTTTCTTACATAGCTGCACTCCCAGGTATATATATAGGTCTGCACCCTCTGCACACAGTCACCTCTGATGATCACAGGGTCCATGAGGGGCCTGGGCCTCCTAAAATCCACCACCAGCTCCTTGGTCTTGCTGGTGTTTAGGTGTAAGTGGTTTGAGTCACACCATTTAACAAAGTCTTTGATTAACTTCCTGTACTCCTCCTCCTGCCCACTCCTGATGCAGCCCACGATAGCAGTGTCATCAGCGAACTTTGCATGTGGCAGGACTGAGTCATATTGGAAGTCTGATGTATATAGATTGAACAGGACCGGAGAAAGTACAGTCCCCTGCGGCGCCCCTGTGTTGCTGACTACAATGTCAGACCTGCAGTTCCCAAGACGCACATATTGAGGTCTGTCTGTAAGATAGTCCACGATCCATGCCACCAGGTGTGAGTCTACTCCCATCTCAGTCAGCTTGTCTCTAAGGAGCAGAGGTTGGATCCTATAAATGTGTAAGCATTTCCAATCCTCTCCAAAAGGCATGCAGGAGAACTTAACTGATGACTCTGTATTAACCTTATATGAGCGATTAAGGGATTGTGAGCGAATATGTGTCCTGCGATGGACAAGCAAACCCTCCAGAGTTTAGTTCCTGCCTTGTGGTCTCTGCTGTTGGGAGAGGCTCTGGTCCCAGGAAATATGAATTTGACAAGGAGGTGGAAGAAATGGATGGACAAGGAAGTCTAAATGCTTTGTCAAGTATTAAGATTACATACATTAAAGTCTGTTCTAATATGACCCAAAACTGAGCCATATGTTTCCATCATCAGCTTTTCACAAAGTGAGAGGAAAATATATTCATTAATAACACATTCAATTGCATATTAAAAATTAAGAGCATCTGAGATTTCATACATAAAAATATGACATAACTGCTTGCCCAAATAATCTTTGTTCCACTTTATATTAAACCTATACTAATAAAATTTCAAGACTGTTGCTTGGTCAAATATTGGAAAATTGCTGGGAGTAAACTTGTATTTCACACCACACCAGTATATGGAATATGTAAGCCTATTGTTAGTTTTGAGAAACTGTCCTTTACCACACTTGTCTAATAAACCTTTAGTTATTAGTTTAACTTGCTATTGTGAATAAATATCTACTTATCACAACACACCCAAAGTGTCCTTGAAAGTGTTGGAGGTTAGAAAGTGACACCTCAGATGGCTGGCAGCTACATTTTTGCTTCACCTCTCGTGTTTTCAATTCTTTTTTTCTAGGGATTATCCCATCAAATATTAGACACCTTTCTTGATCTTCCAGTCCTGGGTTTGTATTTGCAGATTATACTTCCACAGACGCAACTTGAAAATCCAGTGTTGGGAGGTTTTCATGCACTATGACCTCTGCCTCAAGAATAGTTAAATTTGTTTTAATAGCCAATCTATTTTTTCCTCAGTTTATTAATCCATCCATCCATCCATTATCCAACCCATAACATCCTACCTACAGGGTCACAGGGGTCTGCTGGAGCCAATCCCAGCCAACACAGGGTGCAAGGCAGGAAACAAACCCCGGGCAGGGCGCTAGCCCACCACAGTCAATTTATTAATTCTTTTGAAATTATCTCATACTGTCATCTTTATTTTAATTCTTCACATCAGTCGTTCATAGCTTAAAACAGGCAGTGTAATGTAGTGGCTAAGGCTTTGGACTGAAAACCCTGAAGTTATGGGTTCTAATCCTGCTACTGACACTGTGTGCCCATGAGCAAGTCACTTGAGCTGCCTGTTCTCCAATTGCAGAACCAGAAAAAAAGGAAATACAACCAGCTGCATTGGATATAGGCATCAGCCAAATAAGTAAATGTAAAACATATAGACTCTCATGTTGGGATAGCCCCCCAAATGTATACTGTACACTGTGTATATGTGTCTGTCGGGCAGACTGCAGTTTCTGAGACTTAAGGACCGTGTCACTGAAATGGATTTGAGTAACACTGGAGCACCACAAGGAGCAGTCCTGTCTTCTTTTCACTTCACTCTGTACTCTGCAGAAATTCTCAAATGATTCTGAAGTTATGAGGTTTATTAATAAGGGCGAAGAGACAGAGCATAGGAATCAGGTAGAGAACTTTGTTTCTTGGTGAAAGAAGAATTGTTTGCAACTTAACATCAGCTAAACTAAGGAAGTTGTTATTAACTTTCGCTGCATCAAAGAACCTCTATGTCCGGACACTATTCAAGGAGTGGATGTTGAGGTGGTGCACTCCTACAAGTGCTTGGGGGTTCATATCAATGACAGGTTTGATTGGCCTCATAACACAGAGGATCTTATCATAAAGAGTAGAGCAGGCTCTTTTTTCCAAGGAGACTGCATTACTTTAATATGGGCAATGACATACAGTATGTCACATCTTCTACAACTCTCTGGTGGCCAGTGTGATTTACTACACAGTGGTGTGCTGAGCTGGTAACAACATTTTCAAGAGAGGCCCACCGAATCAACAAATTAATTAAAA